>NC_136705.1:16772096-17224596 GCF_947650265.1 Symphodus melops
GTTAAACTATTTGGATTTCTCTGTGTTCGTCTGTGATCCTATATCAGATACCTGTCTGATTTTTGCCTCAGTCTGAGCAGCATTATCAGCATTCCTGCAACTTCTTTGTCACTCGAGATCGGCCTTCATCAGAATCATTTACTGGAACTGACAGACAAAGTTTAAGAAGCGTTTGACATTATGCAAAGTTGGATGAACTCTATTCCTGTGAAGACATCCAAACCCCTCGTGGCTTCTCATCCACACACACACACACACACACACACACACCTCGGCACAGAAGAAGCAGCCTTTGCTCCACAGAAAGCCATGTTTCAATCTGTGGCTCTCGATCTCCTCCTCGTCCCTGTTATCATCTTCTCCAAAAATTCACTGTCTGACACTGCACGTCCACTTCAACAAACTTAAACCATGAATGCTGACTTCAGCGGCCTGCATGTTCAGCTCCCTGGACAGCTTGCTTGTTGATTTTTGTTGTTTTGTTTTTTCAAACAACAGATTAGGACAACAGCCAGTTTCGGTGACACTGTTTCCTTTGACCCAATTCATATCACAACATGTAGCTAGTACACCAATGATACCTGTCGAGTAATAACTAAGTGTTAGTGTTTGTCACAGAGTTCTTAATGTTTCTGATGAAGGATGTTTTGATAACAGTAGTGAAACAGATCAGAACAGAAGGGACGTTTCAAGTTTAGTCATTTCACTACAGAGTATTTTAAGAATGGATTCAATGTATACAACTAAAATAACCTGTGACTCCCAAACTATTATACAGCAGTTAATGACGCACGCGCACACGCACACACACACACACACACACACACACACACACACACACACACACACACACACTGTATGCACCTGCTTAGTGACTAATACAAAAAAAAGTACGAATGGAAGGACATACCACTCTGCATTTACAAGTGTTCTCTCTTACAGTTTGGTACCTGCTCCACCAGCTAAATATAGTGTTTGTAGAGCTATGAAAGCAGTGACTCAAAGCAGTTGCACAATTTGCACCAAGGCGAGCCTATAGATCAGCAAAAGGAATTTAAGGAGGGAAACTAAAACTGTAACTTTTGCATGATCGAGATCTAAATCAAAACCTATCACCACATTTTCTGCCATCATCCTTCTTTTTTTGTGTTGTTCCATACATCTGTTTTTGTGCTTTTTTTCTTTATATAGTCTTTGTGCACGTGTCGCTTTCTGCCACGAGTCCATGGCTCAGGTTTCTCTCAGTTCGGTCTCATATACTCTGAGATTATGTGAAATTTAGGAGACCACCAACAGAGGTAAACAGCGCAGAAGCAAGGGCAGCCAAAGAATAAATCCAAAGCCAAAAGAGCACTTATAAGTGTGTGTTGAGCCATACAACAACAGTGTATGTGTGAATGTGTGTGTTGGAGACATTAAGAGTGACCGGCAGTGATTGCCTAAAGTTCACATCCCTCAAATAAACAATGACTGACAAACAAATTAACTTTGGTGTTTGACTTTGTTCAGTGACAGCACATTAATTCAAAGCGAGGGCCAAACCGAGATACAAAAAAATAAATAAATAAATAAAAAAGTCAAAGAGTGACTCGGATGGAGCCAAATGTGGGGAGACAAAGAGGCAGGAAAACAAAGAGAGAGAGAAAGACAGATAAAGAAACGAGAGGTGGAGGAGGAGAGGGAGACGGGGACGGAGGGAAGGACACGGGGCAGGCGGAGGTGAGAAGAGAAAGTTTATGATCCTCATGGATGCCGCTTCGCTCAGTCCAATCAATACAGGCCTCTCCTCTCCTCATCATCTCCTGTTCTCTTCTATGAAACACGACCCTTCGTAAGGACTATAAAACCTCCTGCGCTGTTCAACACACACATATAATAAACACACACACACACACACACACACACAGGAAGGAAAAAGTATTCCTCTCTTTTTGGCACTGATACAAAAGTTCAAACAGTGGAATGATCTATTCACTTGACCTTATGAAACTTGTTTTTTTGGTTTGGAAGAGATTAGGCCATGATAGCTCACCTCTTGTTTATGCTCAGGTCAAATAACGTTGCCAGCAGCATAATTCAAAACCGGGCACCCATGGGCACAATGTGCAGTAAATGTCAATGTTATTGAATACAACGCTCACGGTCAAATCTCTCTGCATTCAATACGCAGAACGCATTTGATGCTTTTTTTCTAAACACCAGAGCAGTCCAGGCAGAGTGAAATGTAACATTGACTCAAAACTACAGGGGACAGAAAACTTCTTTCAACATGTCTCAGTCATCAGAAAGTCTTGTTGAATTCCTCCTTGTATTGCACTTTTTTTGTTTTTTTTTCTTCCGCTGCTTTGTCAAAAGTACAGCGCTGACATGTAAAAGAGGAAGTAGAGAAGGAAGACCCATGTGCACTTCAGGTCCTCCTCCAACATGTGAAAAAGCTTTGTCATCAATAAATCAGTCGTGTATGCATTATACATGGCTGTCTGAGCATCCAAGCACACACAATGACACACACACACACAAGCTAGAACCCACATAAACACTGACACACCCACACATATATAAAGCCCTGATAAAGAGTAAAACAGTAAAAAAAAAAGAAGGTGTGTGTGGGGGGGGGGGGGTGCAAGCTGACATTAGCCTGTCTAGTTTGATTACATATGTTTTTACTTTACATGTTGAAAACACAAACTAAGGTTTCTAAGATACACAGGATCACTTCTTCTACACCACCGCCACGACAACTCAAAGTCCGACGTAGCCAAACATTAAGTCTTGTTGTTATCAGCAGAACGTGCAAGCGAACTCCAGCGCGTTCTAATTTCACAAATACATAATGTTTGTGTCAGACGTTTTGACAACACACAGCATTCATCATACTCAGTGTAACCCTCCCCAGAAAAGGTTTTAAGGGTTGGAAAGTAGTGACTTTCAGTATCCTGCCCTGCAGAGAATAACCTCAACTGACCATATGGAAGAAAGGGCAAACATTTAAGGAAGCCCTATGTGACGTACTTCTACTACAGGCACAAAAATATGAGCAACGCTGAATGAGTAAAAGGCAGGAAAACAAAATAAAAAACACCATGTGCCCATGGAGCATTTGACTCTTTCATACAGAAAGGTAACAAACAGGTCATATAAGCTTTGACATACCCCTATAGAGTCTTACATCCTTATTGAGAACAAAACACAGATTGACATACAAAGAGCTTTACACGCACACTCATTCATCATACAAGGTCAAAGCTGCTATTTAAGATGGACAGAATGACTGCGGTCTCCACGTGTGTCTTGATTTGTGCAAAGATGTGAACATGCACATACATTTACACGTGTGTGACCAGGTATAACCTCCAAGCTCAAAGGGAGATCTAGCGATACACACACACACACACACACACACACAGAGTCACGCTCCAATGATGCTCGCGGAGCAGATGAAGCCACCAGCCGAGCCAGCCGAGTCCTCGTCTGTTACCTTTCTCTTTTGTTCCCGGGACGCTGCTCTCCTGCTCTTCCTCCGCTTCTCCTTCTCGTCCTCTAATGCATTCACATCCACTTCCCCCCGATTCTTCTTCAATTGGGAGGCCGCGTGAGCCATGATAGGTGGTACAAAAAAATGAAAGAAGCACCAGACACTACACACGCGTGCCTCACCTGAAATCCCAGAGAAGTTCAGGGACTCTAATTGACAAAACCGGGATCTCAGAGGAAAAAATCGGGGTAGAAAAGGAAAGGGGGGGAAAGGGAAGAAAAATGCCCTCCTTGAAAAGGAGAATGGAGAAGAGTAGGGTCTTTTCTTTTATGGACGTTTGTATAATCCTGTGTGTCCTTTCTTTTGGTTGTTGCCCTGTTCAGGTTTTGGATCCCTCTCTCTCTCTCTTTTTTTTTTCTTTTTCTTTTTTTCTTTTTTAAAGTGATGGAAAGACAGGAGTGAAGAGACAGCAGCTTCTCCTCGTCTCCTCTTCCTCCTCCTTCTCCTCCTGGCGTGTCATCCGCTGGCAGTGTGAGAGGAGCGCGTCCAGGAGAGGTGAGGACAAACCGGATGGGAAGAGAAAGGAGACACGAGCATAACCAGCACAGAGGTGGAGGGGAGGAGAGAGAGAGAGCGAGCGAGCGAGCAAGAGAGAGAGAGAGAGAGAGAGAGAGAGAGAATGGAGGTGAAAGGAGGGAGGGTGTGATGGTTACTATAGCAACCACACTGTGTTTCGGTCTGTCCTCTTAAACGTTTCTCTCTCTGGTCCCTGCTGCTGAACCTTGCCTGGTACTCTACCATGCAGACTGGTGTGTGTGTGTGTGTGTGTGTGTGTGTGTGTATAGGTGTGTGTATGCGCGTTTGTGTGTGTTTCTTTGTTGTTTTTTTTGTGAGCGTTTCTGAATGTGTGTGTGTGTGAGACAGTGCATGCGAAAAAAAAGAGAAACTGTTTGTGAGACTGTCTGAGTGCATGAAAGAAGCAAAGGCAACTGTTAGCTGCAGTGTGAGACTTTTATACACACAAGGACATACACCAACAGCTAGAGGTGGCCATGTAACAGGATGGGGGAGAACATGCAAAGGACACGGATGCAGGAGGGGGGGGGCGCAGTGGAGGATGCTGATTGCAATAGTGCACAAATATCACACACACACACAGATGCATGCAGTCACGCACACACACACACAAGGAAGAGGAAGCTATAAATGTTGCCATTTAGTATTCCCAGATTGATTTTTTTTTTCTCACAACAATGTGCTTGACTTATTCATAGGCTCATACCAGAAAAGGAACTTCTGCAATTCATAAGTAATATAAAATGACAAGCCAAACTTTAAAGTTGCCAAGTGATGAAACAGGATCCAAGCAGAAAATGTCTTTTTCCCTGATTTCTAAATTTATAGCTTCAGTGTGGTCCACCACCCCCCATCTGGGTTCATTGACATCATGATAGAGAGGTCAAACAGGACCAGGGCAGCTTTTGTTCCATCAAATCACTCAGGTCTTTGTTGAAAACAGAGAGACAGAGGCTGAGGAGCAGGAGGAGAAGAAGACGGAAAAAAAGGATGGTGAAACAGAAAAGAAGGTCTTTTTGTTTGTTTCTGTGTGACTGAAGAAGGGAGGGAAAAAAGGTAATAATGTGAAAAAACAGGATGGATGTCTTGTTCAGGAGGTCACAGCTTCACATCAGCCGTGCTCACGTCAGACGTGGCAGCATGGCAGAGACAGACGGCACGCGCAGCGGCCATCTTTGTGTTTCTCTGCTTGCCTGCCTGCTTGCATGAAAGTCAGAGGCACCGATGAGGTTTTGCTGGGTCCTGTCGACACCAAGAGGCTGCCTCATCACATGCCTGAATCTGCTGTGTGTGTTCACGCTTCTTACTGGACCAAAGGGGAACCATATGGAGTAAAGCTGAGAATGAGAGGAGAGATGATTGTTCTCTGCTGGGAGAGAAAAAAGGAGAACATCCCTCCAGGGACAGATGACAGGTTTAGCCGGTGGACACCAGTCGTGTAAAGATATGAGCGTGAAATTCCCTTTTCTCCTCCTCAAATATATTCATCGCCCCTGCTCCATTTTTCTTTCTTTTCAAGCCCAAACACCAGCCACCAGTGCGAGGGGGGGGGGGGGGGGGGGGGGGGGGGGGGTGAAGCTGACTTACAGCCCCCATCATGCATCAGAGGGTGTCACATTATGCCAAATTATCATGCGGTTGCTAGGCGAGGACCAATGGGGTGGCTTTAGGGGGAACAGGATGGATGGATAAGGAGCGTGGAGAGGTAAGAAGAGGGATTGGGGAGGCAGGGAGCAGGGGGCTGGGTGCATGTTTGCAAGTGTGTGGAGATGCATGGAGACGACAGGACACATGGCGATAAGTAAAGCGGTATTCTAAAAAAATCAATCTATACTCAAGGGGGGGAAATGCAAATATAAGAACTTGCAATAACTTCATAGAGAAACAACAGAATTATAAGGAAATTGTTCAAAGCTTAACATCACAGCGCAGGCAAAAGTATTCAGAAGCCGCCACCTCAACTGTCTCCTTAAAAATTCATTCACTGATAAAACTCTACTCACAGTCCGATTGCCAAAAGAAGAGAGTCGACTCTCGTAGCCAAGCTGGTAGTAAAAGCCACTGCCAAGGTGTCCAATATTTCAAAGAGGAGGGTTTTTTCAGGCTAAGAAAAATCTCCTCAACTACTACAATGGAGCAGTTGGCTGGTGGCCGGTGAGCTGTACAAGTGGACAATAATTGGAAGATTTCCACCAATTTCAAGGCACAATGCCACACACACACACACACACACACACACACACACACACACACACACACACACACACACACACACACACGGCCAGAGACAATTACTACCAGATGATCGAGTACACAGAAGTTGCATAAAATTGTTTCTTTTTTTTTTTTTTTGTTGAATGTGCGTAATAAATGATTTTATGGTGTATGAAGATGGTTATGTTCATTTAGTTGTAGCAGTATGAGTTATTTTTAGTGCTCAATAAAATGATCTGGTCATCAGTAGGATGTTAAGATCCCCAAAAAACGTTTAATTAATCATTTCATGTCATTTTAACACATTTTGTGAAAGACTCATTTAAGCATCGCATACCATCACATATGCATATTTCTCTATAATAAAATGAATTGAAAGGTCAAGATGTGAAAATAACATGATTTGAAAGAGTTGATGTAGTATCAGTAGAAGTTGCCTTCAGAAAACCTATCGAATCTTATTTTCAAATTCAAATCTTATTTTTTACATAAATTTCAAACTTAAGAAAAAAAGGCAAGCAGGTCGGAAACCAGTCTTTTTGACTTCCGTGTGTACATTTCGGATTTCCCTCCTGAGATTGGGTTGTTTAGGTCACTCCAACTGGATCCTTTCCTGCAACTCCCACGGGTGCAACATGTCCAATCACAGTGTCAACCTCAATGACCTTTTTGACCTCTTCAGCCACAACAGCATGTCCCCAAACACCAACAAAAAAAAAAAAAAAGAGGTGACGAAAATAGGGAGCACATGGAGTGCTCCAGATGGATAGTCCAGTATGAGGTTACAACCAACCAACCAACATATAGGAGAGTACAATGATAAATTTAACTGTGTGCTTATAAGAAGATTCAGCTTAAAATAGTTTTTGAGTGGTGCTGCAAAATCTCACTTCCCTTCTGAGTAAGACAACTTCCTAATTTCCTCTTAAACAATACAGAAACTGCAGTGCATGTGATGTGAAATATTTTCTGTATATGATGTTGTGAAAAAGGGAAAAATAATGAGCAGTGGGTCTTCTGTGGTCCAGCGAGATTGCGCCTATTCTTGGTGCTCTGCCGCCCTCTAGTGTTCAACAGCAGCAGTAGCTAATAACTGTCCAGGAAGAGCACAGTTGTGTGGTAAAACATCAAATGAACATTAGCAATCTGTAAACCTTAATGCACCTATGACTGCAGATTCTTAATTCAAGAATTGAATTCAGACAACATAGCCTGCATATGTTTGTCAAATATGTGCAATGCATAAAATCCCGCCTGGTATACAAAATAAAAGTGCCATTCATAAAAACAACTATATTGAAAGATAGAAGTATTTAACAGGTTTTCCACCAGATTTAGCTCCATTAACATTTAAAATCTGCTCTTTTTTCTTTTCGAAAACCCTCCATAAAAAAATAAAAAATAAATCTGCCTCCATAGGGCAGACCTGTTCGCTGATTCCAAACAATACATAATCAAAAATCTCCTTTTCTCTTCCTACTGGTTCCCAATAGTGTGGAAATCCTTGCATGTTCTGACTAAACTGAAAACACCCTGAGGAAGAAGAAGAAGAAGAAGAAGAAGAAGAAGAAAAAAAACAGCAGAGGAAGAGGAGTATGGAAGGTGCAAGGTCAAATAGCAACTGGTTAAGACTGATGGGAAATCCACCCACACAGTAAAAAGTCCCAGTACATCATCTTTACATTCAGCCTCAGGGCGAAGGCATCAACAACAGGGGGATGTGGTGAGAGGAGGAGATGGGGGGTTGGACAGGGGGAATTAGGTTTGAAATAAGGTATCATAAAAGCAGAGTGTATACAAACAGAAAAGCTCAGGGAGGGGAGGGGAGGGTTATATCTGGATGGAGTTACTGCCCACAAGAAAGGAGAAGCAACATATGAGAGCAGAGCAGGGGAGAAAACGATGACAAACCCATCAAGACCCCTCATAGAAGAAAACAAATGAATCACCAAGAACTACTTAATATTCACTTTCTGTGTTGCTCTGCCAGCCTCGCAGAATCACACAGTGAGTGACGTTTTGGGGATTTTTTTTGCTTTATCGCTTGACAATAGAGACACAGCCGAAGGCAAAGAATGATGGTTGATTAAGTGCTGTCTTTCACTCGTTTCGATCGTTAACATCTCCACGCATAAAATCGCCATTTCTCCATTCACTTGTGTCTCTTTGTCCCTCTTCTCCTTCGTCTAAATTGCTCTAACGTTTCCCTTCAAAATATGCAGAGAGATGGGCGCTCTAACCCAGATAACTACCCATAACCTAGCTAAATGTGTGTCACGAACCAAGCGGTCCCCCCTTCAAAACCAGAACAAAATGTCCTTCCATGGTTTCCCCACAGAGGGGCAGGCAGACATACAGGGTGGAGGGGATTACACACACACACACACACACACACACACACACACACACACACACACACACACACACACACACACACACACACACACACACACACACATATACACACACAGGCATGGTGAGTGCACAAAGCTCTGAGGTGTGGTCTTAAACAACTGAGTAACTGTAGGGTTCCTTTTTTTAATGCAGAGATAAAAAACACGTTGAAGGGTATGGGGGGTTTTTTTTATAAAGGAATGATGACAATATCAGAAAGGTGAATATTTGTTGTATTTTTTTTAACGGAATATGTGGGTCACACTGAGGCTACCAAATAACCGAGAAGCTCTTTCTCTTACTGAAAATGTAGTCACCAAGCAGTGAGGGAAGATCACAGGGCTTGAGATGATTGATAAGATTAAAGACTGGCCTTCATATCACTCGGAACAGAGCAACTGTTTCAATCCACCATCAAAGTAAGACTGTAATCAATGTAGCTTTAAGTGTGGAGAACAGTCCTCTATATGTTACAGTCTCCTCCAGAATAAACCAAGAGGGATCACGGGATGAAGCCTTAATGAAAAAGAACCTGATTTATGTATCTATTACACCAGAGCCAATGCTGTATTTAAAACCCTTGAGCTCGGTTTCCGCGCTTCAAATGACTTTATGGAGGGTTGTAAAGAAACTGTTCTCTTGCAGTCCTCCATAAAAGCTTTTGGTTTTAAATTGCAAAAATCTGTTAATTTGACCGGACATCAACAAGAAAACACAACGAATTCATGATGATCTTCAGGCTATTTCAATGACTCCAAGGGGATATCCAAATAACATCAAGCACACACACAGTTGCCTGTTGATTAAGAATTTCCGCTAATCAATGGGGAGTTAATTTCTTGGCTGAATCAAGAGGAGCTCTGGCTGTGACGGCTGTGCAGGGGAGGAAGTGATCCCTCCCAGAAATGGCAGCAGAAGAATAAACAATTTCATGGTCGGTTGGGGACGGTAATACACGGCCTCGCACAATCAAACATAGTTTTTCCCTGTTTTTTTTTTTTTTTTTTTTTTACTATTCACAGGCTACTTTATATCAGCATACAGTACTTCAATCAGTAATTTCCCCAAGGCACATACACATAGTGTACACATAAGCAGCTTTAAAAAGCAGACAATATGTCGGACAGAGCTGAGAGAAATGGGATGGTTCATGTTGGTCGCCGCTAGTGTCTGAACACATTCAAAAAGAGATGCAGAGTCTTCACTGTTATTTGAACTAAATGTGTGGGTTCTATTGAGGAGCGAGCCCATAAAGTCGAATCTTCAACGACTGCAAATCTCACAGTCGAACACGGCGTATGGCACAAGGATAATTTAGCTCCAGCTCTGCTGAGGTGCTCGAGGACTAATTGTACAATGATTTGTCTGTTTTCTCTGAATAAACTCATCTGACTCCATGACTCATCTGAATACTTTTCATACTATTGATAATTTTTCTACTGAAAATATATTGGACTTTTAATCAATCACCTAAAAGTGTTTTAAGAAATCCCCCCAAACAGCATAGCCACTTATACAGAATTTTATTGGCTACAAGAAACATCGATCATCGTCACAGTTGCATGCAATTGGCCGGAATAGAACAGAGGTCGCCATATCCCTTTCATTAAGGCTCTTATTGGCTATTTTAAGTCTTGGAACAGTGAATTTAAGAGGCTAATTGGCCAATTTAGGAATCCATCAAAAGGTCAGCATGAGGCTGGCAGTTTGATTTGTTGTAGTCGAAAGAAATGAAATTCCCAAGTGTGGGAGATAGTCAGTTTGGATTATACAATTCTGTAGTTGGGGTAATTCCTAGCTCTGGTTTTATCTTTATTGTTAAATGTGTCTGTTAACTTCTCTGTACATGGTCGTTTGTCCCTTCATTTTCAGAGGGGACCAATCCCAAGGTAGTGTATAAGTCAACCAATAACAATAAACTCTGTAGATTTCCCATTGAATGTAATGAACATTTCCATAGAGAAAAAAAAACAGAGAAAAAGAGATGTGCAAGTATTCAATGTAATTGCTTTTTGTATTGAAGTGTGAAAAACTGCAGAATTTTCTTGATTTTTATTTGAATGTCATATGAATGCAACATACTGAATGTATTGAAAGGTTTGCAAGAGGCCCTACAATAGGTTTCTTTTAATAATGAGACAAAATGATGCAACCCAAACAGTTAGAGATTTTTAGGCTGTACTTTGTGTGCCGTGTTCTGAGATTTGGAGTCTGATCAAAGGCGAGCTCAGAGCTTTCCTCCCATGCGAAGCAGCGGAAGCCACCCGCACCATATGTGTGTGCCCATCAGTGGGTCCACATGCCATATGCCTGAATGTGCTGGTGTAATGCTTTCTCTGTGCCAATCAACCCAATGTCTGCTCAGCAATCAGAGGGCTCATTAGTGCAATCCTGGTGAGAGGTGTGTCTATGGATGTATATAGACAGACATACTGTATATATGCTTTTATATGTCTGGGTTTCAGGTGTATAAATGAACTTTTGTACTCTACCATTAGGAGTTTGTACTTCACATGACTTTCTGGGTGCAACTACTAAGTGCAGGAGAGTGTAAATCCCAGAGTGTTTATGTAGCCTTACCCTCACCAGACTCTGTTACAGGAATTGCAGGAGCTACGTGTTTGTACAGCCTTGTTACTCTCCCGGAGCTGCTGGCCAGTGGAATATCCTCCCTAGTGTCAAGTTTCTCCATCATGATGGGATCACAGCGATGTGCCAAGAAGAGCTGTGCCTAGGGAGCCTCGCTCACTCTCGGGCAGTACACCAGCCACATATCAAAGTATCATGGCACACACAACCACACGAACACACACGGAAACACAAAGCAACCACCTGGAGAGCACTGCCAAACTCAGAAAATCCCCAAGTCCTGTGCCATTGTGACACACACAAACCAAGGCACACACAACTACATTGAAATGCACCAACACACTCACAAGCGACTGCCCGTCTTCGTAGAAGAAAAGGTCAAGTGCCAGCTGAGTGTTTACAGTATGATTTTTTTTTGTGAGCCTGGAGATATTTACCACACTGAAGGTTTTTTTTATATTACAGCACATTTACATTCAAACACCAATCAGTCAAAATGATTTGGTAATAGATGTTGTGCCTGCCAAGACACTTGAGGCTTATTGCCAATTGATTTGTCCATATGTAGATACATGAAGGAGCCAAAATGAAGCCAAATGAACTACTGTCAGATCAATTCAACTTTGATCTATTTATAGTGGAATCCTTAGTAGTAGGGTGACTTGTAAATACCTGCAACTATCAGTTTCTCAACATATGACAATCATGTTACACTGTCAGTCATACCTAAAAAGTGGAATATCAATATCTTATCGGAGCAGACAAGTCTGCCTCCAATGGGACTGTATTCAGCCCGATGACTTTTTTCAACATTTCCATTTCTCTCTTTGACCAGCGAGACTTCCTGATACTACCTGATACTTTTATAATATACACAGGAAGTAGAGTGGAGTGAAATCGACCAACTGGAAAGAAACCTTAGATTTCCAGTAGTTACCTCTGGCCCAGTCACAGAAACAGCTAGGACCTTTGATCACATGCAGGCTTCATTTTTCAGTTGCTGGAAGGAAGAGGCAGAGTGTCAGCCAGAATTACCGACCATCCAGACAGCCGGTGTGTGCTGTCGACTCCTGGTAATGGATACGAAGCACTACTACGGCTAGCTTAATCCATTTTTCACATTAGTGTTGCTAAAAGGTCGCAATGCCATCCCACATGCCACCTAAGAATGAGAAAGAATGAGAAGGTGACAGATAAAGATGAATAAAGTTTTAATTGGATGCTAATCAGCTAATTGTGTTTGCACAGATCTGCTGATAGCTTCACAGCTAACCCTATCAACCACATGTGTAATTATACATACTGTACATACACACGAGGTCTGGGTCACACGCATCCAATAACCTCGTCTTTCTAACCCCTTAGGAATGATCACCCTGCAGAATAACTCGTACACACACACTTACACACACACACACACACACACACACACACACACACACACACTGACTGGTTTAGTGTGTAGGGCAAGAGAGAGGTAGTCTAAATGTCAAGATCTCTCACTGAAAACTACAAAGCTGAAGACTGTCCCCCAAGGGTAAGGCTAATAAAGTGTTTTTCTACATTATGAAAATCCTACATACAACTCACCATATTCACCTGGTACCTATTGTCCTCTGCCCTGAAGCTCAGCGTTGTAATGTTGAACCTTGCTGTAGGTTGAATACCAGTCAGGTTTACAACAATCAATTAAGCTCTTCTTCATGACTGATTAACTGACAAGCGACGATAGTTTGTTTCATTGGTCAGTTGTTAAATTATTTAGTTTCATGTGCTGCCCTGTTATGGTTGTTGATGTAGTTTGTCACTTATATTACGGTATGTTTTAATTCTCTCTCTTGTATCCCTGCGGGGCAATAAAGGTTTGATTTATTTATTCAAAATCTGGAGGAAAACTGGGCAACACATTTCATGATCTTCAAGTTAACATGGGGGAGCAAAAATCCACCACCTACTAGTTACAGTTATGTTAGCAAGAAATAAAGTCATTTAAATGGTTTGTCTGCACTTCCGGATTGTAATATTAGATTAACCAGCGGCTGATGACATCACACACCAAGTAGAAAAATGACAACTTTGGCTGAAGTTTCACCATCAAAGCTATTAAATATGTTATTGTGACTTGACTGAATTGTATGACTTCAAACCTTAAATACATCAGTATCATTTTAGAGCATCACATTAAAGCATTACGTCAGAAGCAAATGACCACTGTGTGAATATGACCAGTGGATTGAATTCGTTGTCTAAAAACACCAGTAAAACCCTTCACGAAGCATCCCGTAGTCACCAACACTTACTGAAATGCTGGTACGACCACTTAGAGTACTCCAATGCTCTCTTCTGACCAGAAACTCATCTATATTCAATGCACTGATGCGGTTTCATAAATGTCTAACAGAAAGCGTCATTTATCTCATCTAGCTAAGCTCGGAAAAAAAACCCAAATAATAATAATGTCATTTTGCAAGATAAGTGTCATGTTGTCAACATCACAGGGGGGCTATCGTTCACTATATCACTGAAAGCAATAATGCACACAGGCAGAGCAAGAAAGGAAGAGAGAAAACGTATCAATGTCTCCCCCCCTAAGCTACACAGCCTCGAGATCTTGCCAAGTCTGATAAGCAACGTCCAACACTCCCCTCTCTCTCTCTCTTGCTCTCTCCTTCTCATTTCACTTCACCTAAACCCAGTTCTGCTGCTCCGTCTTGACAGCTGGGGCCCAAGTACCACATGGGTGGACATTTTCAAAAATGTCACTCCATAGACAGACTGAGTGATAGCGTAGGGAGTGTTGCTGCAAAAGCCATACCGAGACCTGCAGACAGACTAGTCCCCACTCGATGGCTGTCACCCCAACTTCAGCACATGGAGGCAACATTTGTCCAACCATGCATGTATTTCTGTATGAGCACCCCCACTGTGACTCGCCTTCTTCCACCTCTTTGTATCCTGTCCTCACCTTCTCGTCCTTAGAGTTCAACCTGTCATTGTTGCTTAGCCAGAGACCACAATGAAAAGGTGGTGAGGTCAAAAGGGAGTCCCTTGGGCCAGGATCCTCGAGAAATCTATGCCTTAAAGGTCAATACAATACAAAATGCTAAAAAATAGCTTGAAAATGTTGAACTAAATCCAAATGAAGTAAAAACTATGAAACTTACTAATCGTTCATTGTAGTCAATGGCTCTGCATACTATCAGCCTAAGGTAACAACCGCTTTCTCAAACTACTACATATGCTTTGATATGGTACTTTTAATGGCTGCATACTTTCTTAACATTCACCTTCCATACATTAATACTCAAGGGCTTTCATCAGCAGTATAACATTTGACATGTTCTTTCATTTTTTATATATTTCGAATAGCTATTAGTACAGCAGTTAATAAAACAGACTTTTTTCCTGTCCAAATGTTTATATATATATATATATATATATATATATATATATATATATATATACATACATACATATATGTATATACACACACACACACACAAACTGAGGTCCCAAACTGTGGAACAGCATGAGGAGAGCAAACTTACACAATCAGTCCCTCATTCCTTAATTGTTTTATTGCTGGTTTGTTTTTATCGCACGCTGTAAAGAACTGTGTTACATGTATAGAAAAATGCTTCATATATAAAGTATTATTGTTATTTGTGTGTTTCACTGCCATCACAGTGCTTGAAAGCCTATTTGTGCCCAAATATTTGCTAGCATCTGCATAGCTTTCAGACACTGCTGTGCAGCTGTATGACATAAGGTATACTCTGATTTGTACAGGTGGAATTTAAACTGTGTTTTAAATGGTGGCACAAAAACAGTCACATGGTCTCTTGCCCTCCCTTTTACTGACATCCATATTAAAAAAAATGTTTTTTTTAAAGATAAATATATAACCAACGTGTTCAAATTACTCAGCAAAACCACATCCCTGTTAGACTACCATAAGAAACTCTGTGGGAATGAGTATTTCAAATTAGCATCTATACAGTGACATGTTAACAACATCCAAGTCATTGTTACTGTGCTTTTAAACTCACCCTTTCAGCACTTTGCATCTTCAGTTAATCCCACTGTCCCTGACATTGTCCACAAGTGCACTAGGTGCAAAAAGGGAAAGTCCATCGAGGGGCCATGAACTGACTGAGTACAGGACAGTGAGTGTGCGTAAATCCGAGTCCAACCCAGGTCATCTGCGAGTGGCAGCAGGGGTTATCGCCGGCTAATCAGACAAGCGCTAATCTAGTTAGGAGATCAACAAATGGGCATCTTGTGCTAAAGGAGGACACAACCCACAGACAACAAAGTGGGTATTTCTGGTCATTGTTTTTTTTCTGGGATGGAGAGGGTGTATTACTATCTATCTATCTATCTATCTATCTATCTATCTATCTATCTATCTATCTATCTATCTATCTATCTATCTATCTATCTATCCATCTATCCATCCATCTATCCATCCATCCATTTACTGTCATAATTCAGACCAGAATGAGGTTTTGGTGTACAGCAGCATTGAGCTGTGCCTGCTGGTGGGAACTTCCAATGGAATAATTGACTAATTGCAGAACTGACTTTAAATCTCAAAGCAACACACTGGAAGTTGTCTGAAAGTGACAAATCATTTGCATGAGTAAGTGTGTTATATTTAATATTTCAGATTCTTTAAATATATGAGTTAGGGCACAGGATGTGGTCTGGAACTGGAACAGCCACCTGCTCTCTCTAATTGGCAATGTCAAGAAATTGTGCCTTAGCAAAGCATCCAGCTGTGAAGGCTATTATTGGTAAGTGGCGCTGGCTGGCAGCATGTACGACAAAGCCAGTGGTCATAGAAAGGCTTCAGGATTCTCCATTCCACTTTTGGTCTCCATGGAAACAAGGACAGGAACATTGAGATCACAGGGGAAGAAAAAAAACATGTGTCATGCTACTGGCATCTCAGACCTCTATGCAGATGTTCTAACGCCCCCTGGAATTAAAGTGTTGTTTATTTGATTCAAAGAATAGGCCATCTCTGTGCACACCTGATGCACTTCCACTGCTCGCTGCTTGTGTACAAGCCTAAAGCCAGACAGAAAAAATATGCGAGACACAGCTGCGTCTGGCTTATTTGACTACATTAGGGCTGTGCTGCTAGTCATTTTAATCCATTATTAAGCCACACAGATTCCCCTTAAAAGGTTGCTTCATGTTATTGCTGGTTTATGCACATTTTGGCCTCAGCTGAGAAAAAATACATTTGATTTCTCAAATGTTATTTAGCTCCAAAACAGGATATAAAAAGTAGGGGGGTGACCCATGTATAAGCACATTTGTGCAATCTATAAACTGCTTTCAACACGCAACAATTATTTGCCAAACTTTGCAAAGAAAAAGCGGGAAATGCCTATTGCTGTCAAGTATTTGCTGGTATGCGGGAACAAAGCACCAGGCGCTTTAAATGACAATGCACAAGATTAAAATATGCAGCGTTGATATTTTTTAAGCAAACAGGCTGTGATGCTGACACCTCATTTGTATACCTCATGTTTTAACAGTCGCTTATTTGTTTGGTTTGGAGCTTAATTTATTGTTACCATTGACCGTTTACTGAGAGCAGTGACTTTGGCAACTGGGAACAGAGGACAAAGTTTAACTGGATGACCCCGGCAGAGGAGATGAGCAGCTCAGACAGCAGCACAGACGGAGGGAGACTGAGAGGGGTGTTTCCCAGGAAACATCATTCCCTGCACCTGCTGTATTTGAAAACCAACATAAGGTAACCAAACTGTAGAAACATTTGCATACTTGCAGGCCAGATGGACAGATATTTTCCCGAATCACTCACACCACAAACGCACACACACAGAACTCCTCATAACACAAACATGCAAGCACATACACACACACACACACACACACATAGTGATGCCCAGACACAAACAGAACATTTCAACAGTGATCTGTCTGTTTTACATTCTGTTTCCAGCCTCTACTCTCTCACTTCTTCCAGGCCTTGTCATTAGTAAGGGAGTGATGGGTTCTTTGAAGCTGAATCAATGTGTGTGTGTGTGTGTGTGTGTGTGTGTGTGTGTGTGTGTGTGTGTGTGTGTGTGTTCCAAGTCGAAATTCTTCCCTCCTTCAGGTTTTCACAGTTCCTTTTTGTCACTCTGAGGCAGCTGTGAGAAAATGACAGGAAAGGGGGAAGCTGAAGAGAAGACTGAAGACAGTGAGAGAAAGAGAAAGAGAGAGAGTGAGTTTTACGATGAGAGTCCGCGGGTGTGAGGAGAAAAGAGGTCACATGTTTTATTGCACTGAGCCAGAGGGCGTGAAAGCCTGAAAGTGAAAGGTTTCTTCGGCTTTCAGGGCGGAAGAAAATGGACGATGGATGGATGAACAGGTAGATGGAGAAATTGACTGACGGAAGTCGGTACATCGTCAGAAATAGAGACTAGCCTACAGATGTCGTTGTTCAAATTCACTGTACAAGAAAGTGTCAGACCCTGTGATTTTACCCAAATGTTTTTGGACTAAGGTTTCAAAGCTTTACATTTGGCAGTGGCCTTTTCCTTTTGTTCAGATACGTACATGACCATTTTGGGAGGAGAGACTGAAAAACCAAGAGGCTAATTTAGCTAAGTCGACACCAACAAGACAGCTAGCCACATCCCCTATCACTTACAGTGGTCATGCCCTTATCAATGCATACGCCAAAGCCTTAATCTTATTTAATTACCAATTCATTGGGTTCATTCTGCTGCTCTTTAAATTCAAACCTAAAGCCAGAATGAGTCTGTTGGTTGTCCATTTACATTTGACCATTCCTCTCAATGAATGACAAGCAGGGCAGCAATGGTAAGGAAACTCTAAAGTGGATGAATAGAGTTAGGGTCAATGAAGCAGTGTTAAAGATTTGAATTTTTCTGTTTTGAGTGCTTCTTTGTAACTAAATGCAAATGAACAAAATTACTTTGAAACAACCCTTCCAGGGACACAGTCTTTGATCCCAGCCAAAACTAAGCTCCACTTGATACAGTGCCCACAATGCATTTATTTCTCCCTTGAGGGGTTGGGAGATGGACATAGTTAAATTTGTTGTTAACATGCTTTGTCCCAAGTCCTTTGGACTATGTTTGGCTAGGTTCTACTTATGAGTGGCTACATATTGACTTTCAGATACTAAATACAGTATAACAGCCGTGGGTGGGTTCTGAAATAGCCACAGTGATTAAAACGATGGTTCTATCGTTTGTTTGAGTTCATGGTGGACATGTATGTTTTCTCAGTAAACTTCCACTTGTTAAAGCGATTTAGACAACAATAACATCACAGAAAAAGCTAATATTCATGTCTGGAGGCACAAGCTGTTATCGAACCAAACGTCTTAAGTTCATTTTGTAGGTCTTCAGAAGTAAAAGCAGATGAGAAGTCTACCTCATCACATTTTCTTTCAGACAACCCAATGAGTTTGGTTTAGGCTATTTGACGGCGCGCATTTTCTCTTTCTATCTGCTCCTAACACTAACACACTTACTCACTTCCTAATCATTCCCCTTTGAAATGTTAAGGTTATGAGGTGCATTTTTAAATGGTGCTGTCTAATACAGATTATTGCAGCTTGGCAGCTCCAATTAGCTGGTATTATAGATGGAATAATAAGGTAAAGCCCAGCTGTAAAACTTCATTCCTCATATCCAATCTCATCCGAGATGACACAGGAGAAAATCCCCTCTGAGTTTCATCTAAAACCCTCTTCAAAAGAGCTAATCTAACTACTAAGTCAGATGGGTATTTCATTCAAGAGAGCTACCAAAAAGGGCATCTCTCTGTCTTGGCCTCAAATGCCTCTTTGCTTCTTATTTGCTGTGATTTATCCGACCCAAACAGTCAAACCGCTGTGGAGTGTAAACCAAGTTAGCTGCTGATTATTGAAGTGGAGCAGATGTCACGTTAACTACATTTCCCTCCATCCAAAGCACTGTCAGCCACATCTCTTCAGCTCTCAGCACATTACCCAGTCACAGGCATACTGTATGTAGGGTCAATACTAATGCTGTCTCTATCCCATTCTCACTGTGACTGTGCTGGTAAGGCAGACAATTAGCTGCCAGTTTCAGTTCAGGGAATATTTTCTCTGAAACATTAGAAGTTTTAGCATACACTGACAAACGGGTGCAGGGCCATTAGGACAATCACGCTAATTACAAAACTATCTTGGTTTTCGAGTTATTGAATTTATTACCAGATTACAAGTTAAACAGCAGATTAAGATCTGCTGCCTTGGTACAGGTTTGAACACTTATCACAATATCTAAGTTCACTGATAGATTGTATACAGATCATTCAAACACTTTAAAGGTTTCAGCAGACAGCACCCTCGACAGGACGTCTTAAACTTCAGGTTTTTCATCGAGGGATGGAGTCAAAGAGCAGAATGATAATCAAGACAAGTAAATGATTGAGCGAGCAAACACAGACACAGACACACAGACACAGACACAGACACAGACACACACACACACACACACACACAATGTCACAATAACCAATGATATTAAATTGATTCGTGCCTTCACTTGACTGCTCAACAAACTCTTTATGATAGAATAACAAAACTCCATGTCAAGGAGAATCATCTATCGACAATCATGTGTTCCAAAGGGCTCAAGAGGTTTGACATGAGGGATGAATAACATGATAACATACAACCTGACCCGGGTTTTTCAAGGATGTTGCTCACCTGTGGGTATCAGATATTTTACATTTGGCGCTCGACTGTACAATTGTACATCCTGTCCCTGTCTTTGTTTCTGCGCTTCTCACATGCTTCTGTTAAAAAAAAAAATTAAAAAAAAAAAAAAAAAACACTCACAAAAGTCATGACGGATAACATTATCCCTCACAGCCATGATGAAACATAGATCTTTTCTGAACAACCCAACCCCTCTCCGGACCAGCGAGGAGGATGTCTCCATTGTTTAATGACACTGAGGGAGGAAATGGTTTCTCTTTGTTCCTTTACAACTCCATTACTGTGTCCAGTTCTGCACGGAGCTGACAAGACCACATCATTTACTAATTTTGACTCAAATGTGTGTTTTTGGCACTGATTTTCATCTTCCCACTCACTTTTATATAACAGCCTCCTCTGCGACTGTATGAAAGAGGACAGTGATTTATTTATTTTTTTGGTTTAATGTTCGAGGACTAAAGATAATGGTGTGGTAATGTAGTCACCAAACGCAGCAACATCAGTTTTGTGTTTTTATTCGTCAGCTTCATCCATCTTTCTTTTGAACATAGTTGTTTCTGTCATTCCTGGAGGTTATATTTAATACTGGGGCTGTGCACGTTGTTACATTTCCTCTTATTGCTGAAGAAGTGTTTGACTTCCATTGTGCTGTGTAATTGATGATGGATGAAGCAATCATATAGAGTTCCAAGCTGGTAAATTATAGCTTGGTTGATCCTCAGTGGCTAAACTAGGCCATCTGGGATGAGCTATAACTATGAAAGCATACTGGTCCATGTTGGACGAGACAGCGATGAGATCTTAGCAGTGATTTATTCATGTCACAAGTGGGTGAAGAAGACTCAGCCTTCCTCTCTAGGAGGCAGCTGCAGAGAAAGCTCTCCCTCAGCTCCCTCTATATCCCAGACACCATCCTCACATCCTCCCTGCTGAGTCCCAGCATACTGCCCACATGCCCCCTCCTTCCTTTCATTTTTTTTTACCCACTCATATTAATTAATTCAAATCACCCAGAGTCCAGAGCAATTCATTTTCACTCCCCCACCTGATAACTGAGAGAAGACTATTTTAATTCATGGTTACATAAAAGAATGAGGGTTGTTTTTTGTTTTTTTTTTCTGTAACATTTTAAATCAGATGATTAAAACCTAAACTTAAAGGCATATTTTAAAAGCAGTTAATTTCAAAGTACATTTCACCTTTGAATCTTTTTTTGCAACATTCATGCCTGAGAGATTGTAGAGGAGGTTTCCACTACTCACATGTTTTTAACATACCGGTAATTATCAGCTACCACCTGCAGCTGGCTAACCCAGCTTAGCATTAAGACTGGAAGAATTTCTCTTTTTGCAGTGTGCCACCTGATCGCTCGGGGCCGGCACCCTTCAGAATGTTAAGAGTCACTTGGCTCCTCCTTTCAGGCCCAGTAAGACACACCCA
Organism: Symphodus melops; assembly: GCF_947650265.1. Classification (NCBI taxonomy): domain Eukaryota; kingdom Metazoa; phylum Chordata; class Actinopteri; order Labriformes; family Labridae; genus Symphodus; species Symphodus melops. The sequence continues at coordinate 16,793,528 of NC_136705.1, forward strand.
ATGATAGAATCTTTTTTTTTTTTTTAAAACATGATTTAACCTTTTTCAGTCTCTCGTTGTTTTTCGTAGAGACTTCGTCGGTTCAGTTTATAAAGCCAATAGCAGTGGCCTTAGAGGGTTGCGTCTATACTGAATCTGGAGTTCCAAAATATATCTAATGTTGTTCCAAACCTGTCCAAAATCTTCTGACATTTAAAAATCAAAAGTCATTTTTCAAGAGGTAGCATTTTTTCCATTGAGTTTTGACAACAAATCTGCAGTAGGTTATTTAAAAGAATGAGCCTATCTAAATGTGCATTTTTATTACTAGCTCAGTCATGTATCCACAGCATTGTTGCAATGTTTGAAAGGCAGCTGATGACAGAACGAGCTCTGCATCACCTTTTGTTTCATTAAAAAACACAAACGCACATATGCGCTCTCTCTCTCTCTCTCTCACACACACACACACACACATTCATGTCCAGAGGGTATATCATTAGCAGACTCACACCTTCACAGCTGGAGGTTGTCACATTGTGTGTGTATTGTCACTGACCACAGGGCAGGAGACACCCTGTAACTGTTAAAAGAAACCCATGCACACCAATCAGCCTTCTGCAAAGTCACATGGGGCAAAGCTTAACTCATAGTCGCACACACACACACACACACACACACACACACACACACACACACACACACACACACACACACACACACACACACACACACACACACACCAAGCTATCTCGATTCAACATCCACATGGCTCATCTAAGCCTCAAGCTGCTTTCATGCCTCAGTTTTTTTTGCAAGGCTATAAACACGGTGTTTCTATAACAATGGCAACTGTGGATATAGCTCTCTGCACTCCACAATGATCAGACATTATTTCAGCCGACACCGAGTGGCTACGTGGTGACATGTGTCCATCCACTCCAAACTTTCCTCAAAACAAAACTCTTCCAGAGAAAATGTCGATGTCATTCCGTGACGTCTGAGTATTCAAAACTTTTCAAACATGATAATCTGATTGTCAACCTTCACAGACAGAGCCGAGTACTCCCACGTACCAATGTGATGTGCCAACTGTCTGTCAACACAGCTGCTCAGGAATTAATGTTCGAGAGCATCAACAAAAGCATATATCAACTTCACTCAAATCTCTGCGGAATGATGTCATCTGACAACTATGAACACAAGACGTCAACAACAACAAGACCTTTATTCTGAAATATAGATGAACCCCAATATTTTCTTCTCCAGTGGCATCCAGTGTTTTTATAATATGAGACATTACCTAAACTGTTGTTTGAGTGAGTGGACATCATAGGTGGAGGTTTTCAGTCTAACAGTAATAACAATAATGTATGAAGTGTTTTGCTGAGCGAAGAAGGTGTTTGAAAGTATGACAAAGCACATGTAGCCGCTGCTCATTAAAGGCAATGATGTGGAGAATGAAAGGGCTGTTTTCCAGATGGCAGAGAATGCATTAAATGCTACTTTTAAGGTTCTCGACATGGTAATAAAGACTGAAAATGTCCCCTCATAAATGATTTAAGTGTTTGTTTTGGCATTAGACAAAGTGTCTGACAAATGGAGGGCATGATAAATTGAGAGAAGCCGGCACATTTTACACCATCCCAGAGGAGAATGCATTGTCATCAAACTCCAAACCATATTGGCCTGTCTGCAATTCAAATTGAGTTACCAATATCAATAAGAAGCGAATCCCATCTGCCTGGCTCCTTAGTACCGTCGCTCAGAGAAAAGCAGAGAGAAAGGCAGAGACTGTTCCAAAAAAAAAAAAAAAAAAAAAAAAAAAACGAGGTTAACACTTTTTGTTCTTACAGAGAAAAACTGGACAAATGTCACAGTTTGACTCCAGCAGGAAGAGTTGGTTCCTTGTGTTACATAAAACTGTGATATAGAAATCTGTAGCTGTCACTGGATCTCCTGCTTGCCTGTAGGGGTTTATTTTAGGTGCACATGTGAGCGTTTACTCCGTTACATCCTGATGCTCGTCCGCTTCTCGTCCTACTTGTTCCCTCTGCTCAACATTTCAGACCTCTGACTCTACGCTTCACTCTCCTGAACACAATATGTGATTCTTCATGTCTCTTGTCCATCATCATCATCATCTTCTGCCTTGGCTCCTATCTTCTTATTCCTCTTCCCCCGCTTTGAGTGCACAGAGTCTGGTTAAGGTGATGTAGCCTGAGCTTCCACTACGCTGCTGCCATGGCTGAACTGAAATCTAAAAAGGGGAGCGTTTAACATGGGTCTCCCAACTGGTGTGACTACCTGCCAGCCTCTTATCTGTACTGTTACAGAAGACCCACTGAAAGAGATGCTCGGTAACGTAAAAAAAATGCAGACAGTCTGGGAAAAATGTGAAACTTGAAACATATAAATAAGCTCAGCATAACTTTGAAAAACTGAAAATCAACCATTACAATCCTGATAACAATCAAGTTTGCTTATTTATTTGCCTATAAAAAAAAGGATCTGACTGATCATTTCGGTGAAATGATCAGTGACATGAAATGCGTTTTGTTTACCAACTATTGTCCCACTTGCAAATAAAGAAAATCAGAGACAGTATTAAAATTCCATGCTGGTCCTTCCCCAAATTTCAGAGCCGACTGAGGAAAAAGCTGCTGGGAGCAACGGCCAACCTGTACGAGCTTCTGGTTCAACAAGCAGTTTGCAATAAAGAAATTCCATCCATGACTTCCTTTTCCATGCCCTGCCTTTGATATCAGTCCATCCAGCAACTATAGTTGTAAGAATCTTTTTGGAATCACATGTTCATGAAACATAATAGAAAAAAAAAATTCAAAGTGAATTATGAGCGACCGTTTGTTAGCATCCACATAAAAAAAACTCACTGCTTTGTAGAGCATACTGTATCTCCAGGATGTATCCCTTGCGACGTTTTCCAGTAAACGTTTTAAAGAATAGTAGTACCAGCCTGCCTACTCTGTAAAGAATCACTTCTGTAGAAGAATCAGCAGAAGAGAATTCTGTTCTGCTAAGAAAATAAGCTTTAATTCCACTGTGGCTGTATTCCTGACTTTATATCGTACGACATCTTCACATCAATCAACACAGTAGACGCCCGGTACAGTCAGTGAGGCAACCCTGTTTCCTCCTTTGCAGTTAATTAAAATGTGTTGAGCAAGTTGTTGTAATTAAAAACAGCACTGGGTGTTGTGTCTGTGGCATTGCACAAATCCCTGTAGGCCACTGGTCTGAAATCTGAAAATGAAATCTCGACTGTTTTCACCCACCATAGCTTTCTGTGTGCAGTTATTGTGAGTGAACACAATCAGCATGCACATCGATCACGATCGACAGGAATTCACATCACAGGAGTTAGAGTGGGAATAGTGTGATCTTTGTCAGTACTCAGACATGGTTGTTTTCCAACATCATGACCCCAGCCTTAATAACAAAGTAGACATCTATTTCTGTCAAGAGTCACCATGAAAAGTAAGGACTACAAATGAACCAGGGATTTTAATCTCTTGGGTGTTTTTTTTTTTGGGGTCATATTCTTCCAAGCTGTAGTAAAGCCACTGCTGTTAAATAATTGAGGAATGAGTGGAGACAACGCTGCAGTCACAACAAGGTCAGCAGACAACACAGCGAGCATAAACCACCGTTATTGCTTTCTGTAGCTTTTGTTATCGTGCTCTACAGTTGCCATGGAGACACAGAACCAGGAGAGGCTTAAGGAGGATCCCAAACTTGATAAAAAGGGTTTTCTAAATCTGACAGTGGAACTCTCTATTGCTGCCTCTAGTTTTCCATTAATGCCTTGTGGCAGCGTTTTGAAGAAGGATGGGAGAGGAAAAGAGGAGAAGAAGAAGAGGAGGAGGAATGGAGAGGACATAACAGAGCGAGATGTAAAAGAGCTTTTCTGGACGGGGCTGTGGGAAACGGAAGAGGCTGCATGCAGCAACGGCTGCCAGCAGAGAGAAATACCAGTGTGCTGGATATGAAGGCACACAATATTACACTGAAGAGATCTGAAAGCAGCTCCAGTCTGGGTCACCAAGAAGAAAATGCTTTATTTGCATTGAAATGGGTAGCAGTCACTGACTTTTTTTCTGATAAAATCACCATTTTTAGATGGTTCTTGATTGTAAGGACATAAATCAGCGCTCTGGAATTGAAGCACGACTGGCCTTTTTAAATAAAGATCTGGTTATTATGTGTTTAAAAGACAGGCACTCTGATACCATAGCTCTAGCTGTTTCTTACACGGAGAGAAACTCATTTTAAATTGCGCTGAGCTCTCACTGGTATCGATTCATCCCTGCCAACCAAACATAAAAAAAAAACTCACGAGGCATTTCTTCAGATTGCTTTGCTTTTGTTGATGAAAGAAGCGAGGAGAGGTTTGCAGAGGGATGGATAGAGAGAGTGAAGAGTGACAAGACCTTATTAAGCCTTTTTTTGGTTGATTGGGTCGGGTTCAACAGCCTGCTATCTGAAGTCTCTGTGAGCAAGAACTGTATTCTTGTTTTTGTGCTGAAGCTCGCCGGAGCATAAAAATGCATGTTTGACGACAACAACAGCTGCCTCAGGTTTGAATACAGAAAGCTCAGTTGTGATTAAACAAGAAACGCCATTAGCAAATCAGTCACGGAACAGGACAGTCAGTGAGGGAAGCAGCCAGACACACGTTCATGCAGGAAGGTATGGTGACGCCTGAAAAAGTTGTAAAACATGTTGCGCTTTGAGAGGCGAGAAACTTTGTAGCTTTTCTGGAAAGGGAGACTTGTGAAAAGACGGCCATTGGTAAAAGAAGGATGAATCTTAATCATTTTAGTGTTGAGACGAAGGACAGAGTCCGGAAGGCTCTCTCCAAGAGCAATGAATCCTCATCACAAAATGTGTACTGAATCAAAAGCGACAGATTAAAATAACATCAGGAGGGGCATGATGAATCCATGACTAACTTCCAAGTCTCCACACACCTGGCCGACTGCTGTATAATGTGGTCCTGGAAGTCAAATCGTCAAATTTGAAACTCCAATAAAGCATTCAGAATAAAAACGACCCTCTGTTATTGTTATGTGGCATTAAGAGCAAGCCTTGTGTCGTGTGAGAAATCCAATTGAATGTACACTTTGGGTAAACAAATGTGTGGATGTGTGTGTGTTTTGAGGGGAGAGCTTGTCAAATCTGACAATTTGACAAGCTCCTCTGATGAAGCTTGGTGGCACCCTTAAACCTCCCCTACAGCAGTTTGGAGATCAAGGAAAAGCTCCGACGTGAGAAAGAAGCACTCCTCCACACCCGCAGCTCTCCGTCCATCTCCTCCTCTGTCACTCCAAAGATCACACCTCATCCGCCCCTTTTCTACTTCACCTCCTTCTCCCCCCCCCCACCCCCTCCTTCATATCCCTCCTTCCCCTGGCTCCGCTTCCTCTTTTCCACCACACATCCCTCTCTCCCTTGCCTTCCTCTGTGGAAATAAGAGGAACAGAGACAGTTCATCTGCGAGTGATGGAACTCTGACAGGCTGATCTCTCTGCCCTTTTCCCTGGGGCGTGCAGCTGTGCCTGGGCTCTGAGATGCCTTCCTCCCAGAACACACATCCACACGGAGAGAGGGCAGGAATACACCCACCCACACACACACACACATGCATGCATACATTTATAGAGCTGCTCAGGGAACACACATGTGCTCTTACTCACACCTCCACAGTCCATCTGATACAGCAAACGTGCATGTGTGTGCGCGTGCCGCTTTATATAAGTCATCACATTTCTGAGCTGCGTTAAGGACAGGCAGCAGACACGAGGGAAGTCAGGTGGTTGGTGTGATGGGGAATCACAGGTTTAAGAGTTTTTCTGGCTTTATACCAACATCAATATTCAGGTTCTATTGATTTTTCTGGAGTTTTATGTGTGAGTGCTGCTGCAAAAGGTCACGGAACAAGCTTGGCATTTTCTTAAAAACAACTTTAAAAGAGTTAAATGTACTTTTACAGTGAATTTTAACCAGTGCTGATATTTGAAAAATCTTTTTTTACGTGTGTAATATTGATTTTAAATCATGATTTACAGACTATTAATGGTAGGGACGCATTTGAGTCTTCCCATTCTGATGCATTTGCGAAACCTTTGACTACTTGTTGATTTTGAAAAAGCTGGACTATAGTATAAAGTGCCCTATGTGGCATGATAAAAGGTCTAGTTTTGACTAATCAACACTTAGAATATGAGATAAATATTTTTCGTTTAATAAACAGACAACACATTTCCTCTCATTAATGAAGATTAAATCAATGGGATTATTTTTCTTAAATATCACCTAAATCACAGATGTTCAAAACAGCACTGTTAAGCAGAGTACTGTATTTACTGTAATTCCCCCTAAAGCAAACGCATATCTTCCTTCTCTCCCAAAGAGCCCATACAGCATAACCACCAACCCCTCTTAAGGATTTCTGCTGTGCCAAGTCCATTAGCCTAATCTGAAAAACAAAAGCAGCACTTCGTTTGCTCTCTCCGAGTCTCTCCCCACTTGTACACTCACAGAAACCCACACTCACACACTGCACATCTTCCATCAGCACATTCACCACTGGCCTGCTGTTATCTGGGGGATGTGATGTGCCATTTCTCTTTGAACGCACTGTCACAGAACGGCTTATTTCCCCAGTCCTCCAGACGCTGGGCTCTCTGTCTCTGGCAGGGTTTTTCCATCCAAGACAAAGAACAGCGCTGCCCGAGCATTGCTGCCTGACTGTTTCATTATGAGCAAGACAACAGAGGCGAAACAAAAGAGACATGTATACAGTCCAGTGAAGAAGAAGTGGAAGGATGGGCAGAAATGGGCTGAAGTCATCAGACTTTTTGATTTTTCTTTCTTCATTTCTGCTGATATCACCAGAGTAAAGTTTAGAAGTTAATTTGGCCAACAGCTGTGTTTGCACTCTATCAAAAGAAAACAGCAAGAAAACAGCAACAAGTGAGCGATCTGTGGACTGTCAGCAGCAAACCTATACTGGCTCTATCCGCAGCACTTACTTGTTTATCATAGAGTTGTATTGTTTCAGTGATAGTGTGTTCACCAGCTGCCTCTATCCACCATCATTATTGACAAAACAGAAACCTCTGTTAAGGCCTTTCCTACAGAAACACCCTCAATCCTTACACAACCATCTCAAGTTTAAACATACAGCACATCTCAGAGTTAAGGAGGAGTTATTTTAGGAATATATAAACCTGGAAGAAAAAAAAACTGGAGATGACAGCGTTGTAAGCATCTCTTATGTAACAATGTGTTTACTTTGCTGGGGAGATTTTTTTTTTTTTTTAATGAAAAGCCAAAAATGTGGGGGAAAAGAAACATTTATGCGTTTCTGTCTGTTATCTCACATTTTCAATTACATTTACAAATCCATTAGTAATCTTAAAACTCCTTTATCTCAGTTGTCTGTTAACAGTGTTGTTCATAGAACGATTTATGTCACTGTTCATATAAGCATTTCTCAGTATAAGTATTTCAACATGAGCTGTGGTTTATATCACGCAGGCATATTTTTCTGTGTGAGAAAAAAAAAATCTAATTCCAATTGAAGCATCCAAACTAACGACGCTAAAATCTGTTCAAGAATAGAAAACCAAGTGTCCAGTGAAGAGCAGGTATATGCTTTGCTGACGCAGTGATTTGATTATTTTCTGACTTGACAGCACCTCCTGTTTGGTGGGATTAGGTGCAGCTATTGAGTGTTTGTGTGTCTGCGTGTTATGTAAACCTCATTATCTCTATCACTACATTGAATTCTTATCATTAAGCCTCTCTGAGATCATTTGGAGTAACATCAAAGTGCTCCGCAGACTCCAAATACACACATGTAAACACTGATGGACATAAACACGCACTAAAAGGCAAATACAACATCATGTTTGGTGCTGATTTACGACCGGGGACAAGTCTGGACCTTGCGTACCCCCCCTCCCCCCCCACCTTTCACCCCCCCCTTCACAGCAGCTGCCCCATGAAAAATATATTTCTGTTCTGTCCAAGTTCACCAGTACACCCCCTCTCTCCACACACACACACACACACATTTCTTCTCTCTCACTCTCTCTCTCACTCACTCTCTCTCACTCACTCTCACTCACTCTCGACATCTTTCGCTCAGAACAGAAACTAGTTGCCATGGCGACCATCATTAACACATCTGGCATAGTTATCTAGCACACACATGAACAGAGAGAAAAGCAAACATGGACCAAGCCACATACACAAAAAAAACCAAACGACATCCATATGTTTAAAAAAAAAGAAAAAAAAAAGCATTAATATGCATCATTTAGTTTGTGCTGTTTTTAGTTTCATGGCTGCCGTCTGGAGCTTGTGTGGGAGAGATAACGGGCTGAGGCTTGTTGGGGAAAATACATCAACAGAGAACTTTGAGCCTCAGTGATAATCCTATTGGTGAATTTAACCCAACCTCTATTATCTAAATCCTCTGGGAAATGAAGTTGATGTTGAGAACAATTGAACTTTCATGACATTGAAATCATCTTTTCTTTTTTTCTCTCTTCATTTCTTACATAAATAGATTTTTTTTCATGAAACAATTAATTTGGTTGATTATAAGTTCTGCCCATTAACAGCTCAAGAATCCTTCTGCCCGTCCTTTCTGATGAATGCTGCGGAGAAAGCGTTTAAATGGACACATGTATGTAGTGTAATCAATTGTTGAGTATATGTTCTTTTATTCACTAAAAACACAGACAATATTGGAAATCTGACGGTCCTGTTGGCTTCCTTTTACATATTTTGGTAACTTAGGACAAACTGCTGTCATAAATTTAAACTTCTGCAAATCCTGTCTCACGGCTCATACAATACAAGAAAAAACTCTACACTTTGGCAACAAAGAGACCCCTTTAAAACAAAGATATGTTCTTTTGTCAAGCATCTCAATAAAACACTCGTTATGAATTAGTGTTATACCAACAACGATTGACTGAAAAAACTACATCACGACATATTTTGTTGAAACGAATTAAAGTCGACTTTTGGTTTCATGCAGAACACACATCGTCTCTTTAATGAAGATCGTCCTTCCAATAGACCTTCACACAAAGTCACCTGACATATATGGTATTTGGTCACATCAGACTAAGTTTAAAGAAAAAAAAGAAAAGAAAAAAAAAGCAACTCAAGAGTTGAATGTACCTCGTCATTGTCAAGCATAAAGGATGTGTTGTACATGATACACTATGAGGTCAAGCAGACTGCCCTAGAAATGTGGTAGTCCTTTGTGTCAACATTTCATGACTAAAGCTTTGAACATCTTGTCTCTTAATGTCATCGAGGAATCCGACTGACAGCTTTACCACTGAGGCTGGCGCTCATCACAGCAGCCATAAATGATTTAACAGGGAAACACGGAACACATATCAAAAACAGATCGACTCAGCCTTGTAAAAAGTTAAAGCAGCTATCCGCTGTAAGTGTGCCTCTCTGCTTAGGTTTGGTCTTGTCAGTCCTACAGAGCCATGATCTCGAGGGCCACCTGGGAGTCAGCTCCATAAAAACACTTAAATGGCCTGAAAAACACCCAGTGTGTTAGAGTGTGTATTTTGTGACTTTGCTTGTGTATGACCAGGGGCTCCTAGCACCAGAACGCATTCATCAAAGGCTAGTCCCACTGACATAACAGCATGGGAGTCATAGAAGCAGACAGGAGACATTACACAACAAACTACCATACATGTACCTGAAAACCTGATAATCAAATATAAGTATAATGTGAGCGCGCGCACACACACACACACACACACGCACACACACACACACACACACACACACACACACACACACACACACACACACCACAAACATTCCACTTCAGGAGTTCAAACGTGTTTCTACGGCTCCAAATACCTTCAATCAAAAGCCATAATAACAACTTAGCTATGCATGTGTTACATACATTTCATCCATCTGAGATACACACACACACATGCACAGCTGTGCAGGAGTTTGACAGATGTCTGAGTGGTGCGTGCTTTCTGCTGCCCCCACCCTAACCCCCCGAGGACATCCCCTTGTCTCACATTATACACACTCTGTCTCTCTCTCTCTCTCTCTCTCTCTGTACTCTACATACCACTGCTCCCCCCAGCCAATCATCCGGAGCAAAACAACCAGACCGACCAGTCGCAGCGTCAGGTTCATAATGAATGGTGACTGACAGCATGGCATTTCTATGGGCTTTGGTAGCATTTCAGGTGAGGCTGAGCAAATATTTCTGAGCATGCGAGCTTGTGCAAGACTGGGGGGAAAAAAATGTAACACTTGAGAGGAACAGTCAAAACAAAAACACTGTGTATGGGCTGTCCTTTACATAAATAGGGACTCATTCAACACAAAGCGTCTCCGTCTGGAACCTGCTGATAAATCAGGCTTTCAGAATAGAGGCTAAAACCTTTTTTCTATTTTTCTTCTTCTTTTTTTTTTTTTTTTTTGAAAACCAATAAAAACAAAATAAAATACACATTCAGTCACTTTGTAATGGATTTGTCAACATCACCTATCAATCACACCTTACCCAAAAACCTTTTACTTCCAATTTGAACACATAAAACACCTTTTTGCCGAGCCAAAGCAACAATTGAGCAAATTTATGGAAAGAGCCCAAGACAAAGAGAAGCTTTTTTTTTTTTCTTCACTCCTACCTTTTTGCCTTTCTTCTTGCGATGGGCTCCTTTTCCACTACCCGCTTTCTCCTTGGCTTCCTCACTCATGTTCGGAGCTTTCCCCCCCGTTCCACTCCTCTCCTCACTTTGTTTTTAAATCCAGCATGTAGGCGCTTGTAGGGCGGCAGCAGCGACTGTCTTCACTGGTGAAACGTTGCCACAGAAATGTCCATTTAGAAGCGCTGAAGGAAGGAGAAAGGGAGGAGAGACTGGGGGGGGGGGGGGAGGAGAGACTGTGCTGATGCTCTTCTTTCTCACTTCCTCCTCTCCTCTTCCTCTCCACGTTCACAAAACATACACTCTCACACACTTGCGAGCACGCTCGGCGAGGTCCACTCCCACTTGCTTGCCTCTGCCGTGCGCAATTGGCGACTCTCTCCAGCGCGCTCAGAGGCAGGGTGTGGAGGCAGGAGGACAGAGGAGAGAGATAGAGGAGGAGGAAGATGAGGAGGTGGATGTGTATGATGGGAAAAAAAGGAAGGAAGAATAGAGAGAAGTAGACTTAAAGGAGTGTATTCCTGGCTTGGATGTGGTGCTGCCTACCTGAGAGAGTTAGGTTGGAGACTAGAGGCGCTCTTCCAAAGACAAAGAGACAGAGAGGCACAAAAAAAATGGGACAAATAAAGAGGGACGCGGAGACAACACAAAGACAGAAGATAGTACAGAGAAAATGGCAGGACACACAGAAAGAAAGTCAGGAAGAACGAGAGAAACTAGTGTTCAGTGAAAGAGAGAAAGAGCGTAACGCTGAGACAGAAGATGAGATGATCCACACATTCTCTTGACCATGCTCCCTGGATGGTTTCTTCTCTTTCTCGACTTGCAAAGACGTTGTGATTTGAAATGAGACTCTCTTCCCTTCTGACAGGCCAATAGAGGGACAGAGAGAGAGAGAGAGAGAGAGGATCATTAACACGATGCATCAGGTCCTTCCAGAAAAGGAAGTCTCCCCACTTGCCTGTGCCAGCAGGATCAGCTTACTGGAAACTGGAACAGAACAGAAGTGACTGACTGGCTGGGTGGATCAAGGTGTGTGTGCCCATGAAGGTCTCTGTGTGTATGGGGTGAAATGGAGAAACAAGGTTGATAACAAGCAACTAACAACCATTACAAACGTCAGACCTTGCAAAGACCACGCCTTCCCTGCTCTAACAAGCAGCAGCTCTCTGCCAATGAAACATTCAGCAAACGAGGCAGCAGGAGAGGAATTATGAACAAAAAGCCCTGGGTGACGAGAGAGAGAGAGAGAGAGAGAGAGAGAGAGAGAGAGAGAGAGAGAGAGAGAGAGAGAGAGAGAGAGAGAGAGAGAGAGAGAGAGAGAGAGAGAGAGAGAGAGAGAGAGAGAGAGAGAGAGAGAGAGAGAGAGAGAAGGAGGGGAAGGGTGAGAAATAGACAGGAGGGAGGAAATGACAGTAGGAGATGAGAAGGGGTGAGGTAGGGGGCGAAGGAGGGAGGGCTGAAAAACAATGTGATATCAGTGAAAGAGACAGTCAGAGGAGGCATGGTTAGGATGAAAGAACAAATAAAAAAAACAAATGAGGGGCAGGCGGAGGCACAGAGAGGCATGGTGTGTTGTGATTCCCCCCCCACCCCCTCCCAAAACAACAGGTTCTTTATTCTGGGGCTTATATAGCTGTTAGACATCTCTCTCTCCTGTCCCTGACAAGCTGTATACCATCTCCACCATCCTCTTTGATGTCAATTAGGCCGTGGCTACAACAGAAACACAGACTCCAGAATCTCGAGAAATATTTTCGGCTTTTTTTTCCATTGGAAAGCGTTTCAAAAGTTTCAACTTTAACTTCATGAATTTAAAAAAAAAAAAAAAAAAACAGAAACACAATGAAAACAAGATGGGCATGTGGTAAAGCAAACCTCCATATCATGTCCATCTGTTGGCTCTGGTCAAAGAAAAGACAATCAATAGAAGATTTACAGGATTAAATTGTGAAAATGTGTCCTTCTATTTTAGTCGAAAAATACTACAGCAACGTAGTCAGTAGGATCCTGTGTTCAAGATACGACTCTCTCACGATTTGTTGACAAATTATGACTGAAGATTTTCCTAGTTTCCTTGAAGGGCTGCTAACCCGCTCGTTTGTGTGGTTTGGTTTATTTCTCTCAACAAGGGGAGGTGATCGGAGCTTCTTATTGTGGCGTCATGAAATGCTGCGTCATGTTGGTTGTGCTGTTTGTGTAGTCTTCTTGCAATATTTGCAAACACAGTTTTTCTCTGTTATCTTCTCACCCCTTTTATGTTCTGTCTTGGGGAAGCCAAAATAATTCCACACCTTCGATTTGAAAGACGGTGGAGCGTCCTCAATTTTCAATTCTTGCTCTGCAGCTGCCAGTCGTCTCTGCTCTGAGCTGCTGAAGCTCCACATGTTCATTCATTTTTTTAGAGTACCGATGTGAACCGCGACACCTTTGAATCAATTTATCACAATTTTACGATACACACTCTACATCCGTAGGACAAAATCTACAGGACATGACCAGAAACATTAAATAGGTGTCCTGTACATGTACAATTAAAACATGTAATGCATGCTCTAATAGAGATTAAAGCATGTTACTACATCTGCTTGATCAAACCACTGAAAAAGTGAGTATGGGACAACTTCCTTTATGTGTGTGAACTTGGCTGCTGGCAAACAGGAAACAACTTCTTAGAGAAGGAGTGTGATAAATTTAATTAAATATAGTTGAGTTTAACCATCTTTCTACTGTTTGTCTACAGAAAGTCTGTTTGAGTTCATCTTCAGTCTAAAGGATTTTATAAATCAACCCTGCTGAGAATGAGCTTCTATTCACAAGTGAAACAAAGTATTTGCAGCTAATACAATAAGGACAGGGCGTTTACATGACAATTACCAAACTAGGGTGTTTTCTAAATTTGTATACAATTGAATCATTAGAGTGTGTAATTGCCCTTAATTATGAGTCACGATGCCAAAGAATTAAATGGGGCAGAGGGGAGGGTGGAGCGATGCCACAGACCATTGGACAGACAGGAAATAACTGAAACTGTACATTAAATCAAGTGCCGTACCAAATGTTGTCAAAGCTATCAATCGGATATTGAAACCAGACGCTTCAGGAAAGGTCTCCTCACAATTCCACTGTGCTCGACCGAAGTGAAAGCTCATGACAGATTCCAAGCTTTGGCAGCAGTGACATGATGTCCCCCAGTCACGACCATCATCCTGCTCCGTCATCTTCTCTCCACTCCACTTTCCCACATACAACAACACCAGGTCCTCATCGTGAGAGGACAGAGGGATTACACACTGCTCCGCACACTAATCTGCAGTTGGAACTCTTACCTCACTCCATTCCTTTTTTGTTCTAGAAAGTGTACATGTACAGATTTGCTGTTTGGGATGTGTGCACGTTTGATTCAATGGGTGCTTAAACGGCTGATTCACAACGTGCAGGTTTGTGTGTGCTTATGTGTTTTAGGGTGTAGTTCCTGTGACATGGTGCCAGCAGCAGTGATTATTGATCGTGCCATGAGGCAGCTCCATCAGCCAGCAACTTATTAGGATTTATAAGCCTCACACTTCACACCGGGAATCACAGCACAGTCGCACACATTTGAAAAACCATTCACTTCTGTTTATCTGCATTTAGAGCAATTTAAAAAATCATTTTAAAATCCGCCCATTCTTTGATCATCATGAAACCAACTTTCTGCGATAATTAAATGTTCATGTCACATAATTTATATATTTTTTTTCAACACACTGATTGATCGACTATTTAAGTCATTTAATGTAAAATGAAAAGATGCAATGTACACATGTGTATGCACCTTGGGAGCAATAAATACAATTCCAAACTATAATGAAAATGAATTGTAATTCCTTAATAGAGCAGCACATTTTTCAGGATGACGTCAAGACTGTGTCATATTGAATTTTTAAAACTAAACATCAAATATTTTTAATGTAGTCAGATTAGAACAATGGAATAGACTTAATGCCATTTCTTGCTAATTTTAACGATTGCTTTATTTCTATTTTTTGCCAAAAATTGTCGTTTGCGTAACTGTGATCTCCATTCTTAAGAGTTGCCCCTAAATAGTGTTCCTACTAGCATATTTATTTATCTTTGTCAAAGTAGGCTTATCGCCTGCTAATCAAACTATCCGTTCACATACAGCATCGAGGGGCGACAAACATTGCTATGGTACAAGTAAGCGAGCTCCACCAATAAGAGACTTTGCTGTGTCACTGTGGTGTCGATGTCTACCATGGATGATTTGAAATCATGGCTAATATAATGTCAAATCCACAAAGGAGTAAATGAATGGTGTTTTAACCTCTCCCTCTAGCTGTTGACCTAACTAATAAACGAGTGCACTCTCTTCTCCTGCCCTACTCTTTTTTTAGAGGGGAGTTATATTTGTTGTGGATGTTGGATTTCCATATCAAAAGGAGTTTTTCCATGCTTGCAATAATCCTTTAAAGAGGCAGGCACAGCCTCTCCAAAACAGCCGCTATGTTTGTGACAATACTGAGAGCAAAGAGAAGAAGAGAGAGACAGAAGAGAGAGGAAGAATTTCAAAGATAAATCTTACTGATTGATTAACATAAAGAAATAGACAAATAATATTATGTACAATCACATTTGGAGTTTTTTTCTGTAATGTTAATTTCTGCATTTGTCCTCTCCTTTACTGTCTATAATGAGCACACCGTGTTATTCCATTTTCTCTGGCAAAAACACAGTAAATAAAAAAATGTCAACCCCGTCTCGTCTTTTTCTGTCTTTAATTATGATAAGTGCCAACAAACAAGCCCCATATTCAGGGTGAACATGTATAGAATATGTAGAGAAACACTCATTAAGTAATTGAGTGTGTGCTGTGTGCACTCCTGCCTGCAGTCAAAGGTGAAGGAGTTAGGAGGTAATCATTGTAAGGAGACACTCTGTAGGTTCTCTCTTGTACAGCAGGTTATCTGTACAGCTGTCAGTCATGATAACCAACCCATATTAAAAGGTTTACAGTTACCATGTCGTTCTTGATTACTTTGAGATGGTCTAATGAGCTGCTAATTACATCTGAGAAACTTGCCCTGAGTACTGTAGTAGTGCAGACTTCTGATACTGACAATGATACCAGTTTGGCTTAAGAGCGCTACGATAAGACAAAAAGAGTACAGTCATTCATTCAAGATGTAAAAAGGAATAATCATGTTTCTGATCATGACCAATAAGATTACCAATAAGATATTTCAAAATATGTTTTCATGGCTCATACAATGTTCATACAGACTGTATGGACTAACTACCAAATTTTAACAGCATTAACTTATGAACTATACTACGCAGATGTTGTGTAAATTTCAAGTCACCAGTCCATCAATATAAGTCTCGTCCTTGTGCCAAAGACCCGACAATGTCCTGGAGGCTGTGATCTTTTAGCTGCAGTTAAATTTGCCCTTAGTGTGACTTTGATCATCCAAGACAGTGACACTCATGAGGGGACACACAATCTCACACTTCAATCAGAAGATCAAAAGTACGGTCAGCACAGAGTCCAGAATATTTACAGTTTATTTACATAGAATATAATGAAAACAAGAAAGCAGTTAATATAAGATGGCATAAGAAAGTCTAAAGTAATTATGGTTTTAATAATATATCATATATGAACCGAGTGTTGGACCTATACATTAATCATCTGGGGACCATGAATGTCTTTTCAACATTTCATGGCGGTGTGTCAAATATTAATCACTTCTTCTGGATTGAAGTGGCGGACTGACCAAAGGGACGATGTGTTTATTCACTACCACTCAGCTTCAAGTTTAGTTTAGATTCCATGTGTCCTTCATGGAATATGTTGCAAATGGCATCAACAGATTGAAAAAAAACATGGCGGGTTTGATATAATGGCCATGCTTTCACAGCATGTTGATGCAGTCGGATGAAACTCAAACTAGCTTTCAGCTACCTTCAGATTAATTGGTGCCACGTTAGAGGTGAAACAAACAGGCTTCTGTCTTTCTTTTGGACTCAGGATACATAGAGGAGATAGAAGCTGTGAGTCATACAAAATATACGCTCTTGTATATTTGTTTACTGAGCGCTTTTCAAATCATGATTACAATGTTGAACACATCTGGATTGCATTATTTTTCCTCATTTTAGCATAGGACTTTTTTTTTTTTTTTACTTTTAACAATGAAAGGGTGCAAACCAAAATTGATACGGACACAATCCTTCAGAGCAGCAAAACGTGACATTGATTTTACATAACACTGTTAAAATACTGGAGTGACACCGGTCCACGTCAGCGACAGTAGCTAACAGTCATTTTCTTAACCCGGAACAGGGTTGAAGGGAAAAAACCCCAACCCATCCGAACATGAGAAGGACAACACACATCATCTGTCACTAGCTTGTAAACTCTTTTGGTTCCAAGACCACTAAACATCAATCCCAGAACCAACACGTTAAAACTAAAACAGCCTGGGCTTTGCTAATACATGAGTAGACCTATCAAGGAACCTTTGTAACTGGGCTATCCAAGCTGAGACTACAGCCTCTTTATTAGCCCATGGAGTGAGATGTCTTCTCACATCAATCATGCTCGCGATCGAAGGTCTCTGATCAATGTGTGGTGCGCAGAGGCCACATAGGGCCTGACAGACGGCTCTACAGGGGGTTCCCATCCATGGCACATGATGGGAAAGGCTCCATAAAAACAAGCGCCCCCCTTCACCAGAAATCAATCATCACATCAGATGAATGCTGAAAACAATCTTCCTCTGAATCATACCAAGCCAAGCATCAACTCAGTGCCGCCCTTAGTGAACCAAAAAACAACTTCTGCAACAACTGGTATGTTTATCTGTAATCAATAAATGCAAGCAAAGCCATTATTACCCCAATCAGTTATCCAATGACAGCAGATCTTGTTTTATTGCGGTAATCTATGGATGATATGCCCAGTCAAGCTTTGCACGATGAAAACGTGTTTGGAACAGCTTAGCATGCAAATTTGTAAAAATGAAATTTCTATTAAAGATCAATAATTTTGCTCACAGTGACACCACCCTATTGCGCTCCTTTGGTATCTCAGCTCTTTGTTGGCAACAGCTGCCCGGTCTAATGAAATGGATGACATTTTTGTAGATTCTGTGTTAATGTGGTCAGAAAGACATTGGCTCAGGTCAGGGCAGGGGAGACATATTCCAAAAGAAATTTGAAGAAAACCTTATAATACATTTAATACAACTAATGTCATAATACACCTATACCAAGGGCGGCTTGCATGATCAATATCGACCACCGTCGACACGAACATGCATCTGTCACCAAGAGGACCTTTTAATAACGCCTGTTAAGTCCTCAACCCTAAATGGCCTCATAAATCCAAAAAATGGGTCAAATGTACGAAACTGTCCACACAGGGAATCGTTAGAGGATAGAAATACACACGTGCCAACATTTCCTTTTTAACTGTAACCAACTTTTACAAAGTTGAAATACAGGTCCATTTCTTAAGCCACATCCATTCAGCTATGTGTGACACCAATGAGTGTTAAATTCAGACCTACTTTCCTCTGTATTCAGGTCAGGTCCGGACAGGTGTTCCCTGACTGATAACGAGCTGTGAGGATGGAGGGCTCCATTTTTACTCCTGTTTGGGGAGTCATTTGTGTTACTGACCAATATTAAGACAAGTTGGCATGAAGGAGCTTAGACTCTCTTCAACAGCGACAGCACACTAAATCTTTTTTTTACAGCTTTGATAAATTGGGATTTATTTCAATTTTTCAAAATGTATTCCATGTCTAGTTTCCTTAGTGTCCTTATTGAGAGTAAAACAACACTTTTTTAAAAGGATGGGTAAACCTGCGAGCAAAAATCCTACAGTATGTTATTTATTAACATACGGTCATAACTTATAACATACTAGCTACTGCACAATTCATCTTCAATAACTTGACAGAGGTACGTTTCAACAGGACAAACACAAAAACTATATGGGATATGAAGAAATAACTCATGTTACCAGTATACTGGGATGTTTGGTCCCAGAATTAAAAATCACACTGACATGCAGGAAATAATATCCCTGTTCTTCAATAAAATCAAGAAAAGTCTGAAAATCACATGACTTACTTCCTCACAGTCAGTTAATCCACTTTGTAAATATTGTAAAGCCTATTCACACACATCATCCTGGAGCAAATACAGATGACGTATTTAAATTGGCTGAGGCAGCTTCTGCTTTCTAGCATGCAGTGTTCTTTAAAATCAATACTGTTGTGTTGTATTATTCAGTGAATTGTTCCTGGTGCTCGGCCCTCGAATCACATTTGACTGCTTATTGTGAAAATTAATGCAGCATGCAAGGCAAACATGACAAAGGGCTACATATTGATTTTTGCATTTTGATTTTCCTCTTGAGGTGTCGTGCAGTTTTATGGTCGGGTGCATTTGCAGAGGCTTTTCACATGTCTCTGCCTATAAAGTAAATGCACTGGCAGTGCAATGTTTTGTTGTGCATGTGTGTGACAGTCTGAGATGGAGAGCGGCTTTAAAAGATAGATGAGTAATCGTCTTAATATTGGTCAGTATCTAGTGGGCATGGTGTAAATGGTTGATGTGCTGCAGGGTCTTGCACTTGCCTTGCTGTTGCTGACACTGCACTGTCCAGAGCCTGCCTGATCTCTCCACTCAATCCAGTCTCACTGTGCTGAAGCTGCTGGAAGAAGCAGAGGAAGAGAGTTACTTAAAGTACAGGGACAGGCAGACAGAAGTCTTCGTCATGATAGTGATAGTGCACCTCATACTACCTCTTACTTCATGAAATAGCTACTTTTAAGATAAAGAGTCCACTTCTGGAGCAAGGTAGAAATAGAAAAGTGAGGATTAGATAGAATACATAAACCCACATCTTATCCCTAAAATGACTCCAAATAGCAAACCAGAGCAGGTGAGGTTTATTGCCTTGACATTATTGTGGTTTTTCTGTAGAAACTGTATAAGTGTAAATCCCCACTTGACTGTGCAGACTTGAGACTAGACTTTTATTTTGATGGAACTGTCAATGTTTGAGCATTTAGCCATTCAGCCAGTGTATAGTTCTTCAACAAGTAGGAAAAAGAAATCTCTATTGTTTATCAATTCAAACAACGGCCGATAATACAAAGCTTTTTTTTTTTTGGTTTGTTTTAACAGACTTGTTAACAACATAAAATGTGCTACAAGTCAGTGTTATGAGAAACATTGTACAATTTATTGATATTAATATGGTTGTCCGGATAAGCGACAGACAATGGTTGGATGGATGGATAAATATGGTTTTCCTGCAAAGTACTCAAAAAAGATGTCAAATAATGTTTATCGTGAAAGAACCTGTCCTCCAGGTCAGGGTTCTCCTCAGAACAGCCACTGGTCACTGAAATGTTAAATACAGCTGGAGGGCTTTGGCAAGAAACAATGGCCTGTGCGGCGCTCCATTATAGTGATCTAGCTTAGTCAAGTGTTGCACAAAAGAAAAAAGACTGATGCTTTTGTTGTGAAAGTCAGATCCACCTCAAAGCAAAGTGTTGTTGAATATGACAGTGTGATCAAGTCATTGCTGACCTCAGATAATGTATATATTTTATTTGAAGCAAGTATTTACAAAGTAACTAAAATTCAAAGTCAAAGGGTTTAGATCGAACCACCACGTGATTATAGTGAATTTAGTTCCTCCCTATTGTTTTGTATGAACTATCCCCTCTGCCCCAGTTTCCTCCTGCAATTTTTATTTCCAATCCAACAAGGGAAAAAAGATTTGTTAACTTCACATCAATCTCTAGAGAGAGAGCTCTGTCTTCTTTTAAACACCTGTACTACTTAAATGGATGCTATATATAATTGAATGTACCGTCTTTGTTTCACAATGTAAACCATAACAAACAAGGATTATATACAGTGGTTTGGTTTAGTTAAAAGAAAAAGATCATTTCTTCCGCTTCATATTTGCCATCACATTCTTTGAAGCTTGATTGCAGTTCTTGTTTTCTTCCAAAACAAATCAATGACTTGCACTGTCTAACTACAAAAGTATCTATTTGTCTAAATGAATTTACAGAATAAAGTTAGCATTAATATTTTGACTAGAACTTCTCTGTTGACTGCAGTGTTCCTTCAGTCCTGTCATGTCAAGACTGTGATGACAATGTTGACAATTAGTGCTCTTTTGTGACTCATCTGTTCTCTTCAACTACAATTGTTGAGTCACGGAATAATTGAATGAGATAGCATCTCGGTTGTGCCATTTTATCCTGAGAATCAGATGATTACTTATTCCAGTGACTCAGCACACAGCACCATTACCTACAATTACAGCTTAACATAACTTTGTTTCAAACAGCATGAAATTACATTCACCTGCTTAAAGGGGCTATTACTGTCAGGATAGTATTCCATGAGGATGAAGAGCCGGCTTGAGAGAGCTCTTTCTTTCAGGAGGCCAGACAGAGTGAAACCAAAGTGGGGACTCCTGAGTAAAGAGATGAGAGAGAAAACTTGAGGTAAACTGGCCCAATACACAATGATTCAATCATACAGATAATAAAATAAAGATTGAATATTCTTCATTTTTTTTATAGGAGCTAAGAAACAAAATGTGTTTTATTCAAATATAATCATAAACTACTCTATATTTGAGTGACTCCTGTTTGGAAGTTGTAAATATTACACATGCCTCATTATATTCATTAAAATGATCTGTGGTTCCCTTGGGGTCCTGCTAAAACATGACTGTCTGAAGTGGTGCGGTGGGAAACGCTAGAAGTCTGTTACCCCTCCAGCTCTGAACATCAGTCGTTCTTGTCTTCCTTTTTAGCCCTTTGGCAGAGGAGTTCTTTTGCTTTGCTAAACCACCTTCACATGCCCAATCTGCCAAACACACTCAAAGTCATTATCTTTTGTAAGAACATGTCACATCATGTATAGATTTTTTTGCAACAAAAAAAAGCAATGTTGTTCCCTTTCTGAAGTGTTAACACATTCGCCTGAGGTGGATAAGGAAAACCTTGAAGAAAACTTGATAAAAGGCCAAAATAAGTTACTTCTTTTGTGTTGCATAATATTGTTACCAAAACTACTTCAGTGTAAATCCCCACTTGACTGTTCAGGCTTGAGACTAAACTTTACTTGGATGTTCCGTCAGTGTTTGAGCATTCAGCCAGTGTGTAGTTCTTCAACAAGTAGGAAAATAAGAAATGTCTATTATCCATCGATTCAAACAACGGCCTATAATACTAAGCATTTTTTATATGTTTTAACAGACTTGTTATCAACTTAAAATGCGTTACAATTCAGTGTTACTATAAACAACGTAAACAACGTATTTTGCTAGTGCACAGTAGCGTGAAAAATAAACGACCATAAAAACATGAGGCACAGGTGCCATCTTGCAGCTTCGCTTCAAGAACGTCGGTTGAACCCAGAGGAGAAAGCTGAACACATTTCTTCTCCAGTTTAGTCCGTTGTTGAAAATGTTTAAAGACGTCTTCGAGCTTGAACAAACAGATGTTTCTCTGTTGTGTGTTGCAGTAAACTTCAAATACCAGCCTCACTGATTCAGTGGTTTCATAAACATACTTCGAGCCTCCTGGGAATTCTTGGGCTGAATGATAGCATCACCAACGTATTGTTGCGTATTTTAGGCTAACCCTGCAGGAGGATTAAAAAATAACTTTTGATTGAGCTAGCATAGCTAGCTAGCTTGACCGATTATTCCAGCCTCGATTTTCAGTCGCCCTGAACCTCTAAAATTTATTTATTTATTTTTATATATTATATATTTATTTATTTATCTTATTTTTTATGCAAACTATATAGTTTTGACAGGTTAGGTGAGTCACCCTAGAGAAATAGGTCGATAGAAAAAAAAATCGTTTTAACTAAATACAATTAATCAACACGTGTTTTTTTATCGAGCCTTTAGACAGTCACTGTGATGTCTAATATATTTTCCCTACTAATGGTGGAGAAAAATCTCATCTAACCTTTGAATACAGCAGGCCACACATCAGTAAAATCCAAGTAAATTTATGTGTTTTCAAACATATTAAGCAATTGTTTTCTGCCTTGTCTTTAATTTTAAAGACACATTGCTATGCCCTTAAACATATAATTTAATATTGTGGCCTTCACTTCATCATTATCTCCACCTTCATGAGTGCCAGTCACTTTGGTTTCATAAATACACAATGACGGAACCAATCTTCCCCTCCCCTTTCTGATCCACCCCCACCAAATTACCATTAACACCTCTCATCACCACAGCATCAAAAGCTCTTACAATAATTTTAGAAAGGTGGGTTGCACCAGTTGTGGATACAAAAGAAGTGCAACTGCATTGTACCACTACATTTTTATCACCTCTGTTGTCACTGCTACAATGTATTTTACAGTAAACACAAAGCATTTTGAAATTTATAACAACGGATTAAAAAATGTATCAGACCATATGCTATGTCATTCGGAATTAAACAAAAGTAAGCCACTCAGACAGCCTCTTAACTGCATCCTGGAATTCATGTGTCTCCTTTATATATGCGTGTAGTGGAGACATACACTAATGTTAACCTTCAAACCAGATGTGTTGCCCTTTAAAGTTAAACGTGCAAAAACCGGGCAAATGTTTTGATATTTTTAAGTTCAGATAGATGTTGCTTTGTTTTTCTGCATTGTTATCCACAATCAGAGTCTGCAGGAATATGCATGACCAAAGAAATCAGTTGCACTCTCAGCTTGTCACAACCTGTACCGTCAATCAATGCTGAGCACGGTGTTCCTTGTCAATACAAGCCAGTGTTTCATCTCAGATCTTCTTTTTCTCTGACTGTCTAAAAACCTATATTGCACACAGTGTTAGACAACCAAATTACCCATCTTTTAAGAAGGAAAATACAATCACTCTCTGTGATTGTCTCCTATATACCCACACAAACACATACTGAAACACATGGATGATTCGGGACTGCTGTTCTGCCAGCAACATCATCACTCTCCTTCCCACCCTTGTCTCCATGGAGACAAGCTTCCAGTGCTGGCTGGTTCCAGACCGTTGTGAATCAGCACCGACTAAAAAGAGAAGGGGAGGGGGACGGGGGTCTCTTTGTGTTTAAACATGACTAACAGAAGAACACTGTGAGCTCTTCAGTTATCTTTCAACACTGTGATAATTAAAGTCCGACCATTCATGCATGTTTCAGGTGTGAAAATGAACCTGGAACATTCTAATAAAGAAAGACGTCCGTTTGATATTTGTGTCGTCATCATTGTAGTTAACCGGAGTCACGAGGCACAGGTGCCAGCATCTTTCTGAATATAGAATGAATATTCTATATTGAATATTTCCACTGCATTTATTCATCAAATGTGACATAAGAATTTTGTTAGATTCGATTTTGTCTACAGTTAATTTCAGGCGTATTTATTGTTATCCAGACAGCAAATAATAGTTGGCTTTATTGGTTGATCTTTTTTAAAGCACTGCTATGCTATCAAGAGATGTTGCAAATCTGACCGAGGAATTACTATTAAGTTATTCTGATCTTCAAATTGTGTGTTTTTAGCAGCACATTGTTAATCCCCCATTTTTGACATAGAGTTGAACAAGGGATGTTTTAAGCATTTTTATGACAAAATTAAATCTTAGTTGTATTCATAAGAAGGACATAAGGATTTTGGTATTTATGAGAAACATTCCTCTATAAAAACATGTCGACCTGCTGACTGCTGAAGTAGCTGACAAGCTCAGAGGCTGAAATGACTGGAATACGACGGTGAGCCCATGCATTGGAAACAGGATGCCCAATCCTGAGCATAACCTACAATGACTGATGCTGCATGAAAACAGGTAGGTAAGGCCGTGACAAGGAGGTCAAAGGAGATAGAGGTCTTTTATAAAGGCCTCTCTCATGGTTGTCAAGCCACAAGCCTGCATGATGGATGCATTAACAGCTGGGCACTTCCACAGTCAGGACAATGTCGTAACTGTTTAGTGAAGTTGGTTTTAGACCGGATGTAATGGATCTGTTGGAACGTGTGCATACCTGAGTGAACTCTTCAACGGAAGAGAAAGCTTTCATCGGCTTAACACGTTCACCTTAACTAGAAATCTGAATGGACAGTTTGTGCTCATCACTTTTATGGACACACTCACAGAGGCATAAAAATAAACGCAGCATTGCACGAAGCATGCGTTCATGCCATACCGTGTGTGTGTACAATTACAGAGGACGTCAACCTCATTAAAGGTTAGAGGGCACAGAGATTCCTGACAGTGTACAAAGTACTATACAGGGGAAAGGAAAGAGCAAGGTATGGTTGATGGAGGGGAGAGAGAGCAAAAAAAGTAGCTATAAACCCCTGTCAATTTTCTAAAAATGTATTTTGAGCACGTATGAGTGGGGTCAGAGTTTAGATTGCAAGAGACGAAGTGAAGGAAACAGTGAAAATACAGTGTAGAGGTAATCTTTTTTTAGGCAAACTCAGGACAAAATGCTTGTATTTTTTTGTTATGATTTTTAAATCTTTTTTAATAACTTCACTTTGCGGTAACTTCAAGACAAAAAGATGTGGCTACTATCAAGCTTTGACATCCTTTCAAAATGCTGTTTGGGAGGAAGGATAACTACTCCCAAAGCATTCATAAATTGCAGACACACAAGGTCGGTGAAAGGTGACGGCCAGAGTGATGGCTGCTTACCTCACTTCACACCTGACACGGGGGTCGCAGGCAAGAGAGCTTTATTTTTGGAGTTGTTGTTGGGTCTGTGACTGTTTTCCAGATGAGCACTTTGTGAGATTGTGGTTTTCTGATAATTAGACTCAGGCAGGCCCAGGCACAGATCTAATGAGAGGTGTCAACAAACAGAAAAGACAGAAAAACAAGTTGCCCGTCAACAAGCAGCCTGCATTGCTTTAAAGATGAAAAACAGGTTGAACAAACACACAACCTGTACAAGCTCTAATGATTAAAGACGATTGCACTCCTTTTGACGTTACCAAAGCAAACATGGACTTAACAGACTACAAATGGCATAAAAGGAGCCGGCACACAATAGAAGTGAAATGCCAAACCTCTGAGTGGCCTAAAGGCAGGTGCATTTTTGCGGCCCATTAACTACGAGGTTCCTCAGAAAATGACAAACATCAGTAGCTTCTGCCGCTCGCTCACGATCCTGGGAATGAGATGCAAACATTAGCCTGAGTGGTGCACAATGCACATACAACAACTATACATTGGATGATACACATGCTTACGAACACACAATACCCTAGGAGAATGCAAGACACAAACAGACTATTATTGTTGGAAGGAATCAAGCAAACAAATGATGTCATTATCTCAAAGCACACTAGCTTGAAATATCATTACCATAACAGTGGGAGGCATTTGGCATTCTTTCCTTTCGTAGCTATGCACTCACATGTGAGGAAGAAAAATAGACAGCATTGTTCTGCCTAGTTTTGATGCAGTTGATATTTGTGAGACATGCACTGTCACTTGGAGAAAGTCATTAAGATGTTTTGGGTATTTTTTTTGCCATCCACTGAAAGCACATCAGGAATACCTCTGCGTGTTTCTACAGAAGGCAATCCCAGAGGGCACTCCCTTGTGCTTCTAATGCGTGTGTGTTTTTAGAATTAGTGTACAGGAGGCATACAAATGATCATGCAGAAACATGATGAGAGCAGGAGGAAGGCTGTGATACGGGATCCCCATGGCAACCACACAAAAACGGCATGCACTCACCATGGCAACAGAACTGGTGAGGGAATAAAGCAGAGACGGGGTTAGAGCTGGTGCTGGCCTCTGGCTGTTTGAAGTGATACATGCGAGCCAGCAGCTCAGCATCAGCCAGTAGTTCACTCACACTGAAACATATTACTAATGTGAATATTTGCAGTTGCTGACATGAGAAGACGACGGCGAAAATCATGGAAATTAATCTGATTAGATGGTGGACTTTATACCTGAAAAAGAATCAGCTATGTGTGTGTTATATGAAAGCAGTCACTTGTAATGACAAACACATAGCTATTTCTAGCATATAAGCATCTTTTAGCTTCTTGTTTTTCTTTTGTCTTCACTGTTTTGGTACACACTCAAAGCTGTCAGACCTGCCAAGCACCAAACTTTGTAAAGACAAAATTAGCAACTAGCTGGCAAACACTGTGAAACAGCGACAGAGCCAGCAAGAGAGGCAAAAGAGAGGGATTATGTGACTTATTTTAGCCAATAGCCATCGTACCAGAAACATGATTCAAAATAATTGACAATTTTGCTCCATGTAAGCTGGATATTTAGAAACCCTTATTATGACGACTTAACCACTACTAACATTCAAATATCTGAAGAATGTTATATTCATGAGTATCATTTCTTAGATTTAAAGGAGCTTCAAGTAACTTAAATGCGATACTTAACACAACACAGTAGCAACATGTAAACTATGGGAATGAAAAAGAAGATCTACATCCAAAGTCAGAATTTAAGGTACATTGAAAACAAAATGCTCAAAGCAGCATGCATCAAAGCCTGAATTGTTGATTTTTGTTGAAAATAATGCCCCGCCTCTGACATGGCAAAGAGCTAGTTGTTGTTCAAGATGTTTGGGGTGGCAAAAGAAATGCACAATCAGATTTTAGTTTTGGAAAGGGCAATATCTGTCCACTGCTTGGATCCTCTCCTGTCTAGGCAAGTTGTTTCCTCGGCTTTTTATTTAGCGTATTTATATGTGGAACTAATCTTCTCGTCTAAACCTTAGCATAGCTCCCAAAATGTTCACCAATCTTTTATGTTTCAACTCTTTATTATCCGAAACACGTTCAATCTTAATGTTAACCCTTGTCCAGAAGTGAATCAGGCCAATCAATACATAAGTGTTTCTCAAAGTGAAAGAAGTGCACATAAACATCCCTCTGTTTATATACGATATATATCATGATATACAGTACAGTAGGCCTTGGCTAATAGAGCCACAGATGGCTTACCTGAAATGACAAATAGCCCAATGCACTAACTGATGCTTCCAGGCATGTACTGTAAACGATGTTGGCTTCACTACAAGACTGTATGTTATTGTTATGGATGCTCCTGCTCAAACACAACAGATCCACACAGGAATTTAAATGTTGCAGAAATCTTTTCCCAATTTCATCAATTTATGAACCCATCCAGATACATAATATGGCTTAGTTTTGTAATAAAAATGGCTAAAATGCCCTCCTAGTGCTACAAAAATTCCAAATCGTAACCCCCAAACAAGACGTGATTAATGCATCACGTTAAGTGGCCATTTCACAAAAGAATCTCCTGAATGAGGTTGGTTGTCTGTGAAGTTTCTTGTTGCTTTAATCAGTGTCTTTAATTAAACACTGAAACACAAAGAGACACACAGATATTAATCATTCTGGTTTAAGCTGCTTTTCAATTCAGCAGCTATTAAAAGTTGCACCGCTTGACTGATTTGACGTCAGCTGAGGGTAGGATGGAACTGTGTCAGTGGGAACCCAGGAGACCTTTTAGTAAAAAAACATGTTTCCAGAGTGTCTGTGGGAGTTCAGATGAGATTTCAAATGCAACAAACGCCAGTTGAAAAACTATAGGCTGCTCAAAGTGTCATTTTGCCAAGCCTTTGTGTGTCATGAAATAGTTGGCTAACGGTGTGCTTTTGAAATACTTTGACGGGAAGATGTGCACAATTTCTCTACATTGATATTCAGCCACCCCGGAGCGAGACTGTCTGCTGGAGCTGTCTGCTGAGTGGAATAATCAGAGCTGGTGGGTGTGGCAGAGGGTTGAATGGAAATAACAGCACAACAGACCTGACCCGATGTCTCCATCTAGTGAGCAAAGGAAACTGAACATTGACTGGTGCTTTTTTTTTTTCCGCCCACAGTAACAGAGAAATCAAGTTGTTTGAAACATACTACTCAAAGCTGTAAAAGAAAGTTTGCAAGCCTTTCAGAATAATTCAGAATATGTGCACTTTTAATTTGAAGAGAATTCTGGATTGCATGCACCGTCTCTCATGAAGCCGAGTTTAGAAATGAAACATTCAAGATAAAGATAATTACGGTTTTTTTAATAAGTTTGTTTTGTATTAATGATGCACTAAAACATATTAAACAGATTCTATTTTTCTCAGTGGATTCTGTCTGAAGGCTGAAAAAAACGGATACAAGAAGCTTCTTCGATGACTAGAGAACAAGCAGTGAGAAAAAGCAGACTAAGGACTAAGATAAGCAAATGCCTCCTGTTTTATATGCAATGGTTTCTGTCTGACAGATTCTGGAGACAAGAGACCACTCAGAAGGAAGTCAAAGAAAATATTCCTACAGAGGCAGCTGCTTGAAAGTTTAGGGGAAAATACTAGAAGATGCTGTATCTCAAAGACAGGCTGTATTAAACTATTGATTTTAATTGGGGAAATTTTAAATTCAAGGTTGATTTATTTCTCGCTGGGAAAGTCTTAAATTCTAGACAAATAGGAGTCTTTAAGGTCAAAAGCCAAATTGTAAATTTCTAACACTTTAAGAGTTATTTAAGGATAAACTATACGTTTTACCAGAGAACTAAAAATCATAAAAGGAAAAATCAAATCAATGAAATACTCCGTTGATTCACTGATGAGAAAATATCAACTCCAATGTATACATGATCCAAATGAGACCAATCGATTCTTTGAGCTATGCTGTAACTACATTTGTTTTGCATTGTTTGCTCAGGGATGTGGTTGATTGAAAAGTTTCACTCAATCCACATTATCCTGTGTCCCATCTTGGTACAAGAGTGCCACCATGTGTCGAGACAACAGAACAGCGTAGTAATTCCAGGTCACTATCATTACCTTTTTAGTCTATAGTGAAAACGTCTAATATAAATATATTTAGACGTGTCATTTATGATAATGTGTTTTTACACACATTAAAAGCACACTCAGCAGGGAGAATAATACATAATACATTTGGTTCACAGGATTCGGGGGGCGGTTACTAGGAAAACTTCTTCTAAGGTTAAAAAAAAAAACATTTCTACAGACAAATTTGTACTTTTTTATTTATATATATGTTTTTTAATTTAATCAGCTAATTAATCCATTGAGATGCAGATCTCTTTCACACCTGACCAAGAGAGCAGCAGCACACGTACATTACATGATTAAGCAACATACAGAATATCTCCCTGAATTTGTCTGGATTGCTTTAATGCGAGTCCTACAAACCTCACATTGTTCTCTTTAGTTTGCTTGAAATTCCAGTTGCAAAAGCACAATATGCTTGAGAATATTTCCATCATAATGAACGTCTCCTGTGCAACAACACATCGAGCCAGCAAATTGATTTATTCTTCCACTGTTCAAAAAGGATTCTTCACAGTTCATGTGGGAAACCATGTCCATGCACAAACTGCCCCATTACACCAACATACTATAATGCACTTTAAAAAAATACATACACACAAATGACAGATTCATTTCAGTGGTCATAGGTTATCCATGTTATAATGCACAAAATATAAAACTAGCATCTGTCTTTGACATCAACACATAGTGGCTGCAATTTTACTTCTTTTGCACAAAATGTTTGCACAATTTAAACACACAGTCAGTACTATGCAGTGCATAGTCTCAATATATTTCTCCTGTCATGATATTGCATAATAAATAAATATCTCCGGTCTTTTTTTTTTTTTTTTTTTTTTTAAGACTTGCTATGATTCAGCCACAGCTGCTGGCAGAGAAAAGACTCTGAATAAATAAAACCTCGAGGAGTGTGTGCATAAGCATGTGAGAGTCCAAAATGATGGAGCAGTCAAGGGTTGTAAAACATCACCTCCATGAAGAGAGCTACAGCGGCTCTGCGTACGCCTCTGTAAGCATGGTTGCTTCACAGACTCTGAGGTAGACCTTCAATCCCATGTCCAGCTTTACAGAACCATCTGTCACCAACAACTTTACAGAGAGGCCAAACCAGTCAGCTCAGACTTCTACATTAGTGGCCGTCATTGCTGAAAACTTTTTTAACTTCTCATGCAGGACGGGATTACGCCCTTCCCATGTACCAACACAAAGAAATAACTGAGACAAAAATCATGGTTAAGTAAGTTGTTAGTTACCGGTAGATTCTTTAAATGTACATCCTAAAGTGGTATTCATGACCACTTGAACCTCTTAATTGGCTCATTAATTACCGTTACCATGTGCTGCTCTCCTGTTTTCAGATCTTTTCTCCGAGTACTTAATGAGAAAAAAAATTAGATCAGAACCAAACTCTACGTCGACTCTTTTACTCCATAATGGAGATGTAAAATGACATAACGTGTTCAGATCCACATGTGCATTCTTTTCTGCATCCAAGTCAGACTTAAAATCTCGAACCCTCTAACCAGAGTCTGACATGATGGTTACACAGACGTCATTTTGGAATTTGATTGAATTTGAGCTCCCGATGCCAGGACTTACATTGAATGACTGGTGCATTTCAGTATCAGTTTGAAGAAATAACCCACTTTGTGTTTAAGAAAAGCTCTGACCCGTTTGGTTTCTGTGTTATTATTCACTCCTCGAGTGAGCAGCCCTCGCTCATCTGCCTTGAGCTGTGACACCCGTTTCACACGACGATGCCCAGCTGAAGCGCTGTGACGCAAATATCGTCCATTTTGTGCTTCACACTCCTCCATTAATAGACCCGCTATTGCGCCTTGGATCAGGTAGGATCCGCCCAGCACTGCTTCAAGGGAGCTGGGACAACACTTTCAGATTATCTTAACAAATGCCGTTTGTCCTCTCTCCGTCATTCACCATCTTTCTTTATGTCTCTGTATTCCTTCTTTTTTTGTACGTTTTTTTTTTGCTCCTCTGCTTCTGTGGATCTTCCTGCTTTCCTTTCTCTCACCCCTTTCGACTCTGCTTTACTCACTGAGCTCTCCTACTCAGTGTTGCAAGAGGAAGTTGGTTGCCATGTTGATATCGTTATTTGAAGCTCTGAGGGCCTCCAGGGCATCGATCCTGGAAAAGCCCATTTCCACCAAGAGTGCAACCTGTGGGACGAAGAAGGCACCGGCTAAGACAGCATCTATGAGGAACGTTACATAAGGCTCTCCTGAATAAATGAAGGCGTGGGTGGGAAGAAAAAAAAAATCAAGATCTGGCCAACAAGACTTAGACTAAGAGTCCAACAAAGTAAAACCATAGATGAGAAAGTTCTCTTTATGTGTCTGATGTCATAAAGTCCTCATTGTGGTATGAACTGGAACATGGTTGTGAACTTGTTTGAACTTGTATGACGTATGCGCCCAGTTAACAGGCTCCACCCTGCAGCTGTCACTGCTGCAGATCATAAACAGCCAGCTGACATCCTCATATTCCTTCACTGGTTGCCCTTAAAGTCGTTCTACACTTCACGGAGACGAGAAGAAACCGGACCACTGAAAGGAAAATGATCCGTGACATTTGAGGAAGTCTATAGACAAAAGTTCTAAAACATATAGTCTGTTATTTACACCACTTTGGATGTGTGCGTGTGTGTGTGTGTGTGCCTAATAAACTTGAGTCAATAAATATTTTCTTTGAATACTTCTATCCATTTTTTATGTAATTTATGTAATGGGCTGCTGAAGGAAAAGGACTAAAGATTGAACCCTTGTCATCACAAACATTTTCCAATTCAGGTGGAAAACTGCTGCTGACCCTTGTAACCGCTGCAGTCGCCATCCACAGCGCAGAATACGAGAATACACGTAATTAACCGAAGTCGAGCAAAACAACTTTATTAGAAAGGATGAAGAAGCAGACACTGAAACAAACCCACCTGCTCCTCTGCCACAGGAGAGTTGTCGAGCAGCGGTGGCTGTGTTGATGGATGTGTCTCGGCCTGGGGATGGGGTTGCATTGGGGGTTGGTTTTGTCCTCTGTGTCTTAGCGAGGGAAACAACCTGGTCCACTGCAATAATCCAGGCTACACACACACGCGCGCACACACACACACACACAGACGAAGGAACAAAAATATGGTAAGTAAAGCTTGAGTAAATAGTCCAATCACAGTTCATGCCACCTAATGCTTAAAGAAAGTGCTGACATTAACACCTACCCTGCCTTTAAACTACTCGGGGGGGGGGGGGGTCTGGCTAAATTAAGAGTTAAAAAATGTTGTTTGTTTGGATTCACACATGTCGCTCACTCTGAAAATGTTAAGAAGTTTAGTGCAAGTGTGAAAGCGTCACATGCTACAGGGTGGTGCATCTACCTGTTGCTCTTGCGCCTGTCTGTTGTTCCTCCTGGCTTCGTTGTATTGGGCCAGCAGCATCTGTTGGTCAAGCATGTCCATCCTTTGTTGCCTCTGGATGTCCAACGTGGCACCCATCCCAAGGGGAGTCTCACTGCTTGGATCGGAGCCTGATGAGCGCAGAAGTTCATGACACAGTTGGAAGACAGAAATGGTAATGTTGTGTAAATGATTCGTCAAAGTCACAAAGAATCCAATCAGTTATGTTGAAAATGAATCCTCTCTCCTTGGATTACATTTCTACTATTCACTTAGCAGATGAAAATGACATCAGAGAGTAAGTCCAACACAAGCAGGGATGTAAAGAGGAGGAAACATTGGAGGCTCATTGCATTTAAAGACACACACACCAAACCGAGCGTTCTGAGAGGGCTTGTTTATACAGGGTTACAAACCTCCTCTGGTGCTTGATTCATGATATATTAGGACCAAAGCACAGCACAGATGTTTCATTTAGACCACAGGGGACTGTTTGAAAAGGTGGAAAAGGAGGATCATATGTGGACTCTGGAGATCAAATGGAGTTTGGTAGTTCAATTCCACCACCAGGGGGCAGCAAAGAGGAAGAGTGGAGCTCTTGCTCTGGAACTGGCTTAATGGAAAAGGGGTGTTAGAGACTTGTTGTAAAGGTTGTATCAGACACCTCTCATTGGTAGAACGTAGCGGGCGGTTGACTGTAGACCTGGATGAGAGAGTTTAGGTAAGATGGAGCTAGTGTTGTCTGTGTTTTGTAAGGGAGCAGCAGAGTTTTTAAATGTCACCCCTTTTGTTAGGAATGAGTTTTTACTTGCTATTAAAGAATTCAAAATTAGACGTCTGATTTAGCAGCACAGAACTCGTTCGTTTTGTAGGAGGGTTTGAATGTATTCACAATTAATTAGTCAGAGAGAGACAACGGCTACATCTCAGGCCCTGCAACACCGGTCACAGAGCAGCGGATTTCCACAGAATTTATGTAACGCAAAGACTCACTTGAGAAGAGCGGCTCCAGGCAAAACCGTCCAATACGAGACACCCAGACAGGTACAAAGAGGAGCTTCTGTAAGCGGAGAAAATTGGAGTGGTACAGTCCACCAGAGATCTAAAAGACAAATTTATTAATTAATAAAACAATAAAAAAAAAAAGAAGCCACAGCTGGGAAATGCAACATTACAGTGTATGAAAAGACTTGAGTGTTAAGTCGAATGTTGTCAACAAGCAATCACATTGATTAGCTCCTTTTAGTTTTGGTTCTCTGGCCTGCACATGAGCTAAATGCCTACCTTTATACCTACTAGATAGAAAGTATATGACAAGTAGAATTTGATCTCTTACCAGTCCACTGAGAGCAAGGAGCCAGGTGAAGGGGCTGGAGGTCAACAGCTGTTAAAAAGAAGTCACAAACAAAGACCACATGACAAACAGCAAAGCAAGTTTCTTTAAATATTCAAGGTTAAAGGGGACAAAAAGTAGACATCCCAAAGCACACAGGATTACCTGCAAGCCTACTACGTAGACCAGAGACTTATTGGTGATGTCGATGTGGCCCAGGACCTGGGTCACTGGCATCCTAGGGATTAGCAGGTAGAAAGGCACATACAGAGAAAAGACTGGAGCGAGTCTGTGAGAGAAGAAAAGAAAAAAAAATTCAAGAGGATTCAGATAACTGGAATGGATAAACAGAATATAAAGACATGTTTTAATTAAAACTTAATACTGAAAGAGTTTGCCAGGGATGCAAAAAGGGAGGAGCTGTATACTGCTGTCACAGTCCGCCACCATCCAAATACTGCAACCCCAAATATAATGCATGAGGAGGATTAAGAAATGTTACAACTGAATGCTGCCTACAGCTTACATGCTGATAAGTGAAGGTGAAAAATGTCATTTTCCCCTTATGACATGGTTTGGAAATGAACTTCATACATTATACACCACACTTTACAACAGGAAATCTGTATTGTAATTGTTAGTCTCTAAGTGGCCATAACAATGACAAAATGACTTATAGATGTTGCCTCAGTACACGCTAAGCCTCACCGAGGCAACAACGGTGACTAATATACTTACAGTCCTGCAGGCAGTTCCTTCACCTCATACTCAAAAAGAAACTGGAAGGCCTGGGCCAGCAGGAAGTCCATCAGGGCAGAGAGAAACCAAGTGCCCAACAGGAACGACTGCAGTTACAGAAAGTGGGACAAATAAGACACACACAGACACACAGACACACAGACACACACACACGTTTGTTTTAGTCTGCTCTTGTCATCAAGCATGTCACTAGATTTAACAGACTCAAGTCGAAGTCAGTTACAAATGAGGAAGTTGTGTTACCTCTTACCAAAAAAGAGGAAGTGGCGAAAATGTGAAACTTCTATTGACCCTGTTCTGTGATCAAGATGCTAATCACGTTTAAAAAAAACATCCTAAGTTTTGCTTTTGTTTTTGAAAGTAACTGAAAACAATGAACCACACATAAACTGGATGGGACACTGAAGTCCCATGAAGTCTGAAGTCGACCCAATGCAAAATCACATTTCATCCCATACGTTCTAGTTTTGTGGCATGAAGGTAAAATGTACTTTCTATTATGTATATTCATCTGTCATGTTTTTTGTTGTTGTTGCTTACAGCAAACTTCCTGGTGCCGAATCTCCTCTCAAAGATTCTGAAGTTGTATATGAGCAGGCTGCCACAGAAGGCGTCCT
Organism: Symphodus melops; assembly: GCF_947650265.1. Classification (NCBI taxonomy): domain Eukaryota; kingdom Metazoa; phylum Chordata; class Actinopteri; order Labriformes; family Labridae; genus Symphodus; species Symphodus melops. The sequence goes on from NC_136705.1 coordinate 16,829,269, forward strand.
TTACATCTAGACAGACCAGCCTGCCTAACAGCAGCCTCCACACCTGCATGAGAGAGAGCAAAGATACACCGACAACATTATGACTATTTGTAAATATGTGTTCACAGACCGTTTACAAAATCTAACTGCTACGCCCTTAATGTCACACATCAGCCCAACAATAGTCAAAACCCAAGAGTCACTACAACTTCTCCACAACACAACATTAACTCCTGAAAATGTGAACTGAAATGACTGTGATGTAAACATGTGTCCCGAGTATGGGACTTATGACCGGAGACAACAGGTGTTTACACAGTGACACTGCTGATAAACAATACATCGCTACAATGTGTCCTGATATAATGTGATGAGAAATTCCTTCAGTAAAATAATTAAAGGAAAACACCATTACATGGCTACAGGCTTATTTTTGCCAGTGAAACACATGAGATGTGGTTGAAGCTTTAAGAAGTCATTGTCAAACAGTGAAAAAGGACAGTTCATCAGTACACCTGTAATACAAATCAACAGGGATATGCTTTCTTTCTTTCTTTTTTCCCCTGTAATAATGGCCCAGTTCTGAACATATCTGATATGACACAGTGAGACAGACCTGGTGTTGCTTTCTGACAGCCTGCAGGTTGTATTCAAACAGCTCCTGGTACTGTGGCAGCAGGGTTAGCATGACAGTCAGCCCATTGAGAACCAGCAGGAGGCCTTTAGACAGAGGAGCCTTGTCTGTGCAGAACACACACACACACACACACACACACACACACACAAACAAATATACCAGAGAACGACACTGTTACCTTTCTTACATTAATAGCTTTGCAACATGTTGAGTCTATGGTTGAGCCCCAGTTTACTCGACCACAGAGCCTCTTATGTGTAAACAGAGAGGTTACAGCATACAGACACAAATATCCTATCGAAACTATCATGCGCTTCATTAGCACATGAGCTAAGTCTCCGAACAAAGATATCTAACAGCTCAAAATGTCTGTAAATGATAGATACTACCTCGAGTAAATGAATGACAGTGACATGCTAATGCCAGGTAGAGAGGCTAGCTGTATCCGGACTAACGGGGTATACTTACACAGGCCCCGAGACCCGGTGGTGGTAAACATAGCCTCAGGACGGGTTATCAAATACCGCCGGAATACGTTTAGCAGAAAACAACAACGAAACTAACGCTAAAACACTGAAATAAAGTTACAGTGCGGATCCATGCTGTGACTGTGAAGAGTAAATGACAGCGGTGAAGGGAAGCTCCTACAGAAGCCCGAGAAGCCCAAAATTAACACTTTCGCGATACACAAAATAACTGACCAGGAGAGGGCGTTGTTGCTCTGCGTTGAAGACCAGATGAGGACATTCAATAATAACCTTAAACTACGATGATAGAGAATCAATCACCTACAAAATACAACTTAATGTTGATTATCGACCTCTTTTTTGTGATCTGGTTTTGTGGGACGGAACTTTTAAAAAATGTTTTCTGGTTAGCTATATTATATTATATTTGCTTGGACTATTTCAATAACTTGTTTCTGTGTTACATGTCACGAGAGCCATTCAACAAGCCCCTCTGGGTTTAATTGGCTTCTCAAGCACATTTCTTTCAAAAGACATCTTTTTTTTTGTATTAACTAATCATACTGTCCGTTTTTTATAAATTCTATCTATTTTGTTTGTTTGTTTTCAGTGCATGAAAGAAATGAACATATATACACATTTCATTTATTTCACATTGATGTAGTAAGGATAATTTACATTTCCCACTCGTTTTACAGAGTTTATCTAATCTATACGGTAATGTTTACAAAGTAACCTACACAGTGCCCCTTAAGTGAGAATAAAGGATCAAAAAATATTAATATATTTTTGATTTTAAATGCAAAAATGTTACTGCAGCTATTATTATTGTTATTATCATTAAACTTTATGAATTAGAATTAAGACATGTGTGCTTCTGAAGCGAACCAGATAACAAAATAAAACATTAACGAAATGGAATGAAAGGAAGTCCTTTAAAAGGTCACTACATCTAGGATATTTCAGCAGGTGAAGGGCAGTGTCTTTCCCCATGATGCCACCCTGTTGTTCTCTCATGCACTTTTACAGAGTGTATTCCAAGGCTCTGGTGTAGGCTTTCTGGTTTTATAATGTTTCAGCCTTATCCTCTATGAACATTTGCTGTGTTTATGCATTTCTTGGAAACTAAGAGCAGCAATCAGGGAGCATTTTATGTCTTGTAAGCATGCGGTCAGCTTTTTGTCAGATTGGTCATAGCATTAATGATCTATGAGCAGGATGTGGCTGCACAAAGTCCACATTAAAGACTTTTTCTTTTGGTCCTCTGGCCTCATGCAGCCAGTGTCATATCTTGTCAAGGTCCTAACTTCTTTTTGCTGAGGCCCTTCTTTGTCTTACACCACAGGCTGCCACTTTTATTCACATCAAACTTTGTGTGTAAAGCCTACCGTAATGCCTGTCTGTTATTGCTCCTAAGGCAGTTGATCCAATGCTTATGTTACGTCCAAGTACATTTGAAAAGATATGGCGAACAGCTGTCTAATAGTGTTGCATTTCCCCCTCATCCAAAGAAGCAGTGGTGTGTTTGTTCCCATTGGTTAGTTCCCACCCATTAGATCTATTTGGCTGCCTGTGGTCAGATGTGACTGCAAAGCAGAGCTCAGGAACAGCTTGCTAATTGTGTTTCAGACCTTCTCTGTCACTGATGTAGGAGTGAGGTCTAAAAAGGTTGCTTTGCCCCTGTTCTCAATCAAAGGTAATCAGATTAAACAGTGCATAGATGTGTGTTTGCGTATGAATGTGTGTGTTTGTGTGTGCTTACCAATAAAGAGACTCTAGATTTGGAGACAGCCTTGACTCCTGCTGTTTGCTTTGTTCATTAAGAGGAGATGAGCAGATGGTTTGCTGGTCTGTTGTGCACTACACACATGCAGGCGCACACACACACACACACACACACACACACACACACACACACACACACACGCAAATACACATACACACATGCATGCTCGGTCCTGTCACCTTAGCTTTATCCTCCATTTATCTTTTCCATTACACATCTCTCGGCAGGACAATGTTACTCAGTGAATAGTGAGGGAGGTGTGTGTGTGTGTGTGTGTGTGTCTGTGCGTGCATGAAACAGACGGGTGACACTGAATTAAGTCACAAAGCTTTTTAGTCAAGACGGCCTCTGAGGTGGTCATCTGAAAAGCTGATGACTCACTCACGCATTCATTTACGTGAATCATTGCGTTTCAGCTGTCATCCACTCTGTATTCAGTAAGAATTGCTGGTATTGTTTTAGTCCTGCATCACAGCTTATCTGTCTGTGTCCAGGAAATGGCACACTGCACATTTAGACAAGGATGCATAAGCACAGTGTGACTCACTGTAAAGATGCTATTTTAGGCACAAAAATGTGATACATGTTACTTCAGACTTTCTGACTGGGATCCTTTGCATCTTTTGTTATGTCCTGGTCTAAATTATGTTCTTTAAAATGATCAGCAGTTCAAAAGTTATTACATATCCAGCCCTTAGCCCTCTTAACCAGTAAAAGAAAACTCTAAAGTGTTTTTGTATTCTGTAATCACACTCTCACAGTGGTGGAGAGGTGCCTAAAGAAGGGGGTATATTTCTTTTTGATGCTCAACCAGCAGAAGATATTCTGCCTCTGTTATAAACACTGACATGTAAGACTCCTTCTGAATATTTGTGTATGACACAATTAGAGACAGAGTAGGGACCACCCAAGGGAAAAAAATTGCAATAGACCACAGATAATGTCATTTAATCATTGATGTGAATCAGAGGGGATTTAAAAGTGGGTATAGCCTATGGAGACTGAAACGTAAGTGGGTATACTCCGTTCCTCCGTATACCTTGTACTACACCACTGTACTCTCATGGCTTTCCACAGCCTAGAACGGTCATGGTGCCATCAAACAACTCTGACATGTGTGCAAAATAAAATATCTAAATTCTAATTTAATATTTGTTGATTTACATTTTTTATATTGTCAGAGTTCAACTCAAAACAAGTCAGAAAATGTTATTAATGAGTTCCACTAAAACAGTTCCATATTTTGTAGGCAAAAAAACCAAAAACATTTAAAATTATCATTCAAAATATTTTCTCTTTGTCTGCATTATCAGATTACACATTTACGGATCTCAGCCTTCCATAGATGACACATAGTTAAAACACAGGAATGCAGCCGTACAGAAAAAGAAACAGGCCGAGTGCATCGTCATCAAGTTTCCCTTAAGCACAGCTCAAATGTGACCCTGCTCACCACCTCCCTATCTGTCTGTCAATACTTACGTGAATGTTTTTGGAGATGTAGCAAGAATCAATGTCACATCAGTGGCCACACCTTCACACATGGACCTCCTCTCCCCCTCACTTTACACACACATAAAACAGATCTCAAGGGATTACTTAAAGAAGAACTGCTTTGTTTGTAGGAAAAAAAACAACAACCAACTTTTCAATAAAAATTCAGAGAGGGGGAATTTACATGAGAAAATGAATAAACTATCAATTGACATAAAAAAACACAATTTAATGAACAATTGATTCAGGGACTTGTGACATAAATAAAGAAGCTGAGGCAGTTTAATAAAAAGGATTTGTATTGGTTGTATTGTCAAACTGCACTACTGCATAACATACACAATACAAGTCATTTACTGACTGTACAACATGCTGTTATTTTCTTTATTATAACAAAAACAGAAATAATGAATATATTTATTTACACAACTCTGTTACAAGTTATATTCACCACTTGTGTCCAGATAAACAGCACTGACAAAAAAAACCCCAACTACAGTCATCTTACTCAAGGATCTAAAAAAAAAACCCTCGAGTAAAAGAAGCACATTGTCAAACAACATCATCAGAATAAAAAAAAAAACTGTTCCCACTATGGTGGAGATTTAGTGATTAATGTAATAAATTAAACAAGGAGAACAATGGAGACGTTCAAATGTCACCCTTCAAATGTGGGGAGAGGGTGGGGGGGAGTCCTCTTGAGATGACGATCTCGGATGCCGCGGCTGAGACTGAGTGATCTTATCACTCGTAAAAAGGAGGAATCTTTGCTGCTCTTTTCTTCCATTCACCCGTCCATCCATCAATCCTTTTCAGCCTTTTTTTTCAGTACATCCCAGAGGTCTGCAGGAAAACTCTGCCCTCTGAAATCCACAAAGATATCCACACGACTTAATAACGCAATTAAACTATAAGAAACAACTGTCATAACTTAGTCAGACCATTGATTCTGTAGCAGGAGAAGTCAATGATATTCAAACATGGTCCCCCACAACCTTGGCCAAAGATCATTCATAAAAGATTGTTTTAAATAAGGCTTACAGTGTTTTTTCGGCCCCTGGTCCCTGTTTTTGGCGATAAAACTTCCTGGCACAAAGGATCCACATCCTGCCCTGCTGTCTGACAGACAATTCCCCTTTAAATGATTTATTACTGGGTGTTAATTATGCAAATGATGTCCAAACAAACTCGTCACGAGGACAATTAAGACAGCCGTTAATTAGTGGCCAGTTCTCTTCTTGCTTCACTGACATTCAATTAAAAACTGCCTTTGAACAAGCACGCTGTCTGCTACCGCGGTCCTGGCACAGCACGGAGCAGAGGTGGGCTGGAAAACCATGCACTCTTTTGATGAGGCCGGGCGAAAGATCACGGCCGTTTCTTTTTCTGTCTGTTTAAGACGTTACGTGTGGGGTTTTCTCATTAATCTGAAGACAATAATGTTGGCGAAATAAATATATTAAAACGCCTGTCTCCATTAGAATGGTGGCCTCGCTGAACTTCCTCACGCTTCGTTTCATTATGTTCACTTTCACAGGAGCAGTCTCCTTGTGAAATCAAAGGGGGGGGGGGAACCCCTTCCAGTAGGCTGGTCAGTTAAGCATCAAAAGCAGCAAGAAGGAGAAATAATCTGTAGTCTGTTGTTTGGGCTCAGTTGAAAGAAACTAAATAAATCACTTCCAGCAGGTATAATATATCTCTATATTTTTTAAATTCTTAAGCTGCATTATATCAGCAGTCATAGTGAGGATATGACCCTTTCAGCAAAGATATTGATAAAAGGATTCTTTAAAATTGAAGCAGGGCCTCCACAATTCTTGTTATGCAACCCTTTAAACATTTACTTTTCTTAAAAAGTAAGATCAGATTCAAAAAGATCACAGACTAATGAAGGCAATTTTCATTTGATGGAAAAATATTTCAAAACTTTACATGAACACTGTTTTTCTTATGTAACAAAATTTGGAATTAAAAACTAACACTACTGTGTTTGTGTGTTTTTCGGCCTTTATGTGGTGACAGAAGCTTTGAGCTGTGACAGCAGCTTCTCCGTCTAATAATTGCACAACGACAACAGTTTAGGTGAAGCTGTTTTCAGAAAGCAGTGTTTGTTATCTGCACCTTGTACCGTCGCCATGGAGTCCAGCCTGTTGTCGTCGTGGTTGCTCTCATGATCCATGTCCTGGGTCACAGATTCTGTGTGAGGAGGGACTGCTGATGATTGATGGCCTGGAGTTTAGTCATTAATTAATAAGGACAATTAATAATTAGAGGCAAATGAACAGTCTCAAAGTCTTGGTGACATTTCTTATGAAACGTGAAAATGATGCTCACTTGTGAGTCGAAGCAGCTATGGCTATAAATAAATGATGGTGTGTTCAAAGCACTTTCTGAGTGTGTACCTGTGTGTGTGTTGGCTGTGTGAAGCAGGCTGTGCTCGGCCTGATCGCGCAGTTTGACCTCCTCCTCCAGCGCCTCCTGAAGTCTCCTTTTATTCCTCTTCTCCTTCTTCAGGCGCTTCTGGATCAGGACTAAAGAGAGACGAGAAAAAGGGGAGAAGATATTTGATTCAAGTAAATGTGATCAATATTTTAGTAAATATTAATAATATTAATTAAATGTATAATTTGTATCTGTCGCTGTATGAATTTGTTTATTATATTTCTGTGTGGTCTCCCTGCTTCCTGACCTTCTTGGATCTTATTACCGGGAGATTTGAGGTTTAAGGGATTGTGAGCTTGAAGTGTATTTTGCGCTCTCTTTTTTTACTTATCCTTAAAGTACACTTTCCTTGAAATGAAATTAAATTCAAGGACGCATGACCTTTTTAAGGCAAAACTGAGGAATCACTGCTCGTCTGGATAACAATAACTACTGGCTGTTCTGAATCTAACTGGTACAGTCGCCGCAACAAAAACTCCTCCATCACGTTTGCGCTTACTTTATGTAAGCTTTTGTGAACTTTTTTTTAAATGTCCAAAACATATGTTTACCTTCGCTGAATTGAGTTTATTTATTTGGTTGAGACTTCTAACTCTTATATGATCTGATTGGTGGAACCCTGAGCACTTTAATTCTTTGTGTGTGTGTGTGTGTGTGTGTGTGTGTGTGTGTGTATATATATATATATATATATTTATATAAATATTAATATAAGAATAGTTTATATAGTAAGTACGTTCTTTTCCACCTTTTCTTTTATGCTGTGAATAAGAATAAAATAATACTTAATGCATTGATACAAGAGGAAAAAACTCATCATTGCATCAGACTTTACAAGTGAGGGACGTGTGAACAAGCAACCTCAAGAAAATGTTCTGAAATGCACGCGTGAAAACACAGTTATTAATTCTGTTTTTTTATTCTATCCCATCATAACATCTACCTCGGTTTTTCTGCTCCATGCTGAGCTGTCTCTCCAGTGTCTCTCTGAGCTCCCTCTCGCGGACCAGCTCCATCTTCAGCTCTGTCCTCTCCAGCTGGTCCTGCTTCTCCTGCGCCCGAGCGTTCTCTATGGCAACCCTCAGCAGACCCTGCTTGGAGACACACAGACGCACATCAACAGGTTACACACTGAGCAGAAAACAGCAGAGACATCTGTCTTCTTCAATCACCAGAAAACCTTTCATAAAACAATCTCCTAATCGTGTGTAAATACTGGCCTTTTTAGTGCACTTTAACAAAGGCAGTATGTGTTTCAACTTCAAAGATAGGATGATTCCAAATGATGATCATTATAAGAGAGGATTTCAGCTCCTCCTCGGACATTATCATAGTTCAAATGCTTTACTTTACTTACCTTTAGCTACATGCTAAAAAGGATGTCTAAGGATGTACTTTTGGATTTGTAAAGTTGGCTGCTCATTGTCTGTCTGAAACTCTGTTAATTGTGCTGCTACCTGTCTTGTCCAGGACTCAATGAGTTTTCTTTCCTGGTTAAACAAATAATATGGAAAAAAATAAATAAAATCTACTGCAGTCTACTCCCAGGGTTAGATGAGGTTAAAAACATGTTATTATTCAGTTGAAACCCCATCTAGTGAGCGCTTTCATTGTTGCTCCTTCACAACAAAGACATGTAAACTCTGAGAAGCAGGTCAGCACACGCCCTTCCCAATTATTCCACATCCTAAATGTCTGCCTGCTCTGCTATTAACCATTTCAGGAAATCCCTGAGATAGGCTCATCTCCCTTCCTATTCATCTCAGAGTATAATGATAATAAAGCCCCAGCAGAGCCTCACCTGGATGTTCGTGAGGAGGGTCTCTATGGAGGACAAGCCTTCCGGGAAGATAAAGGGAGCGTGGTGGAGACCTGCTGGGAGCTTCTGTCCTGCGGTGTGAGACACCCTCTCACAGGCCTCCCTGCCTGACGGGAGTTTCTGGTAGGCTTGTCTATCACAGCTCTCCCTGCTTGTGTGAGTGGCCAAGGAGCTGTTGTCTGGAGGGCAGAGAGACAGTTTGAAGTCGAGTTAGTAAGGTTAATATATTTCGGGATAGATTCCTCTGTGCCACAGAGCTCGATCACTGTCCAAAAACACATCTGAAAAAACATCTGATTATGAGCATTGCAGTTATTTGACAAGTCATTCCCATGCTGACACACAGTTCACCCGTATTTGAGGAAGGTTCTGCTTAGAACAACAGTGTCCCACTACTCCCTTAGGGGGAAAAAAATTAGTACAAATTATATTACTGACCTGTTTTTAACAGCTTCAATATGAAAGATGTGCTTGGACAGAGAAGTCTAACTTAGAAGTATGGAGATAGGCTGAAGTATTTTTTTTTGTTTAGGTCAAGCGTTGGGATTTTATGAAAATAATTAAAATATAGAAAAAAAGTCTTATACTTGTAGAGTTGATATACTAAAAAGGTGACCTTTTGGAAGAATTTCTGCAGTTTCAAATACCCAAACAATCATGCCATTTCCTTCCTGTTTAATACAGTGTGTGCCTGCATGCAGGTGTTGTGTTTGTTTAAATATATGTATATACATATATATAAATACCCAAGTTGGACTGTACATTTCCGTATTTGATGGTGCACTTATGCACTTCCTTCATCTCTTGTAAACATATCAAGCCTAAAAGTAAACTGGTGTTAACACTTATTCTGTTGTGTATGTGCACATACACCAAAGTCCTGGGTTGAGTTTTTGAAAATGTGGTTAGCCTTTATTAGATGGCACTCTGCCTATTGATAATGCATCACAGCTTGACATCTCCCGTAAAAACAGCTAAGAAGCTGCATTATGGATGACCATCTGTTTGTAAACCTGAGAACTGTGTGTTCCTGATTCATGACAGTAGGGGAGATGAAGATTAGCCATTTTCTGCATTTTTTTTTTTTTTTTTTTAAACCAACATCAGGCAGTTGCTTGCTTTACTGTCATCCGAGCCACTGAGGACGGAGACATCCTGGGAGTCGGCCGGTTATTGGAGCAGAGACGAGTGTGAACGTGCGATGTGATATCTGGCACTTTTCTGCGTCTGTGACAAATGACAGTGTTTTCTCCACTTAGCTGACCACAGCATCTTCTGCTCCAAATCCACCCACCTCCCCTTCTCCTCCTCGGCCTCACGTCTTGGCAACTGTCACATTCAAGGTGTTTCACAGATGAGAGGCAATACACCCCCCCTCTCCTCCTCTCTTTTCTCCCTCTTTCTTGCTAAAAGCATTGCTCTGTAGAGAAAGGTAATTAGCAGGTGCTGGCGAGCTCAGCGGAGGGCATCCAACTACACTCCCGTGGCTCACATACAGACACACACTCACACTCGTATCCGCTGAAGTGCGCAGTCAGCAGCGTGGGCTCCCCAGGCTCCTTGGATGTGACTGATCCTTTATTGAGTTACTGTTTTACGCCTACTTTACCTCACACTCACACACACGTTTGGCATAAATACACACACACATGCACACTGCTGCCAGCTCGTTTGATCATTTACCCATCTCCCTAACCAAGGTCACTGTCTGTTTTTCTCTTTTCTCCCAACTTCATCTCTCTTATTCCTCCCCCAGCCGTCCCCAGGGCTAATGAACTTCACCACGTGAAGACTGCCAGTCAGCGGAAGAGAACGGGATGGGGGGGAGAGAAAAGAGAGACAGAGAGAGAATAAAATTCTGCTGATGTTTGGTTAATGGGAGTGAGGTGTCAGGGATGGCCTCTGATCTTTGCTGCATGGATACGTTGTTCAAAGACCACTGAAACAGCACACACAGCCAAAACCTGCCTCATACACACACACACACACACATACACTCAGAGATTATCATACGATGGATTGACAGAGTGACAGCGCTGTGGTGCTCTTTGAAACTCTTCAATCCACTATAAACCTCTCCTGTGATGCTGTAGGTCAAACACAAAAGCCGGCGTTTCAGCAAAAGTACATGTGTTTAATTTGCATGCAGCAAAATCAATTGAAAATCAATTAAATAAATCTGATGTGTGATGCATGGCATTCACGTTGCTGCTGTCACCAATGCTTTGTCGATATGTTTCGCAGATACCTGACAGCGTCTGAAGCCTTACCTGGGAAGCCTTTGTGATTTTTAGATTCGATTACTGAATAATGTGATTCAGTATTAGAATACATTTGCACAGGCGTGTGCACACACACACACACACAAACTCTCCCTCTTTCTCTCTCTCTCGCTGTAGATTTCTGCTGACTGTTTGTCCTTGAGCAGTCCTCATTAAGCTAATGCAAACCTCCCTGACAGAGAGAACCAAACAACTGACGTTGCAGCACCGTGGCAACGCAGGCCCTAACGACAGGGAGGCAGTCGTTATGCAGATGAGGTCCAGCTGAGAGCGCGGGAGGCCGCCTGGCTCGTTAGGCCACGGCCCGGCAAATGGCTCGCTAATGTAACACTGCTTCCTGGTCTAATGGAGCCCTGTTTTGCAGAATTATTTGTCTTTGCACGCCACAGGGAGCCAGAGGGGCCACCGACAGTGAGGAGGAGAGAGAGGGTGAGACTGTGAATCCTTATCGACCTGTTACTGAGACATACTGAGATATTTCTTTCTTGTTAAACCATTAGAAAGCTTCTTTTCTCTTTTAAAAGATTTTTAAATAAACCAACACACTGCAGTCACAAGTGAATGATGATGTCGATGGATGGATTGGAGGAAAACAGAAACCTTTTTGTGCTTTATTGACTGACTTTGTTCAAACAGGAATTGATTTGTCTGCGATTTAATCATTACTCATTATTAACAAATACAAGATTAATTAGTGTTACAAGTAGTTAAAAAAAACTACAAGCACTTGACCTTTTAAAGAGCATGACATTGAACCCTAATGAAAGACTAATAAGATAAAACACACTCAATAAGAGACGTTTAAATAAGAGGTGATAACTACCTTGACATTATCCAATGGAAATGAAATCAGATCCAAGGTTGACCAAAGCTTAACAAACATAATGAATCTTACCTCTGTCAGTATGTCCCCTCTTGATCTCCTTGCTGTATTCCAGTGAAGTCACTTCTGTCTCTCTGGCCCCAGACACCACACCGGGGGATTGTCCCCGGAGACTGTGACCTGACGACAATCGATCATCATGTGCATCTGGAATAAAAATGTAAAAATTCCCAACTATGTTTCATATGTACAGTATGTGTATCGTTCTCTGAATTTTCACACAGGTGAATACGTACGTGGGGTTTCAGCAGTGTGTTCCGTGTGAGATGGTGAGCTTGACACGCTGCTGCTGTGATTGGATGAAATCTGAGCTTCCTCCAATGAGGGAGAAGGTGAGGGGCTGTCATACACTCGCTCCTATCAGACAAAAAATTATTTATGGTATAAATAAAATGAAAAGTTTTAGTTATTAGGAGCACGAAAATCATTAAGTACAGAAACTTTGAAATTCAGAAACTCCATGTTTGCAGGAGGAAACTGTTCAACACATAAAATGCTTTGAATGTTTCTTAAGCCTTTAAAGATGATATATCTAACAAACTAACTGGTGTGGCTTGTAAAATAACATTAAACCCTTGATTGGATTTTGTATATCTGCAAGGTAAAATTTCTTTACTCCTTTCTGTTGCTCCTCACTCTCTCTCTCTCTAGTTTTTCACTCTATTCGTTGTGCTTAACCTGCTGTAATGTTCTTTAACATGGAAATAAGGTAATGATAAAATACATTTTATGTCAAGAAAAGAAAGAACCAAATTAGAGTCATTACAGATGAGCATTAAGCTAACAAGGCATAACGCTACTCTCCTAAGCTAGGCTAACCTAAGCTACCTTTTAATGAACAATTTTAGTTCTTTTTGTCTTGAACAATGCTATTGCTGGCTCAGTTTGTTATGAAATATAAACTGAGTATAAAAAAATGACCATCAAAATAATTATCTTTTCAGTTACAGAAAGAGCTAATAAGTCTATGGCTTGTGTGACTGCTAATAAATGCTATGTGTACTTTAATGTGACTTTTTTAGGGCAGAATTACTTCATATAGTCAAACAGTGTTTTTCTTTTTATGAGAGATGGCCTTCTTGGAATGGGAATATTTATTACATAATGTGGCAAGGTTTTTTGTTTACTGGAAAATTTAGAGCTCATTTCAAAAGACTCGTAAACGACCTTTGAGACACAGCCCAGAAATTTGAAAAACAATGGTCTGCATTATTAAGATTATGACCGGAGACGGTACTTCCTGTGACTGATGAGGACATGATGTGATATAACACTTTGTGACGCGAGAAGAAATTTCTGGAAATATACTGTTTATTAATCTAAATCAAATTTTGTTTCAATTAGGAGAGAAACCACTTGATCATTGGACTGTTTTAAGAAAAATTACTACCTTTGTTCTTCCATGACTTATTATTGAAAAAATGTTTATGGAACTTAAAGTCAGATTTACAGATTATGTGTCTCCTTTGAATGGAGGATTACTGGTATGCAGCAGGCTCGCGGGCCTCTGAGTTCACCTTAATGACGGAGGTGGGAGTCCTGGCAGGGGGTTTGGCGTGGAGCTGTGCCACGTTAGCCATACTGGCCAGAGTGCTCAGTCGGTTCATCTGGCCCATTGCCATGGAAACAGAGGCCGGCGCCAGGCTGGCAGGGATGAGGGGATGTGACATCATCATGAAGGGCAACTGATCCAGAACTGGAGAAAAATTAGAAAAAGAAGGAAATTCAAAGATGGAGCTCAGTAGAGAGCAGTCAGAGTCTGTTGCATCTCTTGTAAAGGAACGGTCCAACCGGACACTGGAGGGAACGATGGGCAACATGACAACTCCCAAAAAGGGAACTCATAACTTTTGGAGCTCCCCCTACTGACTAGCTGCAGTAAAGTCAAAAAGCTCACGTTAACATATGGGACATGTGTCAAACTATACATGAAAATACGAGCCAACAACTTGTTTCTCAAACGTGCTATCTGTCATTTTAGTAAGTTCTGACCAAACCAATTTTCATAGAAGTTTAGTTTTTTTTAAGCATAAGAAGGGTTATAACTCTAACGCCGTGATTGACAGCTCTGTTGAAAAATGTGGCTCCTGCTGCGCTGCGCCTCCCGCATTAGAAGTGTAGAAGAGGGAAAGCTTGTGGAAACATGAGAATCACTCACACAACAATCATTCAAATTTCCATAACAGTGAGTGTCTGACTCAACCTGAAAAAAATTACTGGAGCTCAACCGGTCGACACCTAACGCACAGACTCCGACTCCAAATTCCCAATATGTAAGGGCCTGTCCCAGCCCAAGGGGTATTTTGGCTTCACTTATGTACTGGAGGAGGAGTTGGAGACGCATCATCCATCTTTATATACAGTCATTGTGTTTAAAATAACATCAAAGCTGAACAATACCTACAACCAACATAAAGTAGAAGTCTCTTTCTAAATTATGCTTCATTCTAATTAAACCATCGCAAATGAAAGGTTTTCATCTGCTGAGTCCTGAGATATGAACACAGAGATTCTGAATCTCTGATGACAGGATTGAAACTGGACACGGATTGTATTCCTCTGTGATGTCAGATTTACCTGGATGACTGTCGAGGGTTTTGAAATGTGAGTTTGGAAAAGATAAGCACGCGGGAAGAGGGGAGAAGACATGAGCCAGAAACACTTGTGCTGCTCATTATAACAAAGATGTGAAGACAGCGATGGCCTGAATATGTTGTTGGACTCTTCAAATGGTTTCATGTCACCTGCAAAAGCAAAATTTAGCCTCTCTGGAATAAAGACAAACATGCACACTTTTCTTTCTTGACAATGGTCCAACACTTTTTTCGATGGTTCAAACCAAAGTCTTATTATCCTGGCCAATCTGTTGTTCACACTCATCTCTTTAAGACAGGCATCCACTATCTTTAAAGAAAATCCTTCCTCCCAACAGCACCCTAGTGGGTTGTTGCAGTCCCTCTATTCATGAAACAAACAATCCTGTTAAGGGGGGATGGAGGGTGGGAGAAAATGACATAAATATTTATCATTTAATAAAAGGAAAAACAAAAACAAAAGAAACACAGGGAGGAAGTGGAACAAAAGAAGCTGATGGCAGTCCTGGTGCTGGGCCAGCAATGCACGCCGGGTAATTATAAACACAAAGGAAAAAATCTTGGACTCTATTCCACACAATTGTCACAAATAATAGAACGAGTGCATTGAAAAAAAAAGAAGAAGGGCTATCCAAAGAGGAGAGATGAAATAGAACAGATAAAAGACAGAAGGAGAATGAAAGAAAGAAAAGTAAGAAAGGAATGAAAGAAAATGGAAAAGGCAAACTTGGAAATAAAGAGTGAGGCGTTGACTTTAGGAGTCAGCCTCGCTGGACATATGTGCGGTGCTTTGTGCATTTGGCAGATTAGTCCCTCAATTGCCCAGAGCAGAAACCAATTCAAACAAAAGATCAGTCTGAATGGAGCTAAATAACCAGATGCTCTGACAATCAACCAGCAAGCCAACTCCAAATATCAAGCTTTGGTTAGAAAGCACCCGGCGCTCTACTTTTGTCACTCCCAACCAATCCCCCCTCCCCCTTCCCCACCTCTATAATTTCATTTTCACTCTTATTCCCTCTGTCTTCTTAACTCTGCCCCCCCCCCTTGCCCCCCCCCCTGCCCTCCCATCACTTGCTCTTATGTTTCATTAAAAAACATCAAAAGTCAAAGTGCTTCTCTTATGTTTATCCAAACAAACCATTACTGTAAACAAACAGTTACTGTAAATTTCCCAGAAGATCTTGTTAAATGCAGAAATGGCTGCTCTCCCCGCTCTTACCCGGCCCATAAGGTGTCACACTCAGCATTTGTGAGTGTGTGCGTGTGTGTAATCTGAGATCCCCTTTGTAGTGGTTTAAAGCTCTGGTAGGGGCCCTATCCCTTCCCATAAGGCCGTGGGTGGCGGTATGGAAAAAGCACATTGTGTGTATGTATTTGCTTTCCTAGGGCTATGTATGTGTGTGTGTCTGTGTGTGTATGTGTGTGTTTGTTTGAGTGTGTGTTTCCACTTGACTCTATCATTAACAGTGATTAAGCTTTACAGGTTTATAATGGCTTGTGGTTACCATGTCACCTAACTGCGCGCAGATGCTGGCAGTCGTAACCGAGTGTATACAATGGTAAACAATGCTACAGACTGGGATTGTTTACAGGCATGGGGTAAAGAGAAAAAAATCACAACACACACACACACACACCCAAACAAATAAATAAAGCAAAAAAACAAACAAGAAAGAAGGCTACAACGCATGGTAGGCTCTCTTCAGTCTCATTTTCATTCTTGAAAAACACAAGGACAATTTCTTCCTTTTCATTTCTGTTCCTAAACCCTTGCAGCCAATAAATGTGTGTGTGTGTGTGTGTGTGTGTGTGTGTGTGTGTGTGTGTGTGTGTGTGTGTGTGTGTGTGTGTGTGTGTGTGTGTCCAAGGTTGATAGCGTATTCCACACAGACCCTCCATAAGCCCTGTCATCTGTCTAAACACACTGATGTCGCTTTAACCTGTCGATAACAGTGGGGGCGGTGAGTCTGATTTTGTCTGTGTGCGTGTGTATTGGTGTGTCTGTGTGCATGCACGCGTGTGCGCGTGTCTGTTCCGCCATCGATTGTCCGGCATTTGTCGTTTGCATTCAGGATAGTGAATTAGAGAGAAGACTATTGATTTGGCTTCAGCCCCTCATCTTATTCATCTCTCTATCGTCCCGATGTGCTCGCTTGCTCACGTACTCTCGTGCTCCACTTCTACTGGCCTTTAGCTTCATCACTGCAAAGCCAGGGATCGGCTTGCAGTGAAGGGAGTAGTTGTTTAATGATAAAATTATAGCAGAGACCAAAGGGGTTCAATTCAAAATGAGGCGATTTGCGAATTCCAGAGACTGTAAATGAGAGCTCTGTAAAGTAAAGACCTCCTTCCAATAAATCCTCATCTTCTGTTACTTAGTGTGACATGAAACACCATGTGTTGAGCATGAGTAACAAAGCTGAGCTGGATCTACGCTCTCTCTATGTGATGACTAAAACATACTAATGATGCATGAATAATTTTAAGGCTTCAGGGTGGATGACCAAGTGCGTTTAGTCCGGATATATTTCTTTATTTGTATGGATTCCCACTCCAATCAGGAGTAAGTAGTCAATATTAGAGGCTTTCATCAAGAAAAAAAAGGGGTTTTGTTGAAAAGCAAAACATAGAAAAAACATTTGCCTTTAGTTCAATTGTTTGGATAATATGACCAAGATGTCTCTTTATAGTCTGAAGAACAGACTCACTTGCTCCAATGTTAAGCTTTTTCCCCCCATACACTTGTGTTAATATCTTGAAAATTTCAGGAAAGCCTGATCCTGAAATGTTCCCAGGTTGCATATTCACAACATATATCCTGCACAACTTAAAGTTTTACCTGTCGGACTGGGGGGGGGGGGGGGGTTGGGGCATGGTGTAAAATGAATGCTTTAATACTTTGGATGAGCAACCGAGCCAAACCAAGCCATGATGACAGGTTTTGTCTTTGCATCAATATTACGATCAACAAAAGAGTGGAGAAGAATTTATAAGGGCAAGCAGGAAACATAATGAAGCAGTTACTTTACGTGCACCAGTCGCAGAACATAAAAACCATAACCCCCTGTCACTGGCTCTCATTGAATTTTCCTGAACATTACATGCTCATCAGACATCAACTCCCCCTTCATTTCACATGGGGTCTTTTGCTTGGGGTCAGCAAGGAAAACTAATGCTTAAAATTGGTGTGAAAAATACATACCGTAAATTCCGGACTATAAGCCGCTACTTTTTTCTCACACTTCGAGCACTGCGGCTTCTACTCCGGTGCGGCTTATTTATGGATTTTTCTTGCGGGACAATGAGCTTCTGCCGCAAAAACATTTGACTTCGTCACGTCGGATCTTAATATCAGTCATTTTGCGCTTCATGCACGCACCCTCATCATGGAAAACACACAGAGAAATACATATGATGCAGCTTTCAAGTTAAAGGCGATCGACCTGGCTGTCAAAGAAGCTAACAGAGCTGCTGCACGTTAAGATGACACTGACAGCGACAACAGAGACTGAGGAAGTGAGTAATGAAGTCATTCTGAGGCAGTGAATGGATGGACTTTTTCTTGTGAAATATATTACGGTCATCTTTTTCATCAGCCGTGTTACAGACACCGTCGGCTAGGCTTCGTATTGTAACGGTTCATGTTGTAAAGTCAGTAGTTGATAATGTGTTCATAATTCCGATTATGTGGAGAGTCAGTGAATGCACCAGCGAGAACGTGTTGAGTGGCTGTATGAGAGAACGCTGGGGGAGAGAGTTGGATTGTTACGGCAAGTTATGTGTTGCTCTCTGCTGTAAACGGCGTGGTCACGGCCGACAGTGATCGGGTTATTAAGTTATTATTTGAACGCTCTCGTCGTCCTTTAACGTCCGTACAGACGCTACAGTATTTGCGGATGTTACCGGTAGCCTACATCTGTGTAAATAGCTCTTGTTATAGCGTGGACACCTGCGGCTTATAATCAAGTGCGGCTTATATATGTACAAATACATTTATTTACTTATTTTTAGCCGGTGCGGCTTATATCCAGGTGCGCTCAATAGTACGGAATTTACGGTACACACATGCAGCTCACACAAATAGTTGAAGGTAAATTTTCATTACATGTGGAAAAAAAAAAGGCTTTTGTTATTTATTCACCATTCCTCACAGGAAAAGTACAGACAGTAACAATGATATCACATCCTGTTTTTTCAAATCACCTTGGTTCAGCAGCCACACCAAAAACACAGCTGCTCTTACTGAATAGAGTCAGCATCTAAGATATGCGCAGACAACAAACCAAAGGATGTGTTTTATGGCCATAATAAAACATGTGTGTTTATGTCAGACAAACAGATAGAACTCACCCAGTCTGGGGTCGTGGTCGCCGTTCTCTCCGTTTGGCCGGCCATGTTGTTGGTTACTGTGGTAACTGGCCATCGCCTCTAGCTTGATCTTCTTGGCCAAGGCAGACAGATCTGAGAGAGAGAGAGAGAGAGAGAGAGAGAGAGAGAGAGAGAGAGAGAGAGAGAGAGAGAGAGGAAGAAAATGAAAAAGGAAGAAAGAAAGAAAGAAAGAAAGAGAGAGAGAGAGAGAGAGAGAGAGAGAGAGAGAGAGAGAGAGAGAGAGAGAGGGAATCAATAAAGAGGCAGATCAATGGCCCCGGTGGAGGATTAGAGCAGTGGGTAGGTTGGAGGTTGTCATGGGAAGACAGAGGCCGGCCATTCATTCTGACTGCACCGCTGCACCGGCCGTTTAGTCTGCCAGGGAATCAGCAGTGATAGGAACAAGCCAAGACATTCATCTCTCCCACACAGGGACATCACAACACACAAGACGAAAACCCGGCCAGAAAACACTTCTCTATCACTACCATTTGGCGGATTAGATAGAAAAAGGAGACACTTTTTTTAATCGAGGTTGTGCACTTTTGGATAATCTGAGATAGAGAGCGACAAAATGAGCTACACTGTGAATTGTCCTGACCCTCAGAAGGTAGTTTGAACCTCTGCGCAACCTTTCAAACTCTATCTTATGCCACGGAAAATTAAATATCTCTCGCGGTAATACAAAAAAACAAAGTGAATTATTAAAGACGGACAAACCGCACAACTGTGCAAACACTGACAAGGAAACGCAAACACACCCTAAGTCTTAATTTCCTGATCTTGGATACATCTAAACATTTAAAAGGAGCTGAACTCCTGAGTCTTAGTGTGCGTTACAATGGTTGTCTGAAGTGAAGAGTCTGTGTGTGTGCGAGACAACCACAACAAATTGCCTCCTTTGCCTCTCATCTTCTTTCCTCTCCTCTCTTCCTCCCTTCCCCTCTCCTTACTTTACCTTTTCAAATGTCAGCATCACAGCGGGACATAAGCCACCGTGTTGTGCGTGCGTGCGAGTGTGAGTGCAAGAGGGCGAGAAAAGGAGACTAAGAAGGATCACATCAAAGATTCTCCCTGCCTTTTACGCTCAAATGTCCTCCCTCGATCCGTCTCTTTCTTGCCTCTCATGTGGCCGGTTCTAATCAGTGGCGCTGACATTGCCGCCGTGCCCTCTCCTTTGGTGGAAAAAGACTCTTTTCCCACTGAGAAAGATGCTCTTGAACACTCAAGCGCATACACAAAACATACACACGCACACACACACACACACACACACACACACACACACACACACACACACACACACACAGAGACACACTCAAGCACCTTTGAACAGTAAGAGGAAGCGGAGCTAACAGAAAAAGGCTTCTTTTGAGGCGGGGAATGAAAAGATCAGGTTGCAGTGAAGAGCACAAAGCCAAGGGCAACTTTGAGAGCGGTGAGGTGCCAACAATTACTTTCTCCCTTTCTCTGGGCTACACAGACACAGACACAAACACACATACAGACACACACACACACACACACACACACACACACACACACACACAACTGTTTGTGACAAGAACAAGCAGCAGCTATGGCATTCATGTAGCAGGCAGCTGACTATAACTGTACTTAAAAAGTCAAAAAGGAGTATGGATATTAAAGTAGCTGGTTTTCTTTCATTTCTTACATTAATAAATGAATCATCCTGAAACTCAATCTTTTAGTTGAAGATACAAGCAATAGGTTGGAGGTGTTATCAACAGAACAGAAAATATAAACATGATAGACATTCATACTGACCTCTGTTCACAACCAGTTGTGTTTTGTTTTGTTTTTATCTCAAATGTGACCCCGAGGCCTTTAAATTGTGATTTTTGCTAAACTTAACAGACGACTATGTGTACCGATAATTCCAAAAAAAAAAAAAAAAAAAAAAAAAGACCAACTCATAAGTTATGAGTTGTTTCCTGTGTCAGGAGCGTGTATGCTAATTTCATCAATCAACACCCAGAGCCCTGCCTCCACACGCGATTGATGCTGGGTCAAATGAGTCATTCTGGGAGTCTACTGTATCTTTTCTGCTTCACTAACTTGTCCTCTCTTTATACTGATCAGCTGATCGTCAGGTTTTTCACTTTCTGACAGCTGAAAGAGGAACAACATGTGAACTTTAACAGCAGCTCCTCTGAGGGCTGAGGCAACACTACGACACTAATTCACTCTTTCTAAAACACCTCCTGAAGGTGAAAAGGGGATTTCTACTGTCACGTTCTACTGTTTAGTTCTGAAGGATTACAAACCATGACCTTCAGAAAGCTTGCTAATGTTTGACTGAGAACACACTGGCAGGAGAAATGAACTTAAATCTTTTAAAAGTTTAAGTGTTTACTTTGAATTGACCTCATGCCATCCTTTTACTAAAGTCATTAGTAGCACTAGTTCACTAAATTGCACTTGATAAAACAGCCCTGTGTACCTCATTTGACAACCATTATATTAAGTAATTGTGCCTCTACAATGTTAAGTGTTAGTGTTAACAATGATGATGATGATACAGCTTTATCATTTATTTATAGCACTACAGCACTACAACACTGTTGTACTCCATTTGTAGTCTGACATCAGTAAATATCATATCATATCTGAGTCCATTTCTGATTTGGTTTATTATGATTATGGTACGATGAGGTGTAATTTATATTATATATATATATATATAGTATATTTCTTGCAACTTATTTCTTTTTTTGTAATTATAAAATTGATAAAATAAACACATATATTTGATATATATATGTATATATGTATATATATCAAATAAAATTATATATTATGTATATTATGTGTATATATATATATTATTATACTGTATATACACTATACATTCTAGTCCTAAGATGACATCTGATTGGACAAGAAACTTTGCTTTCTATCGTCCTATCTTTTATCAACTTCATTCGTTTATGTTGCTTCCTGGATGAGAAAATTTCACAGCTTTTTGACCTTCCTGCTGCAGCCTTAGTTCAGCAGGTTCACTTGGGTTGATACAAAACACTGATGCCAGTACTACTTGTGCATAAAGTGTCACTTTTATCAACATTAAGAGTGCCTGAGCCAATCACGACTCAATGTTGTGGGCCGCGTCAAGCAAGAAATAAAAGAACAATAGCCTTGCCTGTCAAATAAGGCCCACAGAAAGAATCAGGAAATAAACAGAAGATTAAAGACACAGATATGTATATTGAAAATAAAAATGTGTTGTTATTTAGAAGGGAAATATTGCACTTGCGTTGAAAAATGATAAATTGAGGATGTACAGTGGACACTGTTGTGTGTAAATATAATATCATTGGTTGCAGTTCAGTACATGTGTGCCGCTGTGTGATGTTATTTCTTTTGCACACTTGTTTACATGAATACATAGTTTGTGCTGGATGTGCATGGGGAAGTCTGGGTGGTCACCTGCAGGAGGTATGATCCCAGCATGCATCAGACCGCTGTGGGACAGCATGTGGTGAGTCCCGCCCTCTGTCACACTCTGCAGCCTCTTGGGCGGTCGTCCGGGCCTCGAACTGCGGGGCAGAAAACACAAGCTAACATTAGCCATTAGGCGGTTTAATACCTTGCTCCCTCTGCAGCCGTTTTTCATGCTGAGACTGAGATGGGTGGGCTGATTTGAGGAACTTTGTCCTTCAGTCTGTAAACCTCTGATCCTGCTGAAGCGTCAACAAGCAAAAGCACTGAAACCTGAGCGCTTCCAGGAAGGCTGCCGTGCTGCAAATCTGACCTCCCCGTGGATACGAGCAAGCAAAAAACGAGTTTCCCTATGGCATCAATAAAGCACCTCATTACTGTTCAGCTTACTCATTCATTTGTCCGCTTATTAAACATGTTTGCTCACCTACTTTCCCTTCCTCTCCCATCCTTTCCTTATTTGGTCATTCAATCCCCCTTTTTTTCCCGCCATGTCACAAATTCCCTCAGTTAAAGCTGTGACTACAAGCAGACTCACATGGTTTGATTGAGCTGGGCATGCTCAATCAATTCTTGAGGAAGTATGTGAAAAGCTGTCAGACATCACTTTGGCTCTGACTAAACGGTGTGAATGTCCTGACAGGGGAAATGACACGGGCCACATCAGGCTTAATGACAACCAGCGCGGCTCATCTCCTTTTCAAACCAGCCTGACATTGGGTAACATGAGTACGCGGGTTAGTGTGCACGTGTGTGTGTGTGTGTGTGTGTGTGTGTGTGTGTGTGTGTGTGTGTGAGTGATTGTGTGAGGGAGTGTTGGATATAAAGAGCAACGTGAAGATATGAAAGTGACAGTAAAAAAATAATAAAAGATGGAAAGAGAGATGGAGGGAAAGGTGAGGAGATAGATGGTTGTTAAAAAAAAGTGGCAAAAAAAACAAAACAAAAAAAAAGAGATAGACTAGCAGCAGCTTCCTAGCGTGGGGTGTCTTTGAGCAGATTTTAATTAGAATCTAATCCAGCCGTCATTAAGGCCCCATAAACGAAGCTGTCAGTCAGGAGATTAATGGCGCCTCATTTGCATATTGCATATAATTCATCAATTACCCAGCAGAAAGGACCAATCCCCTGTTGACACACCCACTGGCTGAGAAAGGGGGGGGGGGGGAGACAAAAAGACAGAGAGAAAGATTGTGTAGTCACTAACTGTGGGAGAAAAAGCAGGTAGCTAGTGTGTGTGGGGGGGCTGTGTGGAATGTGTGCGTGTGTGCGTGCGTGTGCGTGCGTGTGTGTGCGCGTGTACGTGTGTGTGTATAAAGTGTTCAAAGGTTAATTTGATGAGCCGATGAGCTCCACAGTTCCTGCCCTCAGTTTTAATGAGTTGTTATTATTGTCTCTTATTATGGGCCCAGACCGACTGGGATGTGACAGCTGACATCAGATATCACACACACACACACACACACACACACACACACACATCTTCACACACACAGGAACGTAGACAGTGTGCAAGAGAGACACACTCAGGTAGAAGTACCGATATTCACACACACACACACACACACAGGATGACGCTCACATAGACAGAGCAGGATTGTGCAAGAGTTTGAAGTTGTGAATTTTAGGGCATGATTGTGCTTGTGTGTGTGTATGTGTGTGTGTGTGTGTGTGTGTGTGTGTGTGTGTGTGTGTGTGTGTGAGTATACACAGGAGTGTATTGTTTTTTTTCTAGAGGGTGGGGGTTGCATTCACATCACAAATAAGAAACAGTCATTTTTACAGTGCGTATAGAGCGGCATACTGTGCTTGACAAAAGGAGGAAATGTATTTTTAGGGCCCAAGTTTGAAGGTAAAGTAACACACACAGGCAATGCTGAAACACCTCGTATCAAAACGCACAAATACACAAACGGAAACGAACACACACACACACATAACTGCAGAACACAATTGGGGTGGGGGGGGGAGGGGGGATTTTTACTGCAGCAACTTCCCTTTCCCTTACTACTGTTTATTTGAAGACACTAATTAATGGCCTGTGTGTGTGTGTGTGTGTGTGTGTGTGTGTGTGTTTTGGTAGGTGAGTGTGTTTGTATATGTTGCATTTTAAGAGGCATAAAGAAGTGGAACCTAATTTTGTGTTTAGTCTGCAAGTGCGTTGATACATCAAAGTGACCCGTGGAGGGAGGTCTGTGTGTGTTATGTAGGTTTGTGTGTGTGTGTGTGTGTGTGTGTGTGTGTGTGCGTGTGTGTGTATAGCGCATGCAAGTGTGTTCTGAGTGTGAGTGTGGTGGTGTGTGTGAGGTTGGAGAGCACCGGTTCCCTGAGGTAGGATTAATGAAAAAGCCTTTCATGGAAAAGTCATCAAGCTGAGGGGATGGAATGAGAGAGAGGAGGGGGAAGAGAGAAAACAGCGCATTGTGTGTGTGTGCGTGTGTGTGTACAAGGTGTGTGTGTGTGTGTGTGTGTGTAGAGGAGGGGGTGTATGGCTTATGACCTCTTTGTCTCAAACTTTAATTAAAATCTCACCCAGACGTCCTCCCTCATGCCAACACTCTGGCCACACACACACACACACACACACACTTTTTTAAAGGGTACTCCGTACATTGAGTTCTGCCCTCCAAGCTTTGGCGTGTGTGTTACCTGAAACATGAAACGCCAAACATGGCAGCTGGAGCTTAGTGCAGGTGGAACAGAAACAAAACATAACAAAGATGACAGATCTCTCTCTTTCTTACACACACACACACACACACACACACACACACACACACACACACACACACACACACACACACACACACACACACACACACACACACACACACACACACACACACACACACACACACACACACACACACACACAAACACACAGAGGGGAAAGAGAAAAGTAATGAAAGAGGAGGAAGTGTTACAGTCAAAACAGTGGAACAGCTACTGGCTTGAAAGGACTGAGGTGCTGATAGGTAGCAGCTGTGTGTGTGTGTGTGTGTGTGTGTGTGTGTGTGTGTGTGTGTGTGTGTGTGTGGATGTGTGTGTGTGTAGGAAAGACGGGGGGAAAAAAAGCTCAAACAAGATTTTGTTTGGAATAAATTAGCAGCGGTTTACAGCTCCCATGCTCCCATCCTTTCAATCTGTGTTTATCACACGGGGTTGTATTCGCCGTCACGGTCCTGTTTGATAAATCATATTGTCGTCAGCGTACGCAGGAAGACTTATGCTGCTGGTTAGAGGAGGAAGGGAAAGATTGATGTTGTGATCTTCCTCTCTGAAAAAGCTTGATGCGCCATTGTTATTGGGAAGGCCTGTGTGATGATGTCATGAAAGAAGCAGGCAGGATAAAACACACATACACACACACACACACACACATCTTCAGACACACACTGGACGTTTGATCATGGCAAGAATCTGATCTCTTCAACTGATACTGCCGTGCATTCCTCTTCCACATTCCAGGGTCAAGACGATGTCAAGAAGACTGTGTGTGTGTGTGTGTGTGTGTGTGTGTGTGGGTACATGTGCAAAAGTGTGTGCAACCTGTCATAGAGTAAGACATGGAGGCCCCTCTACCACATTGGGCTCCTCTACTCTATAAAACATCAAAAGAGTGCAGAGGTTAAAGTTGAGCTAATAGCCTCACCAAAACACATATGAACACAAACACACACACACACACACACACACAGCCCTCCTCCTCCTGTTCATTCTAGCGCTCCTGAGTCTGACAGTGAGTTATGGCATGACAGTGGGGCTCAGCTTTGAGGAGTCCACCTTCCCACACAAAAACACACACACACTTTTGCCGTCTTGGGCGGCTGTGGTTTGCCACAGAGAAACACAAAGAGCGGGCTTTTGTTGCACTCCACAGGCCGCAGTCTAATTTATCATTCTTTGTTTCATTCAACCATCTTCATATTTGACTCGGATTTTGTAAAGCGCATGCAAAGAATTATGAGTGAACTCAAGTCGTAAAAAACTTTTACTCATTTTTTTATTCTTCTTCTTCAAAACTACAAAACCAAAAAAACAGCTATTATTTTATTTTATCGCTATAAAAAACGGCGCCATGCTGATTTTAACCAGAAATGCTTTGTGCTTCAGCCATTAAATAAAGGTGAGTGGAATGTTACATGGAGACCGTTGTGTTTCCTGTTACACTTTTCCACATATGGTGTCCCTGCAACGCTGAATAATCAACACAAACACAATGAGAAAAGTTTTCCGATTTTTTTTCACAGGCAGGTCTGAAATAGAACAAAGTCCTCTTAAGTCCGAGAAAAATTCCGTCTGCACATTATCTGTTCTCAAGATTAACATGAGCTCTGCTTTGCACGTTTGGATATTTAAAAACAGAGTTAGCAAAAATGATTTTCTTCTTTGGTAAAAAGGGGCATTGTAAACATGTGCAATATGGGAACGTTTATTTTATGTTATTGTTTATTAGTTTATGCTCCTATGTTTAAGTGTGGATAATTGTTTCTGTTTTTTTAAATGTATACTGTGGAGACAGCTAAAATTGTGTTAATTCAAGTTTTTTTAAACCACTGTTTTAGGCAGTTCTAGTGGCAATTTACAACTCTGTATTCATTTTGTTTGGTCAGTTAGATGGTCTAACCTTTAAAGCAGCACAGTATCTCATGCTACGTCGAGGCCTTTATGTATAAAAGACGCTCACTGGCACAAGTGAAGAAAACATGTTTTGATATGAACTCATGCTATTTAAAAAAAAAGAAAAGAAAAAAAAAGTAACACAAATGCGTACCTTCCAACTTTACACTATTTTTAAGTGACAAGTTGTGGGGTGGTGGTGATCAACGGTGAACTACGCACAGTTAATATACAACGTATGCACTTTTTCAAATACACACACACTCGCACACACCCACAGTTTGACCTGAGCGAGCTGTTTGATGTGTTTTTCCTCATGGAGGATGAAACTGTTTCTTTGTTGAGGGGAGAAAGAAAAGGAAGGAGGATCAGGTTGCCTCCTACACACCATGTTCTCTCTGTGGAACTAATGTCATTTAGCAGCAAAGCCAGCAAACACACAGGCGTGACCATGGGAGTTTTATGTGTGTGAGTGTGTCTGCGTGTTGGGAGTCTGTGTTTGTGTGCCACCTATGCATGAATTATAACTGGGCTTTGACTGAGGGTGAAGTAGGCCCTTCTTCATGGTTTGATGAGTCAGTGGTTAGTGTGTATGTGTGTGTGTGTGTGTGTGTGTGTGTGCATGCACAACAGGAGTTAAAAAGTGAGACAAAGAAGCGAAGGAAAGACAATAATAAACAGAGGACATCTTCTTAACCTCTGCTTTATTTTTTAAAGAAACAAAAGAACGAACAAACAAGCCCAAGGAGTCCATGTAATGCATTATGTCGAACATGTTAGACTATCAGGCCAGCCTGTTTTTTTTTCTCCTGCAGCCTGTCCGACTTTGCTGGACTGGAAAATAATAAGTGATGGCTGTCTTAATCAGTAACAAAACCCCCTCACTGAGGCCTGACGCTGTCACACAGGCGTAATGTCATATTCTTGGAGACGTTCTTGAGAACTTTTAGTCTGCCTCGCCAGCCTTCCCATGTTTAACCAGAACCATGTTGAGCTCCGCGTCGTTACCTGCTACTGTTTGTTTCTCATCCACACGAGGGATTACTTAGGAACTTCTAATGTAGAGGAAGAGGAGGGGGGAGGAGGGCGATACTTATGGCAACCACAGCACATTTGAAGCCTTCAGACAAAGAATCACGGAAGTCGTTTGAAGATTTCAGACGAGTGATGTTTTCAGATCTCATTAACTAAAGGCTGTTTGAGTGTTATGTTGATAATTAGAGACGGTGGGAGCTGTGTATTTGGAGAACAACATTCCCATTAACACTTGACACAGAAGAAATCCCAAAGCTGCCAGAAGATGCATCTGGATTTGGTCTTTGCTGGAGGGCTTCAGATGTAGAAGCACAGGTGTTAATCCATGCTGATGGAGCTGGAAGCTCACAATAGTTTGTTTCTTTTGAGAATGTTTTGGGGTTTTGCTCAGCAAGTTGTATCTTGTATCAAAAGCTAACACCTGGATTTAAAATCAAAGTGAAATGAAGGACAAAAATAGAGCCAGGAAACTTTAAAAGGACTTCAGACATAACAATCTGTACACATCTTGAAGCATCGTCTATCTGTTTTGCATGGCAGGTGTAAATGGATCATTATCCAAGGAGCAGGGATTAACCATCAAACAATAAAAAGAAATTCCCCAAACTAATGCTAATCCTAACTCCTCTGGATTCAAACCCATGCTGTTGCGAGCATGTGGTGTGCACACCAGCAGACTGAGGCACCAGGAAACCACAAATCCCTGCCAATTTAGCCCCTTTATCCAAACATCTCTGCGGTGCACTGGATTGATGACCCATGTAGTTGGTCACCACCGGAGTTCTGCAAAACAGCTCATTTACATAATCGCATCATAAATGCCGAGAATTCATTTAATCATCTCCTCTGTTCTGATGCTTAGGGCGAAAGAGTGTTGATATGATAAGACAGCGAGTTATTAAGGAAGAAGAGAGAGGGAGAGAGAGAGAGAGAGAGAGAGAGAGAGAGAGAGCAAAAGGATCAGTGAGTGAGTGAGTGAGCTTGTCCTGATTTAAGCTGCCGCTTGGGGCCAAATGAAAATTAATTAATTTCTGTGAAGAATCAATTTCTCAGAATGACAGTGTCAGATTCAATGTGTGTATGTGTGTGTGTGACACAGTGATAGCTACTGAGTATGGGTGCATGTAAGGTGGGGGGGAGAGATTATAGCATATGATAACATGACAAACTTTTAAGAGAGTTTTGTTTTTATTGAGATTACTCAAATTCGTTATCTCCATCATCACCATCACGTTTAAAATCCTCAGTTAAAATGCTAATTAGTGACAGACAGGACTTGATGCACTAATGTGCTAATTAAAAGGGGGTTAACTTGATGTCCAGTTAACCATCTTTTTATGGTAGACAGCCCAAACAAAATCATGTGTGAATTTAAATTGATGTTGACATAATCTCATCACCAATTCGTTATGTAATAGCTTTTAATGTGGATGAGTTTTTAATCACATAAAAATAGTGTAAACTTTACATTTGAATTATTCTTCAAAATTGCATTCAGTATCTGGGAGTGTTGGACTGGTGTTCAGAGAGTAATCAGACTGTAAAGTTGGATGTGTTTATAACCTGGTCTGCTCTGATCCCACCTGCTGCACCCGGCCCCTCTAACTATAAACAGGGTCACCCTATTTTGTCGCGATATTACCGTGTCACATTGTAAACCTCGACCCTGTTTTCCTAACACCCACACCCGACTCACCTTGCGTTTGTACAGTCGCTGTAGAGCGTCTCGAAGTCCTGCCTGGAGATGAGTTTGCATCGGTTCACACCGGGCTGGATGGCCCCGAGCCCCCGCAGCACCCGGACCTGCTCCACGTTGCACACCACTGGGGCAATGTCCAGCCGCTTCAGCTTGGTGTAGACGGTGTGGAGCCCGCCGACCAGATGTTTGAGGAACACATCGAAAGCCTGCGGCAGGCAGATGAGCTCTGTGTCTTTCACCGTAAATGAAGCCAGCTTGGCACCTTTCACCTCCACCAGTTTACACTCATTGTTCTGCGGCGTGCTCTCCACGGGCGACGGTGTAGCGTACACGGGCTTAGCGGTACCGGACAGCGGAGCTCCTCCGGGCTTTAATTGGGTCCCGTTCGAGAGTAAGAGGTCCGCCCGGAACTGGTTAAGAAGCGCCTGGTGAGTCAGCGGAGGAGCCGGGGAGGAAGCGGCGGCAGGTGGCGGAGAGTTGGTGGCCGGAGAGACGGAGCTCGGTGACGGGTGGTGACCGAGTGGAGCTGCGGGGAGCAGAGTCGGAGCAGCCGGAGTGGCCATGGTAGTCATGTCCCGGAATTAGACCAAAAGAAAAGTTCACTATGAAAGTAAACTATTTCAGAAAGTGACTACTTCGCCAAACAAATTTAGTTGGACTTAAGAGAAGGAACTGCGCATTAAGTGTGCTGAGGAGGAGAGGGGGATAAAAGAGGAGAGGACAGAAGACAGTGTGTAGACAAACAGATCACATAGTTGAGTCAGAATGAGAGGAGGCTTGTCTCTGAGCTGGAGATGCTACTGTCACATTATCATAAAGAGGAGGAGCTTGGGCTTATTCTTCGAGAGTGAGAGACCTGTTCTCTTAAACGGGGAGAGAGAGCAGGGGGAGAGAGCAAAGATTAGCCTACATAAACTTTGGATAAGCCTATTTATGAACGCCTAACGAAAAGACAGTTTCACATTAATGCTGCTGATGGGGCTTAGTGAGTCTGTGGCACTCAATTTGTCTGTAATCTGCCCACAACATCATTTGGGACTAATACTTTTATAATTGTATTATCCTTAAAAAATGTTATGATGAGCTTGCAGGAGTTATTTGTCTTGTGAACATTCTTTAAACTTGTTATTTTTAATTTGACATACTTTATTCATCCCTGAGGGGAAACTGTGGGTATCGAGAGACATGCTCACACACACATGGCTCCAAATACACACGTACAAAAACAGAACCAGCGAACATGCATTATTTGAGAGATGTCACACTGCTGCACAAGGAACAGCCAAGAGCTGGTGGGCGTCCGGGGCCTTGCTCAAGGACACCTCGGCAGTACTCAGGAAGTGGCCTGACACCTCTCCAGCAACCAGGCCAACTTTGGTAGCTTACATCTAAAGATAACACTTATTCTAATGTGGAGAGTATGTTAAATTTGAGATGGAGAGAATAAAAAAGCATAATGAGAAGCGTCTTACACAAAATCTGTGTGTCAAAATTAGCAGAAAAATACCTTAAAATTACATACTATGTATTTTGTACATTAAAAGTTAATTAAAAAAAAAAAAAGTTTTTTATGTGCAATTTAGGAAGACATTTTAAAATGTTAACAAGAATTGCAAAAGGAGATACATCGAACGCTTATTGATAAGAAAAAGGGGGTCTGTAAAATAAGGCAAAAGCACCTGCCAACATTTCTAATGTTTTTACTTTTGATCACATTTTTTTTTGCAGCTGGGTTAACCTTCCTAAAAGTTCCCTCTTCAAGAATTTTGTCCCTTTATTCAAGCCTGTTATACTGCACTTTAATCCTACTGGATTACTATAAAATTATTGTGATGTCATTTGTACTCTATACCATCATGGTTTTGAATTTACAAAAATCTCAATCTGATTTTGAATGCAAAGGATCCTAAAACTGAAAGATTAGGGAGTGAACAAAGGCTCAACTGTAAAGGGGTTGGGGGGGCAATAACCTTGGTTTGACAAATCGACCCTTTTACCTGTTCCCTGTACTGCTTCCTCATCCAGTCCACACACACACACACACACACACACGCACACACACATTCATACACGCACACACACTCCCATCATTTACATATGGAGCTCGCAGTCCTTTCAAAGTGGCTTTCACGGAACATTGTGCTGATAATGATCTTGGTCGTGAGGGAGAGAGAGACACAGATCTCCAGAGACCATCTCACCATAAGACAAGGGGGAAGAGGATAAAACTACGACTGTACTCCAACTCAAAGGACTTTAACACTCTTTTCGTCGCAGCCCCCCCCCCACTCCAATAAGCCCTCTTGTGTTTTTTAATTGGCAGAAATTAATCTTTAGGATGTAGATGGTAGATTTACATTCATTAAAAGTCAAGAGAGGAAGCCAGGCTTGATGCTAATCAAATCTGCTTAATTATGCTTAACATGAGTATCTCCAGGGGGAGAGAGAGAGGGGAGAGAGAGAGAGAGATAGCTAACTCGAACTTTTTACTTTTTGCCTTTGATAACTCCTGCTGAGTATGGCCTTTTCCCTGCCAAAAAGAAATGTCACGACTCTCTTTCTCCATCTGTAGAAAAATACACCGATAAAGCCATCAGTGTTAAACAGAACTGATTTATAAAGTCAATTTTCACCTTTATGTGTTTAATAAGTGGTGAAACGTTCAATTCTAACCTTCCAGGCTTTGCTTTCCAACTTCTTCAGATTTTAACATTTACTGAGATACCATGAACTCAGCCTACAAAAGGTGCCGTGCACAAGTCAAATGAGTAAAGTGCAAGGTTTAAAAATTCTTTCATGACCGTAGATGCATGGTTTTGTTTAATTTTTCATCCATGCATGCTCTGGTAAGCAGCCACAGTGTTAAGAGAACCCTGTTAGCAACGGGTTGCAGGATGCCCTGTTGGGAAGTGACTTTGTCTCACAACAGGAAGGTCACAGGTTTAATTCCTACAGCAGCTATTGTGCTTAAACTCCCATGAAATGAAACAATGACCTGATACTTAATGCAAAATCCCTCTAGTTACTGAGGTATAAAAACACAGTGTACTATACAGAACAAAAGACAGAAATCAAGTCACAAAGGAGGACCTTTTCTGATTGTATACATCAGAGTCTGTTTGCAGGTCTTGAGGATAACTCAACTTCAACACACTTCAGTCCCCTGCAATCTAGTCAAATTTTCTCCTCAGATTAGAGTTCCTCCAATGTTTTTTTTTTTTTTTTGGGGGGGGGGGGGGTTTGCTCATATTCTCAGTATCAAGAGGTACCCGTCCATGCTTGCCCTTTTCTGTGGAAGTATACTGCAAATGTGGGTTACACACAAGACCTGAGCGTAACCCTAATAAGTGACCTCACTGGAGTCAGCATACATAGGTCTGAAAACTAAAGGAGAACATGTGGTGTTCAGTCATATCTTTGCTCCTTTTTTAAACCCTTTTCCATTGAGCCAAGGGGAGTCCATCCCAAAGCTCTCTGCTGGACTGAGTGTGAGCGTAGGGACTGGTTACAGAGCTGGAAAAATCAGGGCCTCTGAAGCAAGCCATTCATTTCTGTTTAAGATTAGCAAAGTTGGGCGATGCCAGCAAGGAGCATAGTCACACAAGTTTGCTTCCATTCTGAGCAAGTGTAGTGGTGAATTAATCATTCCCCCAATTTTGCTAATTTGTGCAGTATTGACATTTATCAGACAACAAACCAGCAAATGGATTTCCAGAGTTCGTGTCCGGCAACATATGAATTTCACCCACTCATTTGTGACCTTGTCTTAATATCTAAATATGGACAAAATTATTATAAACATCAGTGCCAGGTTTCGATAAGAAAGAAGATTGCCTAGAATTGAAAGAGATCATATCTCAACCTCATTTATTCTTAATTCAACAGTTATTTGTAAAACTGATCATGTGGAGTGCAACGCTATTTCGCTGGCACGAGGCCTGTTCTTTTAAGTACTTCAAGTTTTTCATCCTCACACTTTGCAAACTAATCTTTCATGACCACCTGGGAGGATTGTCTCTTCTATGAATATAACTCTACTCACTGAGTTAATTAATATTTTATACCAACTTTGATTCCTGTAATTGGTGCAGTACTGTGTGAATTTTGTATCCTCCAACTTCTTCCTATTTTTTTATTTTTTTATTTTGAATTCTCCAATCGTGGTTTTAAAATGTGTTTATCGTGAGAAAAATGGAACCATGATTTAGGTTTTGTACGCCTTTTTTCTTACAGTTATATAAAACAAATACACTTCATCTTAGTAGACACTAAGGCTTCAATTTTCCTCTCACAACAGTTTATATAATTTTTTTCTACTACAATGCCATTTCAAGCCAAGGAGACGAAGAAATGTTCATGTTGTGTCGCTGTTTGAAAGCCAAGCTCTGCTCCTTTCCACATGTCTGTTTTGGCCAGTGAGCAGCAGAAGCATGAGGCAAATGTGTAGGTGGTTGGATCAGCCGATGAAGTGTAAATACCACTCAATCTGTTCTCATTAGAGGAGTAAAAACATACGAATCACTTCGCCTCTATTAAAAATGCCCTGGGGTCCTGGTTAAGTGTGCGTGTGTGTGTGTGTGTGTGTGTGTGTGTGTGTGTGTGTGTGTGTGTGTGTGTGTGTGTGTGTGTGTGTGTGTGTGTGTGTGTGTGTGTGTGTGTGTGTGTGTGTGTATCTGTTGGTATATGTGGTTATGTGGCAGAGGAAGAGGGGGTGACAGGATGATGTTTTGGCATTTGTGTCTGCGGAGGGGTTCTGAAATGCCACCACCATCAGCGATGCTTAATTCCTCTGAAACACACTCTTAATCTGAACAGACAATCCTTTCCGACAGCCACTGTTATGATTCAAATCAACTTGGAGTGAAGGGTGCATGTGTGTGTGTGTGTGTGTGTGTGTGTTCTTGTGAGTGAGGGAGTACGTCATTGTGTTTTGGTATGTGATTAGGAGTCTATGTGTGTGTGTGTATGACCAAGATATCACACATCCATTTCACATTCTCCTATGATAATGTGGATTGATTATGGATATGATAATGAGAGGCCGGCGCGGCGTCGCGACCTTCACAAGGTCTAATTGAAACAAGCGTTGGTCCTCCGAAGCACTTATCAAGTCACACAGCACATCATTAATCACGGAGAATACAAGCTGTCACTGTAACACACATGCACACTCACACACACTCACACGTTCTCTATTTTTTCCTGTTTTTCTATCATAAACACACTCATGCTCTCTCTCTTGCCTCCTTGCTTTCCCTCTCTTTCTCTTACATACACACACACACACAATGCAAGCTGTCACTACAATATGCCTGGTATTGTCTTCTTTTAAGCAGAGTGGACAGCTCGTCCACCCTCCGTCTCTATTTTCTACAAGAAAAGTTGACGAACAAACAGGCTGTTGGAGTGAAACCTTTAAAAAAAGAGGAAACAAGAGAGAGGGAACGTTCAAACAATTCAACAAACACGAACAGCTGTTCTCTTTGCCCAAACTGGCCTGGAATTGAATTAGCTCAAGTTGTTTTACTACCTGCTTTTATTAGAAGACAATTTAACAACCAAATGTGATTCCAATGTCTGATTAAGGAAACATATGGTGCCTACCTGTTAAACACAAAGTGCTCAACAACAGCTTGACGCCTCAGTGAGCCACTTGAATAAACTAATAGGCCCAATATCATATTAGTCATTACATAGTCCAACACACAAAATTCCAATCTGATAAAAGGTGGTTTCATTATCATCAAAGGGAAAACACAAGGGAGTTTGCACGCGCATCGATGCCATCACCAACTTTGTTAATTGTTATTCAATTAACTGATTTTGTTAATGAAACCAATTAATACTTTAAAAACAAGCAAGGAGATATACAATTATTATGCATCTATGCAGAAGACAGCTAATTACGACTGTAAATCAATCAATTCTACATTAATCAGCTTGGAAAATGTCCAAAAACAACAAAGTCACTAAAAGACTTTGGAAGTTTTTTTTTTCTCCCAACATATTTTGATTGCCACGCCATTATCCCGTCTAATGATTGTTAACGATCCTTTAAAGAGTTTATGATCCAATTTCCTAGCTGTGAATTTAATTGGGATCTAAATAGTATAATCTGACAGAGTAAAAGTGTGAGGCCTGTATTTAATCAAGGGTGGTGCATTGGAGGGAGATCTAACAAGGTCACAGAACTCTGTTAGGGCAAATACAGTAATTGAAGCTACGTATTACTCAGGGATGAACGCCAAAATGTCTCCATCACTAACAGAAGTGCTAAGAACTCAATCTTTTTTGTGTAACAGTCAACAGAAAGATATAGTGTGTAACTATTAAAGGAGGCAATAACACAGTCTTGCTCTTTAAAACTGAAACTTTTCTAAAGATACATATCTTAAATGTCCATTCCCAGGTGGTTAATCTTTATGACATCATCTTTTAAAAAACAAGTTCACAATTGACATTGGTTTATAAATCAACCCTTTGGTTTGCGTAGCACAGATGGTTTCGTGGTTTGGTCACGCCCCTTGTACAGAGGCTGGTCCAGCAGGCAGCCAGGGTTCAAGTTTGACCTGCTGCTCCTATCCTACATGCCATTCCCCACTTTGTCCCACTCTATTCATTGTCTAACTTCGCTATATCTGTAAAGCACTTTTTATACATAGAATAGACGGACTGGAAATAAATCAGTAATCAAATAATAAAAACAAATTAAAATCAAACCAAATATATAGACATTGATTAAAATGTTAAGCTAGGCCAACATAATTTTACTTGAACAAGAAACTGTCAGCTTGTGGTCCCAATTCTTTCTTAGAAACATTTAAGGTATAGTGTTTTTTGTGATTGAACCCAGTGGCCTGCACAACCCCCAAAAGCTACAAAGTTGACCTTTGTCGGTTTACAGTCCATCAAGTTTGATGAGAAATACTGGCTCTAACTTCTGTGATACAGAACTTAAGTATAAAAGGTTTTTTTTCTATCTCAAGCTCTGAAAAAAATCCATATAAAGGAACTCTTCAGATATAAAGGTCTTTAACTGAAAGTTTGAGCTGTGAAATCATCATATAACGAGTAATAAACCCTAAAATGGACATAACAAACAAAGCCTTGCCTCTTCTGGGAGACCATTAGACCTACCTGTTTATGGCTGATGGTAATTAGTAACTAAACATAACAGAGCACAATGAGATCTTCGACTTTTGAATAAACTCTGCTTCACATAAGGCTCGAGTTGTTTTCTTAAGACCATATTTTTATGCAAACATCAACAGACCATCTCTTCTTTTACTTCAGGATAGTCTAATCAGTCCACTCTAATTAATTGTGTAATATCCAGTGCACACACCTGAACTGTAATTGCCACACATACATCTTTCCCTTTTAAATGAGACTGCCCTCATTTATCAGAAAAATAAACCTCGGCCGGGTTAATTATCAGACGTACAAACATAAACACCTTCAGAACTTCTGATGTGAGGGCCTTCTTAAGTTGATACAGTCATGTGACCTGACCAGTGCCCTAGTTGAACACCTCTTAGATGTTTATGTATATATGGACGCTAATCTCTCAGTGAGGACTATGGGATTTGTGAATATTTTGTTTAACAGAGATCAAAGTGGCTGGCTGGGATCAGGAGAAACCCTTCAAAACACATCAAACAAGAGAGCAGTGCATCTTGAATCCCACGCCCACAGTATCCAATCAAGCCATGCAAAACTCTTTTTTTTTTTCTTTGTAAAAGAAAGTGATTCACAATGTGGGCCTCCATACATCAACATACCCGTGTAACTTGCCCCCCCACAGAGGCCAGGGGGAGGTTGTTGAAGCTTACTGGCCGGCTCATCGTATCTGTATTATGTCTCTCATACTAACACAATGCTTGTATGGGGGGTGGGGGGGTGGGGGGGAGAGAGATACTGTGTTAAGTGATCAAAGCAGCAGAACAGAGATTTAGACTCACGGCCTGTAACTCAAGATGGCGAGACAAAGCAAGAAGAAGACAGAACTGCTTACACAGACACTCTCCTGCTCACTCACTTGCTTTCTCTGTGGTGAGCTTTTGAGGGGTGAGGCGTTACTGTCAGACGGCTTAGGGGCTACTCATTTGTAGACATCTACAACGCTGCAGGAACCCCCTAAACTCACACACACACACACAAGGAAACACACATATCTTGAAAAGGTTAGATTCAAGCCCTCACACAAGAGGTTACTTTTAACTTCTACATTGGCCTGTGGTGGTATCTTCTGTGTGCTCAGCATTTTCCCTCGACTCGAAGATAAATAGAGCTATTTTACAGACAGTGGAGAAACAACACATTGCTCCGTGTGGTTAGATATGATGTAGGACCTTCATTTCTGCTTGATCAAAGACAGGCTGTTTTGTCCAGTTTGCAATAAATCTAAAAAAAAAAAGCGAGTGCAAAAGAAAGCAGAGTAAGATTTCAGTTTAACAGGTTTCTTCAAAACTGATCCTTGATGTCTCCTATTTTTCTACAATTTTGATTTGATCACCTTTGCATGTTGTTTGTGTAACTGTGAAGTATTGTATGACGGTGAAGATTATTTCCTTTGCAAAATCTTTAATAAAATTCTTCATGAAAGACTGTAATGTTGTCACTTGATGAAACACTTTGCTATAATGGAACAGAAAACAATTCAAATTAAACAAATAAAAGGGAATATTTGATTTTGAAATGCATTTTAATGCATACAGGCAAATTAATCCTTTTAACACACCAGGTAAACTCTTCAGAAAGGAAGCTTGTGCAGTTAGACCCTGATATCCTTTGAAAACCTTGACTCTAATAAAAATAAGAATGACACAACACCACCTTGTGGCCGTTAAGTGTAACACTTTAATTGAAACTTCAGTCCATCATTGATGCTCACATGGAGAATTTAACTTCTTAAGGAGGAATTTAAAAATAAAATATTTATGCAGGCACAAAATTAAAACAACAACAAATTATAGACAATACAAAATACAATTAAAAAAAAAGTCTTTATGCGAGGGCTGCGCAAGATGGCGAAGTCTGCCGTTAACTGGAGGAAGGTTGTCCATGGCAACAGCACTTTGAACTTACTTTCCAAGAAAATTTGAAGAAGACTAAACTCAGGGCGGAGAGGCTGAGCATGTCCTTATGTTGGGAGAAGACTTGTGTTCAGGAGATGAACTGAATCTCTACACAATGACTCACACGTGAAAGCACAGAGCTGGAGAGGTTTGTCACCATGTAGGGGGCATGGAGAGCACAGATACGTCTTTTGTACCCCCCCCCCCCACTCAGTAGGTACATGACGGGATCACAGGACGATCTCAATCATCTTCCAACACAGAGTGGATCAGGATACAGCTTCAGTTAGTGCAGTTTTCAGAAGCCTAAAAAGAGTAAATATATAATCATGATTAATAATAAGAAGTTGTTTCAATAATTCCATTTTACTTTTGATAAGGTCGTGAGACCTAAGCGTTACATTTGGGTTTTTTTCTTCAAATAAATTGATAGTTTATGCTTCATTTAAAGTTCAGCCATTGAGAAAATGTAAGCTAAAGCCATACATGTGGTCAATGAACATATGGTGTTAAATGGATACTGATATATTAATCATGTATGCAACTTCAAAGTATGTAATAAGACATTTTTTTAGAAAACAAATTAACTGTGTACACATTGTTTTTCAGGTAAGACCAAGAAAAGAAACGCCTGTTTTTCTTTTCTGTCAGTTGTCAGTGTTGTAGGTGCTGATTTATTGTCATTAAAATAAGAACAACATTAATACCTTTAGAGATTCAGAAGCTTTTCGTAGCTCTTTAATGACAGCTGATAAAGCCTCTGGGTTGATGCCTTGCTCACAGAGTCTAACACATATGGACAGAGACTCCATGTCCAGACCAGTGTTCAGCAACCTGGAGATCTCCAGCAGCACTACAAGAAGAAGAAAAGGAAGAAGAGGACAAGAAGATAAGCATCCCCGGTGAGATAGTTTTTGTTCTGGTAATAACATAACAAATCTTTATTTGTATGGCGTTATTTGAAGATACAAAACAAACAATCAGGAAAAGACATTACTCTTTGTTGGAGATTCCTACAATGCAAACACTACAACAAATATATACACATATATATGTATTTATAAATGTAAAATATTTACCGTCCATTGTTTCCCGCACTGCGTTTATGTTTGCATTTGCTGCACTTGCCATGGTTAAAGATGAGCTGCTAGGCAGCAGGACTCACAGAGTATACAGAGATACGAGATGGAGCTTTGCAAAAAGTTAAGTCAGACGTTGAACATTTGCTGCTCGTTGATCACCAAAGGAGAAGAAAAGCAACAATAAAGAAAGGACAACATTAGCAGCTAACTACCTACTTCTCCAGCTAAGCTAACCACCGACAAACCGGAAAAGGGAAATGACGACATCTAATTTTTCATTGATTGGTTCCCAGAAACTTCCTGCTTAATTTCTATTGGCTGGCGGGACACTGCGGACGAAATTGAAATACCGTTTGGTTTGAACCTTCAGCTTGTTTCTTTTGCTGCTGAATCTTTAAAGAATCGTGTTTGTTTTTTGTTTTTTTTGAGCCGTGTGGTCAAAGTCCTGGCTCGTTAACAATTGTAAGTATCAACTGCAAAACATATACACGTAGTTCATATTATTATGTACTGGTCAGGCTTTATGGAAAGGAGGAAATGTGTAACGAATCATTGGGATTGAAATTGTTCACTGAAGGATAAACAATGTCGACACAGAAAGTAATGTAGGTCGACAACGTACCAAACTTAAATATATTAATTCGTACAACAACTAAAAAAGCCTACGTTTTGTTTTATGTGTTCTGTTTTTTTCTTAAACATGCTTGTCTCTCTGCTGATTGGACGGTGTGTTGTTGTCAGGTAAGATGGGGGACCATGTGGACTTACTAATCACTCCAGAGACTCCAGGCAAGCCGTCTGTTCGAAATCCCTTTGAGAGTCCCAATGACTATCACCACCTCAGAGAGGCCCTGGTGCCGAGTCCGTCTGTCTTCAAGTCAAGGCCGTGTAAAGCAGTAAGTTTGAACGTCTCACACACACACACCTACGACCAAGACACACATTTCTCTATCCAAATCAAGAAAAATTGAGACATGTATCGACACTTTTTCCCCTGGCTTAAGAACACATGAATTCTCTGATTAATTTTGTTATCGGTCTTTACAGACTCCTCCTAAGTTTCACTGGTCTATTGATGAAATGGCCAGTCTCCAGCCGGTACACATTGACCAAGAGGAAATCCTACGACAGTCTTTTTACCTCAGCCAGACAAGGTACGTGCTAAAACGCAACAGTGATGAGGATGTATAGGGAGAGAATTGAAAACTTTCTGATCCAATGACGAGACACAAGGGAATTTACAAGACCCAACTTTGTTATTTTCAGGATGGATTCTGACATCGAGGAAAAACGTCAGAATGCTATTGAGCAGGTATGTAATTTAATCAAGTCCTGCTTTTCAACTATTAGTTACCAAGTATATTGACGGTTTATTGATGTCATTTGTCTTGTCTCCAAATCAAGTTTTTCACCAAAGGAGCCATCGTGCCCTCTCCCTGGGCAGCACCAGACACTCGTAAAGGCCCCAAGTTATATAAAAAATGTAAGCCTGCATAATTCTTTCACCTCCTCGGCTCATATGCTCAGCTTGTCCTGCATGTATCCTCCTCAGTGATGCATTCTTGTTTTGTTTATTAAAGTAAACATTTTGTGTTCATAGTACTCTTTGTGTCTTTGTACTTGTAGGTTGTATGTCTCCAATGATCGCAGAGGAGCCAGAAAAAGTCTCAGGTTGGTTTGTTCTCTGAGAGGGTTTGATTTCACTTCCTACACACGCTGCTGTATTTCTTCAACTTTCCTTCGCTATTTGCTGTCCTGTTTTGAAACCCTCTTTATTATGTTGGTCTCACAGTTGCTTGTCAAACGACTCTTACATTACCAATGGCTTTCGATTTGGAGAAAATACTTGGTAAGTGTTTAATAAATACACATTCAAATAAAAGTTGGATTTGACAATGTTCCTCATCAAGTCACCATGCTTATCTTTTTCTTTTCTTTTTTTTCTCCCTCTCAGGGGAGTATTATCGCCAGGAAGAGGCCTGTGATGCAGTGCAAGAGAGTCTCAGTTCTTCCTCCTTAAGAAGAAAACTCTTCCTCGATGGGCAGGGACAGGGTAGTTACAGTGGCTCGGACAGCTCGAGCCCTCCAAGCCCAGAGAGAAGCCACGGCACGCAGGAAAGACCTCTGAACAAAGGAGGAGAAGCTGCAGGAGGCGTTGAACCTATATTGTCTATCTTTTCTTCACCTTTGTCCTGTGGTGTAACCGCTCAGACCCCGTCTACGGTTAGTGGATAGAGATGTAAATTGCCATATTCATAGATGTCGACTGTTAATCCTCTAAATGTGTTATCTTCACAAATGACAATGTTTTTAAATGATTTCATGCAAAGAAAGAGTTTATGTTAAATTACAGTTGAGTAAATATTGTACTTGCACTTCTTCTACCGTAGGGGCAGTTCTCGTCCAGTCCCATCCAGCATGGATGCTTCCGGGACTGCAGCCTAGGCAGCATCACCAGTCCCTTGTTCCCTGACAGGTCATCTCCTGCTGGTCTGGTCTCTCCTACAATTTCTCCTATTGTCGCACATGCAGCATGCACACCCATTGGCTCAGGTAGACCATTGATTTTATGAAGTAATAAGTTGACTATTTTTCTAGAAAAGGTTTTACTTACCAATTTATAAAAGAATGTTGGGATGTTAGTTGAAATCCTCTTCAAGCTAAATCTGTTCCTTTTTTTTTTTTGCAGCTGAGAGGAAGCAGCTGAACAATTTGACTCCTCAAGGATTCCCCCTGGACATGGACGTCCCTTCCTGCAACGAGAGCCCATTTGTCGAGGGTTGCTCTCCCATTCGTAGCTGCTCCCCGCACCACCTTCAATGCAAAAACGAGCTGCATCACAACGCCAGGCCAAAGCCCAGACCCGGAGTTCGCTGCTGGGCCTCACCTCCTCTCATCTCCCCAATCCTCAATCCTAGACTCCAAGACAACCACGAGGCTGAGGAGCAACTATCCTCCATCTCATCCTCTTCCTCTCTGCCCCCTATGGAGCTTGATCCGTCCTCTCCTATCCCATGCAACACCGGCCTCGCTGCCTTAGACAGAGTCAGCCTCGATCTCATGGAACCTGTGAAAATGGAGGAGGACAAAGAGATGGGGGTAGAGGGGAGGCTGGACGATGAAGAGGAGGAAAGTGGAGGGCCATTGGGGCAGCTGACAAGCTCTCGAATGGTAAACGTGTCGACAACAGAAAGCTCTCACATGTTTGTGTCTCTTCTGGCAGAGGGGAGCAGCATACGCTACGATTCCAGCATGCAGGTTTGTGTGAGCAATTTTATCTAAAGAAGTCAAACTAAGGGCTTCTTTGTTTCACGTGCTCTTTAATAAATGAAATCTTGATCATTTCATACTGATGGAATATTTGTTATGGGGTTCTCAAAATCTTCTATACTTTTTAAAACAATGTAAAATGACACAGTCCATTATTTTAATGATCAATGGCATTGAATAGTAACAAAGAAATTTGAGATTTTCAATCTTATATTGAACTAAAATCTTTGTATAATTTGTAAAACAGTTTGACTGCATTTTTTGGCCATTGAAAATAAAGAAATGCCCTAATTCATTTTGGACTGCTTTTGTGTGTGCAGGTGGACAGCGGGTACAGCACAGCAGGCACAGCCAGTCTTATCGATGTACTTAACTCGGACTGTCATAGCAAAGAGTCCTTCATATCAAACCTGGCGGATGACACCTTCCAGGCCACACGACACACGAAAGTAAAGGTACTGCCATCCCTTCCATACAAATATCAAATACAATATCAGCCACTTGTTTGAATTTGATTTCTGAAAGTTCTGTGCAATTGGGCTCCAATTTACTTTCACTGTACTAAAAGTTATTTATTGTTTTCCAGGTGTTTTATCCTCCCCACTGAGCCAGCAGATTGATGGATTTAAAGGGACGTCTTTTCCAGTGAGAGTTCAAAAGCGTTATTTTGCAATCAAGTTCAACAAAGTTTACACTGGCTTTGTGACATTTGTCAAATTAAATTGGTTAGAATGAATGGGGTCCAAAAGTGGTTGACTCTTCTGAACGCATTACTCTTAATATTTTTATATCACAGGAAGAGGACCCGCTTATAGTCTCCTCAGTCCTACTGTAAAACACTTGAACAAGGTTTCATCCTAAGTCACGAGTTTTAGATCCACTCAGCTGCTTCAGAAAAGGGACCAGGGAAAAAAACAAGTTCTGTGTCCAACATGCAGAGCATTAACCTCTTCAATGCTGTAGTGATGCTTACGTCATTATTTCATATTTCTGTGGTGC
This sequence comes from Symphodus melops, assembly GCF_947650265.1. Lineage (NCBI taxonomy): Eukaryota > Metazoa > Chordata > Actinopteri > Labriformes > Labridae > Symphodus > Symphodus melops. Next base: position 16,873,267 of record NC_136705.1, read on the forward strand.
TAATATGGTTCATTTAATAGATCCTGACTTGCAGATGACATATGTACTGTATGTTTTTAAGAAATGTTTCCCTGATGTTTTTACATGAGCATTTTTATGAAGTCAAAACTGTTAATTCAGGTTACCTGTGGATCGTGTTTGGATTGGAGTATTTATACCTTAAGATGTGCTGAATAATCCCACTTGGGAATTCAACTTGATGAGCCATTTTTGTTTTTACCATACTTGATATAATTAACCACGGGTTGGATTGTTGTCACATTAAATTAACTTGAAATCTTGACTTGGGCAGACTTTTTTTTTTCTTCTTTAGAGCTGGGTGCCTGCAGCAATGAGTATGAGAAAGTCGGACTTCTTCATATTTCACACAACCCTTTTCACACCTGAAAAACGCCCGAGATTTCCGTGCACATAATTAAACTGCTGCATTACATTTTCTGTTTGTCAGTATTTTGTTCTCCGCTCTCTGGTAGATGGACAACACATATTGTTGATATCAAGGCAAATAGTCATTAAAGAGTCATGTAAATATTGTCTGGAACGTTTTGTGTAAACGGCAAAAGACTTCAAGAGCGAATGATTATTGTAGATGTCATCGCCTCCATGGTGTTGCATCATAGCAAGTTTAATCATGTTTCAAAATTATTTTCTAATAATATTTGACCAATATGTTTGATTTTAAATAGTACATAACTTATTAACAGCTATTCATCTAGAAATACTTCAATGCTCAACTTAAAAATCTCCACAAAATCCATTAAAAAGTTTAAAACAGTTTAATAAGAGCCCATATTCAAACTGTTACTTGACAATTTACAATGAATTTCTAACTCATGTCACAAATGTTTTAAAACGTAAAATGAATAGAAAAAAGAATTGTTGCATGTGAAGAAATGCAGATTTTACAAAAAAGAAAAAAAAAATCCAATAGTCCGAGATCTTGTTCAAGACTTTCTGTAATTTCTTGATCTGGAAGATCAGCTGCTTTTTGTGTCACTGGTCCAGTTTGGGTTTCTTTGCTTGTGGTTCAACATCTGGGACTGGAACGCTCACACCAGGAATCTGACGAAATGAAAAAAACGAACAATATAAACATTAAAATGCTATTATTCAAACAAGTGATTTCATATGAAGGTGAAATGATGTGATTTTTTTTTTTTTTAAATCATGTAAGCCATGTTCAATCAGTCCTTACCACTGGCTCAATCAGAGACATACGGATCTTCTGGTGCTGAATGTTAGAATCGTCCAGGCTGATGGTGACCTTAACCCTGTCAAATATGTGGAAGGTGTGCTGCTCCACCTTTAGACTGGGACCCTGAACACATAGAACAGGAAGATCATTAAAGGACAATCTTCTGATGGTTTCATTTTGTGCATGTACGTGCAGTAACAAAAAAAACAAAATAAAACCTGTGTGTTACCTCTTCATCAAAAACGAGGTTTGGGGCAGCCTTGTTTTTGGTGTCAAAGAAGACTGTTCCCTCCAGACCAAACTTTGGAATGAGCACAATGATGGCGTTCTTCCTCACAAACAAAACAAATCCCTCTTCGTTCAGTATGCCTCTGCTCTTGAAGAACAACTGAAAAGAGACCAGTGGTGTTAGAAGCATGTCGTGGAGTCGGTTTCTTTTTTTTCCCCCCTTTCACCAAAGAGCCATGCGGTTATAAATAGACACCCCTATCCCATCTCATTATGATCTAATCAAACATGATGTGTTTACCTGTGTGTGGAAGGCCACGGACGCCCTCTGTGCATACTGAGACATTTTATGCCTGTAGTTGAGGTTGTTGGAGAGGGCTGACTGTTTCTGTTTGTCCATCAAATCTGGATAGGTGCTGTCTGCTCCGATGGCCACTGCCAGCAGGCGGTGTACTATTATATCAGCGTACCTGTGAAGGAGATTATATGAACAAGGAGGAAGTAGAGGTTAAGATAGAGAAATGATTCAACTGAACATATAGAATAGAATAGAATGCCTGTATTGTCATTATACAAATTGTACAACGAGATTACTTGGCTTCATCTTAAAGTGCACACAGCTAAAAACAAAAAAACAACAACAAGAAGGGTATGGTAAAAAAAAAAGAAAAAAAAGGAAAAAACAGTGACCCTAGTTAACGGAAGGTGGGATATGTGTGGTAGGACTCATTTACGGTTTGTAGCATACTAAATTTAAATGGATAAACAATTTAAGATGTGTAACATATGTCTTTTGATACCTTCTGATAGGTGACGTGAAGTGTGTATAAATGGGCGAGGCGAGGCCGTAGTGGTGGAAATCGCTGTCCATGCCGGAACAAAAATAAACAGCCTGCATCATGCAGCGAGTGGCCAGGATGCGCAGTAACGTGTTGAAGTACGGAAAGCCGTCCACTCTGGCCACATCGAGGGAGTCAGCCAATGCCTTTGCTGAATCTGTGTGGATCGCCACTTCCTGAAAATAAGAGTTAATACAGGTGAAAATCAGTACATTTATACGATCTGTATTAGTCACAACGTAATCTTCATGGGGTCCACACACGAGCCCCTGGAAGCACAACTGAGACTATTATCTTCTTATTCCTAGAGGAAGGTTTTTGTACATTGACATTCTACTGTTGTACCTCAGGGGGACGAATGTCTAGAGATATAAAGAGAGATTGTTTTTCTTCTATAAAAGGACACAGTTTAAGTTTGAAAAAAAAGGAAAAAAAACTTGCGATGAGATTATTTGAACCAATTTACTTATTTGTATGGTGTATGTGATGGAAACAGATACGCATACTCAACACTACTGTAGATGGTCATAACAGATGAAGGTAATGTGTAAAGGATTGTATTACCGTACTTAACTAAAACTAACACATGCATATGTTTGACATGGCTTTTAGCTAAAGTGATTTAAGAAATAATGTTTGAAACAGTGGGACAGAAATATGGATGACATTCACCTTTTTGAATCATTTGAGTTTGAGGCTACAACACACGGAGTTGAAACTCGGTTTAATGTAGATCAGCTCAGATTTGGAATGTCTGAAGGTACAACCAAAAATGGGACCATCCTCCAGTTTTCAAATGCTACATTTATCAAATAACCCAAAAGGAACAAGCTTGAAAACATGTATTCACAAGTATCCACTCACCTTGGACTTAGCAGCTTTGAGCAGGATGTCGTAGTTTGATGGAGGTGGTGCTGGATGTTTCCTCAGCATAGCACAATCTGGAAATTCATCATAGATCTTCTGGGCCACTGAAATATTTGCCAGCAACATGAACTCCTCCACCATGGAGTTTGTTTCCCTTTGAAACGGAGACGGCTCGACTTTAGTACATTTGAAACACAGCGTAGAACATTATTTAAAAAAAAAAAAAGCCTCAAAAGGAGCCATTTGAAGAAAATGCATCAATGAGGTTCCTGAATAATTCTCACTTTAGAAGTAACTTACATGAGTTCCTTGGTCTGGAGGTCAATGGGGTCGTGGGTTTCACTGTCTATGTGAAAACGGACCTCTAAGGATGAAAGCGTCAAAGCCCTGAAAGACGCAATATATGTCAAAGGCAGCAGTTATACGAGATGATCATGATCAGCTTATCTGTCTGTCTTGATTTTTCTCCGACTTGAAGAATTGTCTTCTCATCATCTTACCCTTTCTCTATCCTCTGCTTTTTGAGGATTTTGGCTAATTTGTTGAGACCTCGCAGGCTCTTGGTGATATCATCATTTTTGCTGGTGTCATCAATCATCATCTGGGCCTCGGCATAGGTCAGAGACGCCTGCACCAGATGGAACAGCGGCAGGAGAAAACAAGGTGGTATCAGATAACTTGATACTCTAATTTTGTAAACAGCTTACAAACAGCTAATAAAATATGTTGACCGCATTACAATCACAGTTTACTTCAAAAACAACAAGTACAATCTGATTCCCATCACTGAAACATTTCATATTTATTGTTATCAAACAATGTATGTTGCTACAATACCTTGGAGTTTATGACACTTTTTCTGAAGCGGGTCTTTAGAATTTTAGCCTCGTGGCTAATCTCCCAGATACATGAGAAGGCCAGCCTGGCAAAAAAAAAAAAGAGGGGAGGAGATAATCAATTGAGGAAAGACTGGAGAAGAAGCAGCATTTCTCATGTTATTAATTGTTCCAGCATAAGTTTGTGTATGGTATGTATCTGAAATCCTCACCTTTCCACATTGGAGCGCAGAGAGCAAAGGTTGGAGCTGAGTAGCTCAGGAACCATGTCTATCCTCTAAAGAAAGCACAACATGTGGTTCCTTTAGTTAGCCTACAGTGTCCAAACTTATCTCTATGCATTGTTCCAATTTTTTTTTTTAAATATATTTGGTAAAGACAGCTGAAGAGAGACAGGACATGTTTGGGAAGAGAGAGTGGAGGATGACACGCAGTAAAGGGCCGAGGTCAGATTTTGAATCCATCAGGCCTACGGAGCTCTACATTTGCAAAATGTTGATGACAAACTGAAATGAAATATTCTTCAATTCAGCTGCAGTGTTGAGGTGAATTGTGCACATATGCAATATGGTCATTTGAAATGGCTGAAAATATGGCAAGTGAATTAAAAAGTGTAATACACAGGTTCATCTTAAGTGCAAAAAAACAAATCCTCATGCATTGAAAGTTACAATCATACGAATACACTCACAGATATATATGTGTGTGTGTGTGTGTGTGTATGTAACCTCCTTACTTTGCCGCACAGGTAGACAGTGGTGCCTCGGTTTGCAGCCTCTTTGTCCATAGCGTTGCCAGGTCTGATGAAGTGACTGACATCAGCGATGTGGACGCCCACCTTAAGCGACCAAAAATACCATAAAAATATCGAAACGAAAAACAAAACAAAGTAAAACATCTGCTCATTGCATATCAACTATTTGTTTACCTCAAGGTTTCCATTGTCCAGCTCTCGACAGTGAAGAGCATCGTCTATGTCTGTACATCCTGGAGGATCCACACTGCACACTGTCAGATGCCTCAGGTCCTCTCTCTTCATCATGTCCTGTTTGAACACGTGCACATTCATAGAAACGAACACCATTACACTTTAAATCGAAGGATGACTGACCAGATGATAAATGATTAAAAAAAACTGCAATACTGACAAATATTTCTAAAGACAATGGCCATTACCTCTGGTGTGATGCACCACGGCATCTTGGGAAGGAAACTGAGCACAGCCTGAGAAAAGGCCTGGTGGGGGACGTCATGCTCTAAAAGCAGAACCTCAGTCTCAGTCTCTTTGTCACCTGCACCTCCCAGACTGCGCACAAAGTGACCCTAACAAAGAGGAAATCAAATATTTCTTTTAATGAACAGACTCACTTTTCCAGCATGCCTTCACCTCGTCTTAGGAAACAAATGTCGCTTTTCATGACTAAATAAATACGTAAACAGTTCAGTGTTCCATCCCACTTTGCCATGTAGGGATGGACCCGCTCAAAGTAGGATATCTCATTTGTCATTCTGCAGAGGGTTTTTTTGTTTTGTTTTACGTACATTTGGATATCTGGAGTGTTTGGGCCAGCCGTCGATGGCCACCATGATCCTCTGGCCTGCCAGCGTGGCTGCCTGACGTGTTTCGATACGTATGCGAGGGATACGGCGGTCTGCTGGGGTGAAAAGATGGCGGGTAGACTGAGCAAAAAAGGGAGAGAAAAAAAAAACATGGATAGTCAGTGGCGAGAGTAAGAGTCATAAAAACAGTTGGGCAAATGTACTGGATACATACGTTTACTAATTCAAGACTTTAAAAAAAAAAAAAAAAAAAAATCCTACGAACTTTTAGGACATCTTTAACTTCTCAAATAAAGCACACTAAACTTACCTCTTTAATCTGAGAAGTATTGAGCATGCCACAAAAGGGCCTCCAGCTCCTTTTGATGATTCCTACGATTCTGGCTGTGGGCTTCCTCAACGCTTCAGCTGCGGATATCCTTAACTGCAGACACACAACAACAAAGAGCTCATGAAAGTAACTTAGCTACAAATTCCAAATCTTATCAAGTTTTGAAAAAGAGTGTCCTTTTTTTCACTAGCACAGCATCCAGGTACGAGCTCCTCTTAACTGTAAGCAAATTCAAAGCCACCTCAATGAAAACTCACAGCCTTCTCTTCTTCTTCTTCTTCTTCAGCATCATCATCCTTTGCTGTGCCTTCGTCTTGTAGCACCACGGAGGAGGGCGCCACCCACTGATCCCGCGGCAACAGCTGCACTGCAACTACATCCTGGTGAACTGCTCGATTAAGGTTTTGAAGACCCTGGATGAGAACCTGGCAACAAGGGGAGACATTACAGGGCTGTTTTCATATCTGTGCAATTCCTCTACTGGAATCTTACAACATAGCATTCTCACCCAAACCAGACAAACAGGCAAAACACTCTCCACACACCTCTGTTGTGTCTTCCCCTTCTCCCTGGACAAAGACTGTGGCCTCCAGATAGTTGTCCCTGCTGGCCCTAAAGGTGCCCTGGAGGAAGGTGCCACTCTTAATTCCTGCTTGGATCCTGGACAGAGGGAGATGCTCTGGGAATAGCACCTTGCTGCTGGTGATCTCACTCTGAGTGGAAGAAGAAAAAAAAAGATGAATCAAAAGTAAAGTTTTGGGATTGGCGATATTTTAATGGCACATATATCCAACTGTTTACCTTGTCGTCATTGGACAAAGCCAGACAATCCACAAGCTCAGGGTTCGCTATCAGACTCTTGATGTATTCTTCACCTAGAATAAAAGTGAATGATTGCTTGAGAGAAAAAAAAAGATGCATGGATGCATTCTGAAAGAGTTTTTAAATCCAGCAGAACTGACAGAGAAAGCTGGAGAGACTGCTTTTCCAAAAGACCCACCACTTACATTTGTACACCAGCAGGCCGCTCTCCTCCGCCTTCTGCTTGTTCCCATTATCATTGGTGAGGAGGACCACCTTGAGTCCCTCTGCATCAGGCGCAGATACCTTCAGGAGGTGCTGGGTGTACCATTTTGTTGTCACACGGATGGCGCGATCATTACGATCATTGGCACTCTCCCCTGGTTCACGTTCAATGAATGTCTCGCTGGAAGAATACATTGCATATAGATGAGTTTGTAAGAAGCTTAAGGGCCTAAGATGTAATTGTTTACTTTGGAGGCACTATCATAAGACCGTAGACACTGACCTCTGTGAACTAAGATCAATAAAGAGGTCATGTTGCAGTAGCAGAGTCAGTACCTGTGGTGTTCATTGGTAAAAGTGTAGAAGTGCTTCTCTTTCTCATGGATGATGTCCTTCAGGCGTTTATAGACCGGTGCACTGCGGTGACGAACCTCATTCAGGACTGTCTGAAGGATTATCACGTTACGAATCACAGGATCTTCCAGCACGTCGATCTGCAGAAATGGATGGATAGTTACAATAATAACCCCCTCCCTTCTGTAAATAGTAAACCCGAAACAAGACTTAGGGAGGCCCTCTATATGAATGACTAAGAGTAAACAAATGAGCTAAAGTAGATCAGGGCTGCTCCAAATCAGGTGGAAAAAGTTATACATTAACAACGTCTAGATTTTAGGTCTTGTAATGGCCAGAAAAATCCAGAATTATCAGTCAGTTTAAACTTATTTTAAACCTCCAATTGAAAAAAAAAACAACCCTCATGTCATCGTCATCAAAATACTGACACACAAACGTCCTCTTCATTCATTGACAACCCGTTAAACATGATGAATACTGATGAGGTGACTTGGTTTTTCTTTCTTTTTACCTGATGCAGTACCACATTGGTGTCGGGGATCAGATAATGAGGGTATGTGCACAGGTTGCTCTCCAGACACGCGTCTCTCTGCAGCACCGCAGACTCCTGTTTGCATTCTGTGCAGACTTCACTTCCACACCAAATATCATCTCTCAGATAATGTTCACGCACTATCTTCATCACCCCGCCCGACCGGGTCTTCTTAATGAAGGTTTTTGATTTCAACATGATGTCGAATAAAAGTTTCAGACGGTAATATCGAAATGTTTTCCTCCGACCATTAGCGAGGCATGCAGCTAGCCTGACATGTGTAAACTCAGTGGGCCGACAAAAACACTTTCCAGAGTTATAAACAAATACTTTAGTTTGATTGTAGCGTTCGATACTTGACCTTTATGTTAATATTCAATATGGAATCCTTTAAAAAAAAGATACAATATGTGTGACTAGTAAAGATTTCCCGACATTTGAATTTTAAAGTTAAACTCGTTGAAGTTCTCAGTGTTCAATTTTGGTTGGCCATTCGATGAAAACAAAGCAGAGGAAGGCAGAAGAGGAACATGCTTATAAGATGAGTTCGGCGTAACAGCGCCTCCCGTCTGTCAGGAAGAGGTACTGCATGATCTCTCCACTGTAACTACTTGATAGCGACGAGCCTCGAATTGCATCACACCGTAACAACCAATGGGGGCGCTGTAAGCCACGGACACTCAACATCACCCCAGCCGAAGCGTTGGCGGCCAGCAAGCGACTCAAAGCGGGACCCTTAAAAAATACAAGATATCTCAGCGAGAACTCGTCTCAGCTCCGTTATAACAAATAAGAGCCGGAACAGCATTACTTTGTTTTTTTCCACTATGAGTTTTTTATTGCCAGGTTTTAAAAAAACAACAAAAAAACATTTTAACATTTTAGCATTTTAACTGGTATCTGCAGGTAAACCTGTTGATATGGTTTCAGATATCGCGTTGTCCACGAACGTCTAACAACGGAATAATGTGTCTTTTATAGAGTCAGTTCCAGTAAAACGCTTGTTTGAGGAGACAAAACAAAATGCCTCCGAAGAAGCAACAGCTGAATCCGACAGCAGCAGCCAACATGTCCAGCTCTGTGGACCTGGAGTCTGAGGAGTTCAGCTTGGAGACAACCGTGCAGACCACCGAAGATGTCTCCTCTTCTGACGAGCAGAGGGACGGATCCCGAAAAGTGACCCGCCAGCTGATCGAAAGGAAGGAGCTGCTGCACAACGTCCAGCTCCTGAAAATCGAGCTTTCTCAGAAAAGTCTGATCATAGACAACATGAAGGCTGACCACATGTCCAAGGTAAGAAGGAGAGATATCATGAGGCCAAAGGCAAAACATATACTGAACTATCTTTGCTGCAACGCTCCTGCTCATACAGTTTCCATGTTTATTTGTTGTTGTTTTTTTTTTCATGTGACAGGTTGATGAGCTGCAGGACAGGCTTGGAGATGCTTTACACCAGAAGCACGTTTTAGAAATGAGACTGGACAACCAACTGAAGCTGACCCAAGAGGAGAGCAAGTGAGGAAGGAGGGGACATCATGTTGTTTATCGAGTTCTGGATATCAATGCAGAATATACCTGCATTTGATGTGGTTTTTGTGCCCAATTCAGATGTAAACATATAATACACCAGAACAGTTGCTGCTCAGGTAGGAAGGTGGACATTGTCATGACATATTGGACAATTCAGAAAAGCTGATAATGTTCACTGAATGTATGTCAAATATACGGTACACATTTGAGTTTTACACAGGTAATCCTGCCGCCGTACAGATGGTTGTTTACGTTAATATTTACAGACTGGTTAATTTGTGTTTTTTTACAGCCATGCTCCAGCCACAACGAGCACACCATCTTATTGAATACCAAATATAAAGCAGGATAGCAGAGTTAGAGCCCATGAAATCCCTCACAGATTCAAATATTAAAAGGGGTTTTGATCACTAGTTTCATCACAATAAGGTCAAAGAACTATTCTTGGGTCAATCATGTGTTTGCCACGATATTCACCACAATACTGCCTCAGTTTGGTCTTGTGATCTATAAAGGATAGAGGGTATCATTGGCCTATTTATTATCGCTGTCACGTCTATCAGCTCACAAGAAATCTTCAGACAGAAATCTGTAAGCCATTTAAATGGAGCAATCCTGACTTTTTAATATAAAGATAGAACTATTTAACTATCTGCATTCACCACGTATCACTATATAACTATTGATGTTGGAGTCACGAATCACCAAACAGAAAGTTTAGTGAGCCCCTATGGAGAGCTCGAGAACATTTAACCACTAATAACTTGTGTAATTCATCCGGCCATTTAGAGGGTGATCCCAAATGTTTGCTGTGCTGATGAAGATTTTTTTTCAACAGGAAGCAGCAGGCGCTACGTAAGCAGGAGATGGATGCCATCCTGAAGAGGCAGCAGCAGCTGGAGGAGACCAACCGGCAGCTGTGCGAGGGAGCTGGAGAGCTGCGGAGGTCACTCAGGGATCTGGACATCTCTCAGGAGAAATACAAGGAGCTCCGAAACCTCCCGGACGAAGAAATGTCCATACAGGAATACGTAGCTGTAAGAACTGGAGAGTAATCCCTGTTCCACCTCGCTGAGCACACTGATGGTGGACAAAGGGAATGAACGTAGGATTCTTTTTCTTTCTGTGTGTAGAAGCGTTTCTATGAGGTGGTGACTCCTCTGAGGACTGAGCTGGCTGAACTGAGTAGGAAGAGAGGCAGTTTGACTGAGGAGCTGGATGAACACAGATCACAGATGAAGGCTTTGCTGCAGGTACAACACACATACAACACCTATATGCTCCATTCTCACTTCAGTTTCCATTTTCTATACGTTTCTTTGCTCCTGAGGACACATGAAACAAGTCCCAATATAGTCTTTAAACTCTTAAGATCAAACACTCACCTGACAACCTGACTTATAGAGAGGTCAAGAGTTCACCAGTTACCTAAAGCCACTTCAAACAAGTTGTGTTTTTTTGTGAGGCTATAGACACGCAGCTACAGAGTCCTGGTAATGATTCTTCCAGGTTGCAGTGTTTGGAATGAAAGGGGTATGATTAGAACAAAAAAAAAACCCTCCTCCTGTCAACCATGTCACATTCACCCTGTAGGCATAAAAGACACGTTGACAGGATAATGATGCATCACGCTGAAGGCAAAAATTCAGATAAGGCCGTCTGAGGTTGATATGGCGTAGAAGGAAAAAAAAAAAATCTTGGCAAAGGAAACCATGTGAAGGTGAATGAGAGCGGCATGTCACCTCGTCTGGCAACTGTCTGTCATAGTTTTTTAATCACATACGTTCTCACGTCCATATCTAGCAGGTTAAACACTCTGACCTAAATCCCAGCACACCGATTAAATGTCATCAAGGAGCATTCTTCACTGATTAGGTGTGTATGAGCTGTTAGTGTGCCATTTAAGGAGCTTAAATCCTACCCATTAGCAGGTTCAAGTCTCGGTGCAGTCTGTGTCTGGAAACCGATCTGCCTTTTGACTTCCTGAGCACTGCTGAATGTGCCCTTGAGCAAGGCACTTAATCCCCTCCACCAGCTAAGGAGTGTTCGCTGTGGGCAGCCCCCCTCACTCTGTCGTCTATCCATTAATGCATATCTATAGGATCCTGTCTGTGCGTGTGTTTGTACTTCAGCCCATGCGTATGTTCAATAACTGAGTGTAAAATTGAATTTCCCCCCTCGAGGGATCAATAAAGTAAATGTTATTCCAGCAGTCAGATCTACTTGAAATAGATCAACAACAGTAATATGAATAATCCATCTCATGCTGTCTCTTGTGTTTCCACAGAGCTACGAGGAGGAGCGGAGGCTGCGTTCTGAGCTGGAGCTGAGAAGTCAGAGACTGACCCTCGAACTGGCCGATACCAAACAGCTGATCCAAGAGGGAGATTATCGCCGAGACAACTATCCAAGTGTCAAACGGTTTGTGTTCTGTTGTTGTCTTTTGGATGAAAAGGGAGGAAGGGTCAGTATAATTTTCTGAAGAACATAAGTCCTTACACACAGCAGATCTGAGATGACCTTACTGCTCTCTATATTGATGGTTGAAGAGACATTTTACCACTCTAACTCCTTATGAACCATGGAGTTTATTATTATCAGTGTACTGTATCTATTACCATTTATATTGTACATTCTGCTTATGTAGCTGTTCTCTTTATATAGCACTTTTAAAACAATTTGTTACAAGTGCAGAAAGAAAAAATAAAAGAAGAAAATAAAAAATGATTAAATAAAAACGTGCAATAAAGAAGGCATCAGGAAGGTGAATTGATTACATGAATGATTGTCTGTACAGGTGAGTTTTTATATAGAATGTGTGTTTACCTTATTGGCTCTGGTTTCACAGAGAACGTGACAACTTTGAAGCAGACCTGAAGGAGTTAAAAAGGAGATTCGAGACTCTAGAAGTATCTCATGCTGCACTGACCCGAGAAAGGAACGCTCTCAGTAAAGAGGTACTTAAAACACACACACTCACACTTACACATTACTGCTTCAAGTCTCCGGATGTCCTGTGTTCTTTAACCGTTTTTTTGTTATTCTCTTCTTGCCCACCAGGTGGCAACATCGCAGCAGTCAACGACTCTCCTGCAGAAGGACAAGGAATACTTACACAGGCAAAACATGGAGCTGAGTGTCCGCTGCGCACATGAAGAAGACCGCCTGGAGAGACTGCAGGTTCATACATAAAACTTCAAAAGGCCTTCTCCATGAGGAAGGAGTCATTGATACGTTATGTCACTTCTCCTTTTCTATCCAGGTCCAATTAGAGGACACTAAGAAAGCAAGAGAGGATGCCTATGAAAAATATGTGACATCCAGGTCAGGCTCTCCCATTTAAACTCGCTGCATTGTAATCTGGAAAAACTATTGTTTAGTTAACTCAGTTGTACTTTGTTTTTCTGTCTTTCCTTCGACCACAGGGACCGCTACAAGTCCGAGTACGAGGCCAAGTTGAGAGAAGAGCTTGAGAACATCAGACTGAAAACAAGTCAGGAGATTGATAACCTGCAGAGAACCTCCAGAGAGATGTATGAGAGGGAGAACAGGTATGGGAATTTTGTTGTTGTTAAATCACTCTTAAAAGAAGAGTTTGTGGGGGTTGCTAGTTGGCTGGTACACATGGTGTGTGTGTGTGTGTTTAAACAGGAACCTGCGTGAGGCCAGAGACAACGCAGTGCTGGAGAAGGACAGAGCCGTGGCTGCTGAGAGAGACTCTCAGTCCAGATATGACCAACTGCTGGAACAGTGAGTTTTACCATACAGGTGTCCATACAGTCTAACTCTTCTTATATACATGAGACACAGACACAGAGGTTAATTTCATCATAATTATTATATTCATTTTTTGTCAAGCACTCAAAAATCAGATGGTCAAGTTAGAAATATCAATAAAGAGATTCTTCATGAAATACAACACAAACAACAACTTGTTTTGGGTTTAGTCCTTGTGTAATGTCTAAATATAGCTGACCAATGAAGCTCATTTTGATTCTAGTAAAAAAGAAAACAAAAAACCTCTTTGTCATAGAATCTTCTCATTCATGATGTTCACCTCTCTATGTTGTGTAGCCCCTCAAAGAAACATTAAAGTTAATTTCGCACTGATTAAAAAGAGACATTACAAAGTGCTTTACAAAACATACGAGCCCAACAATAACACACACAATAATGCAGGTATAAAAGAGAAACACATTAAACAGCAAGACATGACAAATAAAGAGGAAATGACAGCTTCAAACAACAGCTTAAAAAGGAACAAAAGTCAAAACGGTTCAAAACAAGCGCCGAATAGAAGAAACAATGAACAGGCACAATGAAGAAATGCAAAGGAATTATAAGAAAGCCTTTGGACAAAAAAAAAAAAAATGTCTTCAGAAGTGAAGCTAGTCTCCGATCCTCAGGCAGGTCATTTCATAGCTGAGGAGCCTGAAGGCCTCGTTTAGTTTTTAAGATACAGGTGGTACGTCGAGGAGGATTCTGCCTGACCCTCAGGCTGCACGCTGGTCGGTAAGAAACAGCAGTTTAAATCTGAGGCCTTATTTATTTACTTATTTACTGTGACACAATAACATGGACTGATAAATGTGTTGTCTTGATTTCAGGTGTCATATTTTGGAATAAACTCACATAATCAAGTTTTATTGATGTTACCAAATCACACTCTTGCTTGTGCTTCCTTTGCACAGAGCCACATCAGCATTGTTTTAAAGCCTATATTTATATATGGAAAGGGACAATGCAGAACTGTATGCTCCAAAGTAAAGCCACACAGAGTGGTTGTAGTAGTTAGTTCAAAACAGTAAAACTGAAGTGGTCTATCATGTCTTTATTGTGAACTTGTATAAGATCAAAACGTGTCATCTAAAATGATAATTGCAACAGGATAAATCTTTAATGTACAGAAAACCCCCCCCAAAACAAACGTCATTGTTCAGGGTTTTAAGGACCTACTGTACGCCATGTGTCGAGATAAAGATGTCGGTGCGCTCCTGGAATGAAAAGAAATTTAAAGAAACGTCATCTTTTTAGGCCGCTTCTTTGGCCTTGAAGGAGTTAAACAGTCTGAGCGCTGCACTTCAATGTAGGTTACTTCCTGGTTGCTTTGTTAATAGGTCGTATATCAGGAAGAGTTTCCAAACTTCACCTGAGGGCAACTATCAAACTGTCAAACTCAGGCCAGTTGGTACAGTTTTTTTTTTCACGTCAGGGTCAATCACAGCAGATTTGAAATTCATTCCTCGTCCCTGTAGTGCCGAGATGTGTTAACTTGTGTGTTCATTCGGCTGAAGACCAACTGCTGTGATTAACAGAGCTGCCATCGTAGTTAGGGTTTCTCTTTTCTTTTTCTTTTTTTCGTCTTTGTCAAGCTGTGGCCTTGTTCTCACTCTGCTGCTGATGTGTGAGCGCCTCATCAGCGCGCGTTGTAGGAGGGACTTCTTACTGAAGATCACATGAATGTTTCGCTGGAACTCCGGGGTCACAGGGTCACACGGAATGTCAGAGGTCACTGAAGGTCAGCACCAACTGGTGCTGCTGTTCTCCCTCGTTGCTTTTCACGAGTGAGATCGTTTTAGAGCAGGCTGAATGTAAACTGAGAGCTGGTGACAAACGATAAGATCAATGAGACAGTGAATTCATATAACACACTTCTACAAAATATTTGGACATAATCCTTTTTCTAACTCAAGAGAGAGAGTCTAGAGAGATTGAAATGTGAAAGTTATTATGTAAAGGTGCTCTTTGGTGGCAAACAGAAATACACCAGGGACAGGAAATTACATAATCCTAAATCATTTGATATATTGCTTAAAAAAAAAAAATCTTGACAAAAAAAGCAGAGTCAGAACTCACACATTAAGGCAAGGAGAACCAGGAGACTGTTTTAACCTTTTTAACTCTAAAATAACAAATAGAATCAAAGCTTTTAACTCCTTTTTGTTTCTGACTTTTTCCCATTTGAACTTCTATTTTGTTTTATTCTACATTTTCTTGTCAATGTCGAAACAACAGAGCTGTTTTTGTCACAACCTGTGGGTCCTTTCTCAGCTCATGTTTAACATGATTTGTTCATGTTTTAGGCTGAAGTAATGTTTTTTTTTGTTTTTTTTTTACCATTTTCACATTTCCAAACAAACCTTTCAGATCTACTAAAGAGCTGATCTGCAACAATCTAAATATATAGAGAAAATAGCCTCTGCTCTGGATAATGGCCTTGGAGGAATCTGAATCGTTTTTGTTTTGTTTAAGTACATTTACATATAGGAGGAATTTGTCTTCACGTTTTGGTGCGAAAGAAAAAAACAAGTTTAAAATAAGTACTTAAACAAAATATGAGAAGCAATTACCAATATATACGACAGAATAAAAAAAAAGAGACTTTACATCTTTTATATCTAATGCTGAAACTGCAACAAATATTTAGTGAGTCTCCCCACTTACATGCACACCCGACACACACGCACATACACAGCTTAAAGAACTAACTCTTATCAGAGGTGTTTTTGAAATACCCCTTTCTTACATTACATAAGGTGTGTATGTGCAGCTCAGGTTAAAGAATGTAGAGAAATACACAATCTTAGTTGACAGTGTTTCTATGATTAAAACATCTGAATCAAACTCTGTTCTTAAACATTGACTCCAGAACAGACGTTCATAACATAGACGCACAAACAGCAGCCGCAGCAGCAGCAGTGTCCCTGTCCTGGGTTACTACGACATGCCGCTCATTTCTGTAGATCCAAACCACCAGCTGTTGCTCTTTCCATACACACGCACACACAGTCTTCACTCTCTCTTGCACTCACTCTCTCTCTCTCTCTCTCTCTCTCTCTCTGCTGCGATCACATTCCCTCTCTGTGTCGCATCGCAGGCCAGTAATGACAGATGCTCGCTTCAAGCCCTTAACCCCTAACCCCACGCATGGCCCTATTTTTGGGTTAAAGAATGAGGAGGACAAGCTTGAAATGGCGTCAGATGATTGTAGCAAAGCTTGAATCTCCATATCAGAACACCAGTGATCACCTAAACAAAGAATACGTCTGAATGACGGTTGTCCATTTTCCAGTCTGGTAGCAAACCTAAAGGAGCTGTAACAAACTTAGTCTTGTGGAGCCCTGGAGGCGGATTGACAAACCCTTCTTAAAGGAAAACAACGTCTTCAGTGCTGATTTCTTCTTTCCTTCCGTCTTAAGACAAAAGTTAATAAGATTTGATATTTATGAACAAAGTGCTTTTTTATTTTCTTAGCTTAGGGAAAAACAGAAGAAATGAGATTCTTGTAAACAAAGTTCTTACATTTCTTCCTCATTTTAAGTTCACACTACACTTCTCCTAAAACATTTATAGTGAAACTGTAAGCCTCTAAATTCAACACATTTTAGATGATTGATGAGGATCTTCGGTTTGACTACACATGCCTCAACTTTTATTCATTTTAGCTCGTTACTTTTGTTTCTGGTCTAAGTCTTCTGCTACTCCAGAAAATAAGCTAGGCCTGTTATATGTTAATTTCTGGCTGCCCGGCCTACAGCCTCTGAGAAGTACACAAGTCAGAAAAAGAGGATGTTTGTCAGGAAGAAAAAAAAGGAAGTTTTTAAGAAATGTCACTGTTCTTAAAAAACATCTTCTTTTATCTTAAGAAAAAGAACATGTTTACGTTTGCCTTGCTGTAAATTCGGCTTTATGGAAAGAGGGATTGGAACATTGGCTGGCTGCTCTTCTCGAGAAATATCATTTTTAAGATGCACTGTGCTTCTTTTGCATCTTGTTTGCAGCTGCCATTCATCAGAGAATGTATGAAATGTCCACCATGTGTACACGTGTGTCTGAGCAGCCAGCTCAGGCCTGTGCTCTTTGGATGATGAAATCCTGTCAGGTCAGCTGTAATCGAGAGTTATTAATATTATCCCTCCAACCTCTGTCTGTGAGCGACGACTCTAGAGCTGCCTGAGAAAGAGCTCTAGGCATGATGATTTATTATTATTTTCAATACAATTTAATGTTCAATTAGATATGACCACAAAGGTCTTTTATAGTTTTCTGGGTCATAAAAAACGTTGTCTTCACATCTCCCGTTAGTATTGTGAATTCGAAGGTTAAATCAGATATGTTTTTCTGTCTTTAGAAGAAAATGTTTTTACATTTTTGAGTATGTTTTTCCGTACACTGCAATAAAATCCTGTCAAAAACAAGAATAAAGGCAATACAGTGAGTGAAATATTACTTACAAAAAAAAAAAAATCTTCTTTCAACTAAACATAACAATGTTGTTTTCCAACATTTTTTTTAAGTGTAAATAGAAATATTAGACAATATCAGAAAAAAGTATTTGGACACTTCTAAACAAGTACAATGGTTAGAACATATTTAATAAATTCTAATTGTCATTGGGCTTTGACAAAGTAAGTGTTGTACTTGTTGGTGTTGATCAAACAGCTTCATAATTCAACTTTAAATTTCAAGTTTGGCGACGCTCCTAACCGATTACAAGATCAAAGAGCCCATTGAGATCCTGGAGGACAAAAATATTAAAACAGGGATCCTCAAACTTTTCTCAACGAGTACTACCACAGAAAACATTTGGCTCACCAGGTATCACCTTTATGGCTAACAGTGAGACATTGTAGTGTATGGCTATTTATCCACATATACAGGTTACTCAGGAGGCCATCTTTTTCCTGACACGTGTTTTATTTATTTGTTGCACGCCACTCACTGCAGCCTGGCCTCATCCTCTTCATTCTCTGTGCCACTCGAAAAGAATCCACTGCCCCACTTTTCCTATCTAATATGTCCGTGTTTTTTTTGTTTATGTTTTTTATAAATGCAGAAAACATGGGGTAATATCATATCTGCTTCCTCCACTTTCCATCACAGCTTTGCTTGTCAACCATTTGATAGTACATCTTTATCAATAAAGACGTGTACCACAGGAGGGATCCAGGGGATACGTCGTACCATTTTGAGAATGAATGCACAAGAACAAGTTTTAATACTGCAGTTTTTCCACTGCACACGTTTGGGTACCAACGTACTTGACCTACTTCATCTAGAATTCATTAGACTCAGAAACTGTAAAATATGTTACTCTTTGCCCATTATTATTATTATTATTATTATTATTATTATTGTTACTATTAAACACTTAAGCAGGAACGCCCTTCGTCAGCTGCCAACTAAATGTAAAAGGTCAAAAACACAAGAGCAAACAATGCTGCGAGCGCTGTTAAGGAATACTTTTATGTAAGAAAATCATTTCTGGCTTGGCGTTCCTGTTTGGTGACTTAGTGTAACGAAGTTGCTGCCAGACTGTGCCACAGAACACTTCCAACATGCAAATCAGCAAATATAATTATATCCATAAGGTAGAAGGAAGACATTGCAACATTACTTTAAAAACCACCAGGCATGCCGGCGCTCGACCAAAGGCCCAGAGCTGAGTGTGTGAGCTGTACACTCTTTTTCCGGACTTGATTGACATGACACCCAAACACACACACACACACACACACACTATCTCACTGATTCACTCACGTCACATCTCCTCACAAACGTTTGGTGTATTTTGCGTTACGTGCGTGTCAAGGATCGACTCGTGTGTCTCAATCTCTGCAGGTTCCGTCGGCTCCAGCTGGGCACTGACAGCCGGGTAGCAGAGTTTTCCAGCCAGGCCAAGCTGCACTCATTTGAAGCCGAGCGCGCTCAGATGGTCAAGGACGAGACGGCTAAAGCTCTGGCTCAATGCCAGGTGGAATGTGAGAAACAGCAGAAGAAACTGGAGGTATTCTCAAACTGTTTCAATCATGTGATTATCCCAACGCTGCCATGTCAGTGTCAGGTATATGAAACAACAAACTTTGAACTTTAAAATGCTTTATGAGGATCGATAGCTTCATTGGATCAATAGGCTAATTTCTCCACCACAAGAAGCTCAAAACTTGTAAAAGTAAAAAAAAAAAAAGCATCAGAACTTTTACTTTTCACCTGTCATTCAATACCAAACAGGCTTTACATGAACCTAGACATTATCACACAAAAAGAATGGATACAATTTGATTCATTCAAATTTCAAAACGTGTCAATTTCGAGACTCGCTGCTCTAAACTCTCAACAGTCGCTTCTTTTTCCCCTCATGTTAAATCCGGCGCAGTACATGGGGTGTCCGTCACAGAGTCCATAACCCCCTTTATAACCCCCTCTTTCTTTATGTCCGGATCTTCACACTTTCGTCTTGACTTTGTTTCTTTAGAGAAGAGTCAAAAGTCTGCGTCTGTCCTGACTGTCTTTAGAGGAGGCTTTCCGTCCTCGTCTCTGCTCACTGCAGAGCACTCTAATATACATTCAGTGCAGATTGTTCTTGATGTCTGTAAGAACCAGAGCTGAGGTCAATCTGTTCCCTTGTATTTAACCCCATACTACCTCAGATCTCATGGTGATGAGATGGAATCAGATGGTAGAGGACAATGCAACTGTTTTCAAAGACACCAACAGGAAGAAATGCTGAAAGATTATTTCCCCTCCTATCTGCCATCTCTCTCTCTCTCTCTCTCTCTCTCTCTCTCTCTCTCTCTCTCTGTCTCTCTCTCTTTCTCTCTTCCCTTTAGCTCCTGACCCAGGAGTTTTACAGGCTGCAGACGTCGTCAGAGAAGCGGGTCACAGAGCTTCAAGCTCAGAATGCCGAGCAGGCGGCTCGGCTTGAGACATATGAAAAGCTCGAGCAAGAGTTGGACCAAGTCACCATGCAGGCTGCGGAAAGTAAGAACATGTGTTGGCTCTATAATAACCACTGAATTACAGGGGAGGGAGAAAGATTAAAGCACACACCAATAAGCACTAGTTCACTTAAATGCCTTGTTGTGGTGTCAAAGAACGTGGTATTACAATTGGACACGTTTGAGTTGGATCATTTCAAGGGAAAGAGAGTGTGCTATAATTAGTACCTGAAGTGTAA
Organism: Symphodus melops; assembly: GCF_947650265.1. Classification (NCBI taxonomy): domain Eukaryota; kingdom Metazoa; phylum Chordata; class Actinopteri; order Labriformes; family Labridae; genus Symphodus; species Symphodus melops. Next base: position 16,893,525 of record NC_136705.1, read on the forward strand.
GAAAGAGGAAAGAAGAAGAGAAATGAAGATTAGAAAGATGTTGAAACAAACAAACATCTCACATTGTGGTAGTAAAAAGTCCTGTAGAGATGTAAAGTGAATGTGTGTGTTTGTCTATTACAAGTTGAGAATGAAGAGGAAGCAGAGAGAGTTCTCTTTTCATACGGCTACGGAGCCAACGTCCCAACTACGGCCAAAAGAAGACTAAAACAAAGGTACGTTGTGTTCAAGTCTTTACAGATAAAACGGGTCACAGCCGAAGTGTGCTCTCTTTTGATTTTACTGGGTGCATTAAGAAACCAGCGTGAGAATTAAATTCTGTCCAAGTCTGAAGAATAACAAACATTTTGTTCATGTCTTTCTGAGGGTTTCGAAGGTGTTTTGTTTTATTTATAATGTCGACAGAATTTCAAGAAATCAATGTGACCTAATCTATGGAGATCATCTTTTATACGACCGCTGCATAGAAATGTTTGCACAATTATTCACTTTATTGTTGTCTGAGCAGTTCTGTCAGTCGCACCATGTAAGGAGCTTTAATCCACTTCACATCATCATCCCGCGGGTTCGATTCCGACCTCGGCCCCTGGCTGAATGTCCGTCTTCACGCTCTCTCCTCCAAACATTTAACATCTTCTTAAACACTTATAGTGAGACCGGCTCATTAAGTTCCAGCTCTTTTTTTCTAATTTGTTTACAGCAAAAGGCAGTTACATCTGTTTGATCACAACCTTGCTGTTTATTGTTTTCTCTCTTTCAGCCGCTTTAGAGCTGATTCACATTTGAGGATTTCGAATGGTAAAAATCAGCTCCAGTTTTATTGTGTAACAGCCACAGGAAGCAGTGACCACGATCATTAACCAAAAATGTGTCTCTGAAACACTCAAACTGCGTTTTCCTACAGTGTTTCATGAAGATTGTTATTTATCATTATGAATATATATCTATATCTATATCTATATATATATATATATATATATATATATATATATATATATATATATATATATATATATATATATATATATATATATATATATGAGGCAGCGATTGACGAAGAGGGAGCAGCCACAGCAGCCTGTTAGAGGAAACGTGTGGTTGACAGGCTTTAAATTGTTCTTTTGAAGACTATTTGTTAGCTTATTAGCTTGTAGTTATAACTATTATATAAATAGACATAATAAGCCTAGGATTAAGCCTTCAGTTTTTTTTAATGGTCTGAGCATATTCAGTGTGATGTTTGTTTCATTTCATTTTGGTGAAATGAGTGAGTATAATTTGATAACAAGTGAATGAGTTTGTTTGATATGCACAAAAAACAGAATCCAAAAGTAAATCTTCCTCTATGTAAAACAGATCAACGTGTCACTGTTCAGTTTTTTATCTGAGAGAGTAGCTGCTCAATGAGTGTTTACTTTAGTACTTTTTGACCACACCTGCTGTTACAACACGAGCCACGTGTGTCACAAAATCAGTCCGGCTTTAAAGAACAGGTTCAGTCCAGATTTGCCTCTGAATTTCTAACAACCGTTTGGCTCTCCTTTTTCTTTTTTTCTTTCTTTCTTTTTTTTTTTTGGGGGGGGGGGGGGGATTTTGTTGTCTGAAGTGCTACACTAAAAAAAAAGAACACCCATTCACTGATTTGAAAAATTCATCAAGGTGTCGTCCCGTTTTGGTACTAAAAATAAAACAGTGTTTGTGTGGATCTCATGCAGCGTTCACCTGGCCCGCAGAGTGCTGCAGCTGGAGAGGCAGAACACGTCACTGCGGAGGGAACTGGACACACACAAGTCACAGACAGGACAGATATCAGAAGAGGTAACCACAGGCACAAAGACACACACACACAGCATCTGTGATTGTGTGTGTGTGTGTGCGTGCCTGGAGACCATCATTTATAGCATCATTAAATGTTTGAAAGAATTTTTTAACAAAAGCTCTGCAAGTCAGTTCCTGCAACGCACGTTTTCACACCATCACAAATCTCCCACTGTAACTCCGATTATGGTGATTTTCCAACTTCTATTAAAGCCGCAAAGATTTATTTCAGCTGCCTTCTACCTCTCTGTGATACAACAACTTTATTATGAAAGAGCCAAGCTCGGTGGGATCTCTCTCATCACCCACCGTTTACCTTCTCACACCATCGCACGACACACACACACACACACAAGGGCAACATCAAAGCACGAGAAAAGGTATTGCGCTGCTTGTGAAGTCGCTCACTACATATCAGGGTTCTCCAAGCTTTTGTTGGTTCTGAGACACTTCAGCAGAATGACAGGTTTTCTCAGTTCAGGCACGGCCGTCTTTAAATGAGGACAGCATGTAGTTTGAGTCTTTAGAACCTGTCACACTTGTTAACACAGTGGGAAACAGAGCCAAAACACCGTGACAGCTACGCTCTTTACTCCTCTAACAACTCACCACCCCGCTCATTGAGGGCTTTTGTGTATTTGACTTTCCTCATGCGTGTGTGTGCAAAGTAAAGGCTTTCATTTTAGGTGTGTACACTTATTCGTGCGACTGTGTTTGTAAAGTCACATGTCCACTACTCGTGCTAAGATGCTCAAAAAAAAAAAATAGTAAGGTTTAAAGTATTGTGAGTGACAGCTCTTGCAGCCAGTGTTTTTGCTCCTCCGCCCATACACACACACACACACACACACACACACACACACACACACACACACACACACATCTCGGTGAGAGGAGAGATTGTGCAAGTCCGAATAGAGAGACTTGAGACTAAATAAGCCGGCTATTCAACTGTCAGCTGTGAGTGACGAGCACTTGTAAAGAATACCTCATAATTCATGGCGTATGAATGGTAAAAGGTGACATATTTTCACTTTTTTTATTGAACAGAAAGGGTGTTAACCACTGAACCACCCACACTGATGCACTGACTAACTAACGATTGTCCACACCCCACCCACCCAGTCCTACTCACCACTGGCTGGCTATAAACTGGCTTAATGTGTAACACCCTAGCTAACTCGTATCTATTGTTGCCCAGATTAAATGTGATACTGACTCAGTGAGGAGTATTGTTTAAGGTACAGCACTCCATTATTTCATGGATCACAAAAACTACAAGCGTACATTCCTAACAATGCATAAGACAAAGAGGTGGTTATGATTGTTTATATTGTTTGCTCCCCCTTTTTTTTTTTTACTTCAATGGCTGCTGGAAAGTTTGGAAGTTTGGGAAGTTTGGAAAGTTTGGAAAAGGGATGCAACAGTTCCTATAATAATAAACATCCATAGCTCCATTTTCGGTTTTCCTCTTGTCAAAGGGAAACACTCTCAGAGTTTGTCTGCGTTTGCAGCAGCAGACCACAGCAGGCTGTGTGGTTACTTACATGAAGCCGCTGACTGTTGTCACACACGGTCACCTGCTGTTTACCTGCATGAGTTAACGGAGCAAACAACAAAGCAGCATTTAAAAAAAAAAAAAAAAAAAAAAAAAAACCCAATGTGTTTTCAATGAAGCATTACAGAAATTATATTTAAGCTCTGAAGAATGACGGCATAGTTAGTTTTGCAAAATGTATTTAGATCCTACTGTTGAATCACACAGCCACGTGGACTTGAGCTTGAAAAGAAATCTTGACCTGTGTCTCAGGAGTTTTTGGTAGGTGCAGAAAAGAAGGAACCCTTGAAATCTTGTTGATGAATGAAATGTCTCTGTCATTGCTTCTGAATACACGTATGTATATTTGTCCTCAGTTGTTGGCAGCCAACCAGCTGTTACAGCAGACGCAGCAGCCTTACAGCTACCTGATAGAGACGGTGAGACAAAGGGACTCGCAGACCAGTGCGCTGAAGGAGCGTGTCACCTCGCTCGAGGAGGATGTCAGGTATGCAGTGACATTGTCAAAGAGGACTCTCTTCTCTCTGTGCAAGAAGGAACTCAATCTGTATATTAAAAAAAAAAAACCTCATGACATTTTAAGTTTCCATGAGTTTGTCTTTGTCCCTTATGACTGTATCATCAGCACACCCACAGTATGGCTTACTGAGCTGACCCCCTCTCTGCCCAGCCCCCTGTATTTTAACCTTAGAAATATGCTGACTGACGGCCTGCATCTCTTGCTGCTCATTACCGTGAGCGCTGGCCTGGGGGAAGCAGGGGAATGAAAATAAATCCTTAGAAACGCTCCTAATCTTCTTAAACTTTCACATCTGTCAGACAGAAATATGGAAGCTGTCCTGTGGCTATGTATCCCGTCGAATAGACACTGCACACAAATGCACACATACACACACACATGTAGATTCTCCATTCATATAACTAGTCATTGTTTTAAGTAGTCTTTGTATTTCTTTGTGTTTATTTAATGAAATTCAGTCTGCAGAGTCTCAGCAGAGGCAGACGTCTGGCTAAATGACGCTTACTTTTCTTTGAGTTTTCAGTGACACAGCCACCAAACTGTTGTTTTAAGGTTTGCAAGAGGATTTGCAAGTTTCTGCTTGTGTGTTTCAAAGCCTCAGGAAAGAAGCTCTGTACAACAGCCGAACAAGCTAGAAAACATAGCTATTGATTATTTAGTAAACGGGAGAAATGCACAACTCGCATGTTTAGCAATCCTCAGTCTGAATGACTGATTACTGTTTTGGTTTTTTTAATACTTTGTAGGTCAGTATTTTGTTTGTATTTTTATCTCATTTATACTAAAACTAATGAGAGAGTCATTAAAGTAACGAAACATCCAATTACAAGGTGTACCACACCTTTACCTGACTTCACCCTGTATTGTCCCTGAGCAGACTCCACCCGAACTAAAGTCACTTAAACTTTAGACTGGCGTCAGTAAATTGTCACGGTCCCTCCTTAAATAGAATAACAAACTATGAATCAATATTTCATGAGGTTTGTTTAATGACTTCTACATCAACTGTCTGTTGTATAGTCGTTCTTTTTGTATTAACTCAACTTCTGTTTTCTGGTGTGATCTTAGTTCCCTGAGGAAAGAACGCACGGCTCTGCTGCAGGTGAAAAACAACATGGCCGCAGATTTGGAGCGACTCCTGAACCATCGAGAGGTGCACGTTGATGATGTTTGTTGCTTCCTGTTTGATGTGACATGCTTAGCGTCCACTTACTGTTGACCGCTTGTCTTCATTAATGAACAACTATTCTTGTGCAGCAATATAGAAGTTGGAGGGCGCGACCCACCGCGATGCATCGTGTTACCAATCGAAAGGAATTGTTGACAGGATAATCATGATTGAATCTTATTGTTGGACCAATAAAGATGCACAGCTCTAAGCCCACATAGATAGATGGATATACATTTAACAGCCAGCATATAACATCATGTACAGGGTATAACATGGAGGAAAGACTGCGAAGGCTGAATCTTTAAATGAGTGATCGTGAGTCGACTCATTTCCTCGATTATCTGAACAATAAATAGGTTGAGTGTTTCAACTCAGACTTGAAATGTGCACGCTGTGTTGCTTACTTCAAGACTGCGTGTGCACGTAGGACTGTGTCGCCCCCCCAGCCGTTTGCTGTATGAAGTATGTGCCCTGTCACAGACAGCTGTTCCTTAGCCTGGGTGTTTGAGATGCCACCAGGGTGCGTGTGCGTTTTGGAGTCATGTGTGCGTGCTCGTGCGCGCGTGTAACATGCCGGGGCTCGTGTCCTCGGGGGTGATAAATAGAAGCATGAAATGGCCCCTGAATCCTCCCCTCTGCCCTGCTGCCACCCCTGCAGACCCCTTGAGCTTGTTGAGTGAGTTTATTGCCCGTTTTCCCAAAGATGGACTTCAAGATCTCAGCTGTTCAGGACAAACCTCGTGAGAAAGCAGCAATACACGTCCCTGTGAACACAACATTTAAGAAATGATTTGTTTTACAGATTTAAAATCCCTCCCCGTTTTGATTGCATTTGTTTGTTTGTTTACGGAAAGATTCCTGCTTCTTGTTCTGCTGTTGTTTTCTCATCCTTTCATTTATGAACTGTGTGATTCTGCAGGAGTTAGCCGTGATGAAACAAGTCCTGATCAGCATGAAGTCTGGACAAAGAGACTCTGTGAACCTGTTAGGAGCAGATCAAACTGGTATCAGGACCTCTAGTGCAGGAAAACAGTCCAAACGGATCAACAGGACCACAGAGGAGGAGTCGCCAAGTAAACCCAAGCCCACTGTGTTTGTAAGTGTCTGACACGGAAACACCCTCGTATGAGTCACAGCACTTCCACCTGCAGAGAAATTAAAAGGAACACACTTGTGACAAGAAAGCGATCAATAGCCTTTTTATTGTAATGTTTCCCAGCGCAGTCAGCTGTTTACAATATGCTCTAGCATAGTTAGTTCTTTATTGATAGGACAGTCAAATAAGGAAGAGAACATCTTACAACAAGAGCTCTTTCTCTCATGCACTCCTTTTCTCACCATTGTTTTTATCTCTCCGTCTCTTTCATTTGCAGACGAAAAAAGAAGTTCCTGATTGGTACCAAAAGCTAAAGCGGGCACCCAAATAAAGAGTCTTTTTTTTAACTACTGGTTCCTTTAATTGTTCATCCACTTTTTTGTATTTTTAACTTGTAAATAACACATCTTTGTCTAATGTCCATTTTTTTAGACATAAAACAAAAAAAAACAACGCTGGTGTCTGTGTGTTTTGTTGTTCTCGTCCATGGTTACACATTGTTCAGAGAGGATACAATCCCTGTACTGGTCTACAAACAGATATTACCTCTCACAGGGTACACATTCCTAGCTAACTGACTGCCCAAAAATTCCTCTTTCTTGGCAGTGTTCTATTTTATTAGGTCTGTCTATCATTATTTTCTCATCTTTTCCAGGTTTAGAGATACTTGTAGCTACAGACAAACAACATTGCAGGAAGCTGAGCCTTGGATTTGCCCGAGCTAGGACTCCTTTGGCTTTATATATAGACATAGTAGACATACCTTCATCATTTCAGACCATGTTCTTATCGGTGTCATATTAAACCCTGCTTGAGGAGTGCTTTAAAACTGGACCTCTCCTTTTCACAACACTCGCTCTCTTCTTTTTTAAACTCTAAAACACACAATGCTTTGAAACTGTATGAAAATATTCTTATCTTTTTTATCTATCTTTCTTTATACACTGCAGTATAGCAGATATTTTTTCCAGAACCTTTAACTTCGAAAGACATTTTCCAAACTAATGTGATACATGTGGGATTTTGTGCATTTTAAATAACATTGAATTGATCAAATAGGAATTTAACCCAACCTGCTCACAGTCACATTCAATTTAAATCATACCACATTAAATGTTACCAACGTGCAACTCACAGTCCAATACAGTAGTACTATACATGCTAAACATACCAGGATTGATGGATTCCAGCTTAAAATAAACAATCAAATACAATAAAGTCATAATTAAAATAAAATTCTGTGAAATAACTGACTGCTTGTCTAATAAGGTGGCAGTCAGTTACAGTGTGCTGCTGAGTGTACAGATGAAATAAATTACAGAAGTTACAGATACCAATTACACAAAAAATCAACACAAATACAAAAAAGTTCTTCAAAAAATATGTGATTTCAAGGGTTTTGTCATCAAAGAAAGTGTAGGAGGCTAAGTAGACACTTCTCTTGATTTCTGTGAGCTGAAAGGATGTTTTATATTTAAAACAATAGAATGAGCTATAAAAGGTGGTGATATCCTGGTTCTTAGTGGTTTTGATTTTTGATCATTTTTTTTAACAGAAGCAACATAAATCTTTAGGATGTCCCCAAAAGGGTTTTACCTAATTTTTTTTGGATTCTAGTGATGACATTACGGCAGATTGAATACATGATTAGGATGTTTGAAAAACAAATTAATGGTTAATGAGTTTAACCTTCACCACCTCTGTGGATGTGTGTGTCTGGCACTACAGTATTATGTGCACTCTACGCCAGTGTTGTTAATGTATTTAGATGTAGCGTAGGGCGGTGGCCGGTGAATGAATGATCAAAGCCTTTTAATGGTGGGCGGTGCATGTGCTGTATTTACACTGTGGCTGCTCCGCCCTGCAAAACAGGAGATAGAAAACTGTCTGCGGGCCAGAGAAGGGGATGAAACAAGTGGAAGGAGATGAAGCAGACATAACTCCACCACCAACACTACCACCACGCCACACCGCTCTTTTCACCTCTTCGGCTTCCACTCCTCCTCCCCCCCCCCCCCACACACACACAGTACGGCTGTAGCATCCTCTTTTGCATAACAAGACGAAGGCTCGTCTGCGGCGCTGCACCGGAGCTTCATGGCCGCGACACTGACGATGAGCGGCGGCGGGCAGGAGGATCCCTTCTACCAGCTGCAGAAGACCACTCTGCCCACCGGATTCCCCCTGGAGGAGTCGGCGTTGTTCGGCTTGGATTGCAAGATCACAGACACGGATAAGGCTGGACAAAACGACTACACTCAGGTAGAAACCAAACCAAATTGTACACATGATGCATTTCATTGAATGGGCGTGGCAGAGAGGTTTAAGATCCAGTTTGTTTGTTTTTTTCGTTGGACTCTTATTTACAATAGGTGTTGTTGCGGGATTTTAATTATTATTATTATTTATTTTTTTTTTTGCATTTGCGGTAATATGCGAGCGACCAGCGGGAGGTGAAGTCTAGCCACTGCTCCGCCTGTAAACGCATTCACCGCATGTTTCCTATCTGTGCCAAGCAGTTGGCCAGCAGTTGTTGGCGTCCCCCTCTCACCATCATACCACGCTGACAACAACTGACTCCAACCTCGGGACAGTTAAAGGTCCCGGCAACTCTGTCCCGCTGTTATCAGGAAAAGTTGTGCAGCAGCATCAGGAGAGGGTTCTGTTTAACAGCTGGTAGGATCAGGAGCCTCGAAATAGAAGCCCATCCTCAGACTACTGCTGCTGCTGCTGCTGCTGCAGCGGACAGGGAGTCATGGGTGTTTCCCCATTCCCTTTCATGTTGTTGATTCATCCTGTGCTGCAGAGCTTCTCTAACTTTTCTGCTACCGATTCTGATTCACCATTTATAAGACCACAGAGCGCAACAGAAGCAAGGTGGTGCTTGACCTCAACATAATCTCCTGCCGTGCATGGGGCTGGTTCACCTCTTTTAGACTGTTCTCAGAGGTTACAATTCTTTATTTCTGTGAACACCTGGCCTCCAGTCTCAAACTGACGTCGCTGCTCGAAGGTTTCTGAGTTCAGCCTTGCAGGCACAGAGGGAATGTGGCAAGCGCCTATTGATGACTACTTGATAAATGTTTGAGCGGTGACTGTCCTATCAAAACCTTTTGTCTCCTCAAAATAGCACCTCAGAATAGTTTCATGGTGGATCACGAGCTCACAGCTGTAGTAGGAGTTGCATGTGTTGAGGCAAAGTTCCACTTTAAGGCCATAAAGTGATTGTTAACAGACGTTTTCTTTTTCTTCACAGGCAAAATGTGAGATGGACAGGTATCTCTCCCCTCATTCTGTTCCCCTTCCACCTTCATCAGACGGCCAACAGAAGTCACACAGAGATGGTGCATCCGTGACAGATCACTTCTTCACGTACGACCACAACGGTCCTCCCTACACCCTCAACATGAATCTTTACCTCCCTGACGCCGCATACCTGAGGATGGGCTTGTGTCAGCAGTCCCGTCCCCATCAGCAACAGAACCACACACTTCTTACCCAAATCAAAACAGAAACTGCCTCCCCGTGTTTCTCCCCCAACCTGCAGCTGCACTGCCCCAACACTACGCCCACCAGTTCCTGCAGCACATCTGGGCACGGCCCTGGCAGCATCGCCATGGAAACCTCAGCCATAAACATGACGATAACAGGGTTACCGGACTTCACCAGTGTTTTCAACCAGTCTGGAGGCGGCAGCAGTGCTAATTCTGTGCCGGAGGTGTTTGTAAAACAGGAAATGTCATCACAGTTTGAACAGCAGGCTCTCCACCACCATGACAATGGCGGCTCACTGTTTCAGCTGCTGAACTCTGGCTTGGACCATCACCATGGCAATGGTATGGAGGCTCAGCATCAACAGCATCATCATCATCAGCAGGTACATCACACTTCCACTTCCACAATCCAAACGCCTTTCCACGATTTGCCGGTAGCTTCTTCTGCATCTCAGCAAGAGCAGACTACAAAGCCTTCCTACTGTGGCCTGGGTGGAGGAGCGTACACACACCCTCACGCTCAGGTGCACCAACATTTCCTTCAGCAGCAGCCACCCTACCTGCCGCCCTCCCCACCCAGCTCAGAACCCGGCAGCCCTGACAGGCAGAAGGAGCTGCTCCATGCCATGTCCCCTCCTCCCTCGTACGCAGCAACCATTGCCTCCAAGCTAGCAGGCAGCAGCCCTGGACTCACGCCGGGCCCAGGACCAGGCAGCTTAGCCCTGCCCCTAACTACAGGTCCTACAGCGGCCACAGGCCTCCCACAAAATCCTGCAACAACCCCAGCAACAACCACAGCTCAGACCACTTTGTCAGTCCGCTACAACCGGAGGAACAACCCGGATCTGGAGAAACGACGGATCCACCACTGTGATTACCCAGGTTAGAACAGCAACAAAGCACCACTAATGCACATGCATGCTCACTCTTGTCACTGGGGTGGGTTTATTTTTATACTGCTCTGTGGTCAGGTGAATATCAGGTCACCCAGCTTAAGAATGCCATTTTATTTTAAGACTACTGTGCATTTCTAAAAAAAAAATTACATGCCCTGCATCTTGATTCCTTGCCTGTAAGTCACGGCATGTTTTATGGTTACAACAGAGCACACTGACCTGGAATTAAAATATTTGGCAAAGGACATCATAAGACGAAGCCTTTCATTTCCTTGCCTGCTTTAAAACTAATTTGCATGTATCCTCTCACCTCAAATGAGCGCTTGCATTGTTGTGGCTTTAAGGTCATCGATGGTATGATTTGGGAACAAACGTGTATGGGTGTATGTGTTTATGTTTGTGTGTGTGCATGCAATTCTTTGGTAATTAAAGGGAACATACTGTATTGTGCAAAATCCACTTGCAGTACAGTGTTTTTGAACATATAGTGTATGTGGGTGCCCTGAGCGTGTACCGACCAACAAAATGTGAAATAAAGCTATCCAGTCATTTGTTTGTGGTCTGCATAAGTAACACAGAGTAAATTCTCCTATTCAAATTTTCTCAACTTGTGACATCACAAGTTGGATTGTGTTTTCAAAAAAATACCCCCCCCCCCCCCCTTGTATTTCCACCCATGGACTGCACTCTGAGCCTTGGGCAACACTTTTGCGCATCTCTGCCATTTTTATTCTCGCTACAGAGGAGTTTTGGCTACGGTAAAAACCCGGGGGGGGGGGGGGGCTGTTTTTCCACCTGTTTGAAAAGGTGGAAAAGGAGAATAATGTGTCCTATTTAAAGATGCGTTCTCCTTCAGTCACGTGATGCTCTTTACCCCTTAAATATTTGCATGATGTGCAGCTACTTGTAGGACATTTAATGTCAGCTAGCCTGTGGCAGCATGTAAAATAGGCTTAAGCGGAGCCTCCTGCTGCAAGTAAGCACATGTCTCACCTCATTATAGTCAAATGAAGCAGATCCATCTTATTCATGCAAGGATGTGTCCAAGCGTTCATTAGTCACACTGCTGCTAAAGCGGCTCACTACTTCATCTTTGCAATTCTTCAAAATCCAAGTGACCATCTGAAATTCTGTGTTTTAATAATTTGTGCAAAGTTATTGTGTTATCTTGGACTTACGATATCTCCAGCTTTATGCCAAATTAACAGGTGTAGTGAACAGAAGTTTTCAATGAAGCATGTGGCAGAAAGTTTAATATTTTTCTCTGTAAATGTGCACAATTTAGGACATTTGTATCCCAAAAAGACACTGTGTACTTTTTGAAGACCATAAAAAAACAGAAACAAACATTTAGTAAATCTCATTCCAAACAGCTTCTGTTCTTCGTTAACCAACATTTCTAACATACCCCGGCTGAGTTTATTGGGTAAACACATATCTGACACGTTATTTATTATTTTGGCTTTGGACTAAGCCTTCTGTTTGTGTTTATCTCTCTCTGTTGTCAGGCTGCAAAAAGGTCTACACCAAGTCGTCCCATCTGAAAGCACACCTCAGGACTCATACCGGTAAGATTCAAATTCAAATTAATGCCGCGTTTTTTAGACAGCACTCAAAAAAAATAAAAAACTGATGCTGACCACATGACTCGTATTTCGGTATCTGTACTGGCACCAAGTTGCTAGGCAGAGTGTTGTGTTCCTGGCATGTGTGTGTAAATGTATCCTACCCCATTCCCATCCTCTGCCCAATATACTATTCCATCAAAACAGGTGGAAGTGACACACTTCTGCCAGGGGATAACTCTCCAACTATGTGGTCAGAGTTAGGCGTGTGGTGTCATCTCTTTTAGGATCCCTGTGCGTGTTCAGGCATCAATGTTTATTTTACTTTTCTGTGATGAGATTGACTTGTTTGCCTTTATAAATATACGTACGATCGTCTGGGCAAATACAAAAGTATCTTACCCCCCCCTCCATTTTTTATCCTGTGTATCTGTCTCCTTTCATATTTTGCACTATTAGTTTAGGATGAACAAATTCAACAAACACACTCTTAGGTGATGGGCCCCACCTCACTGCAGCTAACAAAACAAAGCTTCTGTTGATATCTGCGCATACCTCACTCATCTGGACCGACCCACATAAACTGACTTTTCGAGTGAGAGTCTGTCCCACTTCCGAATATGAACAACTTGTTTCAGAACATTATGGCGGCTGTACATGCTTCGAATTTCAGCATCGGGAACATGACACGACAATTAGATGTGGCGTCATTCACGAGGAAGGTTTATTGAGGTTATTGCAGTTATTACTGGCCGCAAGATGAGAACACAACTCGTAAAGAGGGATGCAGCAGCAACTTGCATTTCCTCCCCTTCCTTTGTCAGCCGTGCTTTATTTTTAACCTTTTTTTTTTCTTATTACTTTTCTTCATTTAATCAACCTCTGCTCTGCTTTGTGCAACACCCGCCCCCCCCCCCCCCCCCCCCCCCACCACCACCACCTCCAACCCCTCCCCAGTTTCTATCTTTGTCTATTACTCATTCTACGTCTCTTATTCAGCTGCTTGAATGCATGCTGACACACACAAACACACACATATGTCCACACACACCTGTCAGTAATCTGTATGAGATGATTCCTAATGCGTTTGGTTCCCCGTGGGAGTTCCCACTCTAATCTCCATCAACATCCATTACCCTGATTGTTTGTGTGTCTGCCTGTATGTATGTGTGTGCGTGTGTTTGTCCTCCGCTCCCAGTTTACTCTTCTTCTTTTTTTCCATTCTCTCCTCATTGTGTTTAGCTTCAGGTGTGGGTCTGTTTCTTAGTTCGGTGACACTCTGGTTAATTCCCTTACAGACTCATTGTGGGGTTTTTTATTACTGAAGCTGCACGACTTGTTGTGCTTGTTTGAACAGTTTGCTCATCCAAATAACTAAAAGAAATCCCTTACCCTTTGATGCTATCCAGCATGCAGAGAGTTTTGCAGTTGTTTTCATTCGTCTTAAGATTCTGATGCACAATTAACTGTAGGCAAAGGAGAGATTTTAACTCTGTTTTCTTTTACTTAACCATTGTCTCTTAATAGTTCAAATAAGCCACAGAAAACACTGGTCAGGATTTTCCTCTATTTAGTCAGTAGAAGCAGATGACAGTGAATCTGTCCAGGGACAATGATTTCTGAAAAGATACTTCTGGTTATTTGACATGTGCAAAATATCTACAATTACAAAAAAAAACATTTAGAAAAAATGTAAACAGGTATGAGAATAAGACAGGTGTTCCAACAACCTTTTCATAAGATTACATTTTAATTATGCCTTGCGGCTGTGTGACAAGCATGAGCGTTACCTTAGAAGAAGGTTTTGTAACCTGAGCTTTCAAGTCTGAGACAAACCGAAGAGGGGGCGTTCCTTAATGGAATTTTTTTCTAAAGCCTTAATTTATCCAGCTAGTTTTCGAAAATCTTTTTTCATTTCAGTGCCACAAAAAAAATAAATGTTCACCTCTTTATATCATGTGGCAGAAAGGGTCAGTGGTAGCTAAGTCAAAACAACTGAGATAAAACCCACGTTTTTTGCGTGGGGGACCTGAAGTGGTACATGACAGGGTGGAGGGTCAGCCTAAGACCTTGCTGAAACTGTCTGAGACAAGTCCCACTAGTTTTCTTTAGCAAAATGTCCCGAAGCTGCAGATGAAGAGTATTGAAATGGCAGAGCGACAGAGAAACAATTTACCCCATCCAACAAAGATTAAGGCACAGAGAATGCAGACAGGGCGGGGCGTCCGTGGGAAACTTGTGCAGCGTTAGTGTTGATGGATACCTGTGACAGTGTTATAAATGTTGTTAAAACCACTGGACTTTTCAGTAAAGCCTGTTTCTCCACTACCTCCACCCAACACTATGAATCATGTCATGCAGTGAATTAACGTTTGTTTCATTGGTAATTCATGTCATCAGTGCTTATTGGAAATGGAAGCATCCTTGCACTTTTAAAGCTGGAGATAATTTGCCATAGATAGATAGATAGATAGATAGATAGATAGATAGATAGATAGATAGATAGATAGATAGATAGATAGATAGATAGATAGATAGATAGATAGATAGATAGATAGACTCTTAGTTGTCATTGTATAAAGGACACAACAAAACTTTGTTTGCAGCAATCCTCGGTTTACATGTATAAAGGTATATTCGTATTTACATTTACATTTACATCAGGGAACGAAACTCAGTTTTGCAGCTTCACTCATAAACATTTTATTCTGTCTCCCGTACTGCAGGTGAGAAGCCGTACAGGTGCACGTGGGACAGCTGCGACTGGCGTTTCGCACGTTCGGATGAGCTGACTCGTCATTTCAGGAAGCACACGGGCGCCAAACCCTTCCAGTGCGCTGTCTGCTCACGCTCCTTTTCCCGATCAGACCACCTGGCTTTGCATATGAAGCGACACCAGAACTAGCAGCTTTTGCACACACAACAGAAAAGAAACACAAAAAGCACTATACTGACACTTAAAGCACCCAATCAAATCTTCCACCCTCCAACAGCTACCGTGTTGAAAGCTGCCGGATGCAGAACAGCTCTAACTGACACCACAGCTCCCAGTTTTGCGCTTATCTCAGAGTGGGGCAGTTTGGAGATGTTTAAGTAGAAAGACCTAAGTAGAAGGTCTAAACTTCCAAAAGTAGTTTTCTTCAGCAACTGAAAAAAAAAAAAAAACATTAACAAAAAGAAAACAGGAGCTCCAAAATGTATTTCCAGTCCTTTGAACTCTTTGGTGCGACTGGAATGAAAGCACTTACCACTCTAACTTGTACATGTTTTGTCCCTGTGCTAACACAGAACTAGCTTCATTTTTATTTTATTTTTATAATGGAGAAGTGTTTGTTTGCAAAAGTGGGCAAGCCAAATCTTTGTTGATTCCTTGGTTTGTTCGTTTTTAATGTGTAACTGGAATATCCAGATTTGATCCTTCGGTTTGCACTAGAATTGGAAATCTAAGTCTGAGCCTTTCTGGCCCATGCGTCTCATTCACCACTGGAACGATCACAATCACTACCAGACTCAATGTCTTTGAACGCCACACAAATCATTGTTGTTTCATTGATATTAAAAATTGAAGGCATTTATACTCCGGAGAGAGGGAAGATAGTGTGTTGGGGGGGAGGTGGGGGTCGGAGCAGATGGAGAGATAGAAAGATTTTAGGTTTTAAAACAGAGGGAGGCAGGTTGTTGCTAAAGGGCAGCAATTAGGCGATGAATTATTCATGCTGTCTTTTTGATGGATTTCCAACCAGATGTAAGTAGAACCCTTAGACAAGTCCCTCAATCCATTCAGTTAAAACATAATATTCTGTATTTGATGCACAAGCCGGAATGAAGCATCTTCAAAAAACAATTTTTCACCCTGCATTTTGACTCCAAATGTTTTAACCAAAGTTTCGTCTTCATCATCGACACCTTATGAAGTGCCTCCTTCTCTGATTTTAAATGTTTCGTGTTCACATGTAACAGATCAGTGTAGACAGTCCTTTTAAACACACACGGTGCTGTTTTTATCTCTTAATCCATTAGAGGTTTAAGTTTGGTTAAAAAAAAAATATATATATGGTTACCCATAAGTCATTGTAATGTAACAGTTGAGATCAGGCCACATCACAATAACAGCACATCATCCTGACATGATTTTGTTTTTGTTTGTTTTTTGAGAATCAGTCCTGTCTTTTATGCTCTCTGACTGTACACAACTAACAACTTGGCTCTATCGGTTTATCAAACATGGACGTGTGTTTTGTTAAGGATGGGTCCACAGATTTTTCAAGCATTTCTTTAAACATCATTCACATGGATATACACATTGCAAGTGTCACTGGTTACTGCACATATTTTTCTTGTTCCAACTGACCTAAAAAAGAAAAATCCCATAAACAGTGTAAGAGAAGATAGTGGACAAAATCAACAAAATGCTCTGAACACCTTTTTTGTTTGTGTTTCCACCTAATAGGAACCCTGAACTCCTGTAAGTTACCAGGCCTTAGCAAAAAGCAATGAGACATAGGACAGAGTGTAAAAGGAGGATGGTCATACAAGTCTCTTGTCAGACAAGGGTCTAACAATGACACTGCAAAACGCAACAGCAATTGAACCTTAGTGTTCATGTGGTTTATTTTACAAGATTTAAACAGGCTATAACAGATGATGGTGCATTGGCTTATGTGTTAAAAAAAAAAAAAACAGACGTGTGTACATTTGCATCTCGTAAGCTTATTTTTTGTAGAATAAAAAAAGAAAAAAGAATCTGTGCAGAAGAAGACATAAGAGTTGGGTTTGTTGTTGCAGAAAGAGCGGTAGGGTCCTCCAAGTGATCTGAGAACTATGGAGAAATTCCACTGGTGCAAAATCAGTGTTCAGTGTGTCCTTATTGAGTTGTTTGCAGAGAACTAACATCAAGAGTTGCTTTCATTGAATTTAAGCAGTAATATATACACAAGTACTTCATTGAAATGGCTCATTAAAATCATCAAGATGTCAAACACAAACTTTACTTGTGGATTTATGGAGAGTATTATTTTAAGACAGACTTGAAAATATGTGATCCTATCCTTTAAATATACACTTAAATGTCCATGTTGATGGTATGATTCAGCCTGCACCTCTAACTGTATCTGTTTATTCACTGCAGGTAGAATAAAGATAATATAGCACTGTAATGTATCATGATAAATCTGACTATTTATTTGATTGTGTAGAAGTGGGGAGGTATATCAGACCGGCTGTCTTTCTCCCCAGCAAAAATGCCTTAATGTAAATATATGCACTGTAAATAACTTGATTTTTTTTATTCCTCTTTTGTTATGATTTTGTAAACAAAAGGGCCAAAAGAGGAAACTGCCCTGCATCCAAAAAATATTTGAGCCTTCTTTCTTTTCAATTGTGTTGTCTTGTCAAAGATATTTTGATGCCATTGTTTTATATATTGTCCTTTCAATGACTTATTTTGTAGATTTATTTTCTTCCTAGGTAAACGTTCCAAAGACAAAGGTTGTTGTTTTTTTTCAACTGAGTGAAGCCGAACCTAATAAAGTCAACTGACACTTTTACAGTTGTGGTCTAGCAGTGAAATTATTATTAAGACTCTTAGAAAAAAGCGTGTAATATTAGTGCTTAGGTGTGGCAGTGATTGATGTATGGGATTTCTGTCATAAGGCTTATATTAAAGCTATGTATTGAAGATTAAGCCACAGAGAGTGTGGTGTGGGACAACAAGCCCACCTCAAGGCCTGAATGAAACAAATGAGGGATAAACTCATTTAATCTCTCTAAATCTAAACATGGGTTCTATGTAAGGGCTGATTCTCTGTGGCTTTTATTTTTCTGCAGAGATTCAGCCCACCTAAGATTTCAATTTCAGCAAAAGGAGATAAGAAGGGGAGATGAAGGGGGTGAGGAGCCTTTGTCCAAGACCTGCATGTAACCTGCAGCACCCTTGCTGATCAGCAAACAATAGTCCTTTGATGTCCCAGCAAGAGACAATGGACAAGAAAATAAATTTGACCACCACTCTGGGACTGCAGGGGATTCCCACTGAATTAAAGTGGATGTACTGCACACACACACACACACACACACACACACACACACACACACACACACACACACACAACATATGTTCTTGATTTAAGTCATAAATGTGACCCAGGGTCTCTGTTGTAATCTACCTCAGATGTCAGAAAAGAGGGAGGTGGAGGGGAGAGAGTGAAAGCAGTGAAATGCAGAACAATCTAAACAAAAGAATCTCTGGGGAGACCCAATCAACCACTTCCGTCCTCCTACATCTTCTCTCCTCGTTCTCCTCCTCCGCTCTTCTTATTTAATATCATTTTTTTCCTTTTTCTTTCTTTGTCTTTCCATGCACCGTATCCCCCTCTCTATCCCGGTGGAAAGGATTGTATGAAAGTCCAGGGGCGCTGCTCCACAGGTCAGAGTGGAGACTGTTCTCACAACCTGCTCCACCCCTCATCTTCTTCCCCCTTTTTTAATCATCCACCTTGTCTCCCTTAAATCCTCTGTGCTCCATCTTTCTCCCCACCTTAAAATCCAAGTGCATAACTTTTTTTTTTTTTTTTTGACTCTCATCTTTCCTTTCTTATCTTGGGTCCTTGTGTAGCCAAATCTTGGAGAACATTTGAAAAAAACAGACTTGCAGGTGCATTTCTGAGTGTCCAAATAATAAAAAGGAAGGGTGAAGATATTAAACGCACACACATACACACACTCTTAAACAGTCACACAGTGGTGATGAGTGAGTGGGAGCTACCGGTTCATGTTTTGGATCAGCTAAATTAATGTCACACATCTGGAAGAAGGCTGCTGCTCCACCCTCTGCTGTGCTGCGTTGGTGTGATTCCCAGTTTCCCTTTGTGTGTGTTGGTATGTGTGTGTGTGTGTGTGTGTGTGTGTGTGTGTGTGTGTGTGTGTGTGTGTGTGTGTGTGTGTGTGTGTGTGTGTGTATGTGAGTCTGTGTACGTAGGTATAATGTTTCCACTGCTCCTCTCTACGAATAGACCACCCACTCAGAAGACCAATAGAAGGACCACGGGGAGCCCGGATAGACACACACACACACACACACACACACACACACACACACACACACACACACACACACACACACACACACACACACACACAGCTCTCTCCAAAGTCAACCCTTCCCCATAATTCTCAGAATAGAACATGTTGTTATCAGAGATTGCAGAGATACCACAACAGCTGACATGCTATCACAAAGTTAAAGATAATATCAGAAATCAAGGAGGGTTGTATTACGAGACGATACGTTCGTTTTTAAAAATGTTGCCTCAGGTGAACCGTTGAGTAGACAGAAAGTATAGAAAGTGTAAACTTAAATATCAGAGCCTCATCTTGGCTCCTGTGATCATTTAAGCAGCAGTGCACTGTGGGAACTGAACATTTAGGTCATCAGGAGCCCAGATTTAAATCTTTTGTGGGGTGACTTTGTCCCAATTTGTTGGAGGCCATGTCATTTTTTTACCCCGTGTCTTAAGTTAACTTAAACACGCTGCTCAGGTGTATGACCAGTGCAGTTCTGTTGATTGATACCTCTGGGTTTGCGGTAAAATTAAAGTGCCCTAATATCGAGGTTTGAAAATATGGCCCCCCTTTAGCCAGCCTGTGGCAAGCACCTTGAATGTAAATCCTGGAAAATAGTAGAGCTCTTTGGATAAATGCAGCCCATTTCACCCAGTTTGACATAACGCATCTTCTAATAATTACAAACAACAAATCAGATCCCAGAACCAAAGTAGTTACTTCATGCTTGGTTTGATTAATTACACATTTGTTGAAGATATGCACCACTAATGTATTCAAGTAAATCATAGAGCAACTAAGGTGTCTCCCAAGATGTAACATAATGAGGTAAACAAAATCAGTTGTTACACAGTCCCTTTACGTTTGTCATTGCTGTAATTATGTTCAATCTTTCGTTCTATTTTTTTTTTGTAAAACATCTCAAACTAACTGCCACAAATCAATCCCCATTGGCTGAGGATGTTTTTCCAGCATAGAGTATTTCTTGGTTTGTAGGACAGACAGCTGATGTGGATTACAGAATAAACACACCATGAGTATCGGCTGACAGATATTTGGTTAAAACACAGAAAAAAATTCAATAGCGAAAGAGATTTCATAATCTCCAATTTTGTAATAAAAAAAACCTCAAGTAGCCTAATGACGGACAGAATATTATTCCAAAGTACCTTCAGCTGTTGCTGTAGGAGTTGAAGTCTTGTTTTAGTCAAAACCATGAAATGTTGTTTCATTGCTTTTTTTCAAGTCCTTTTCACTGTGTCACCATGTGAAACACAACAACACAGTATCAGTTGTCAAGGAGTTTTAACATCACCCTGCAATGACTAATGTGAAAAAGATGACAGATCCAAGAAACCATAAACCAATGTAATAGCACGTCGGATCAACACAATTCCAGATAAAGAACAAATTGAGAAAAACATGCTGGCAATAATTAAACTTTTTTCTCCAGAAATCTTTTGTGATAACCTGGAAACACCTAAAGCTACATTTCAGTTATTTCATGTGTATGTGTATGACAAACCCATTAGGCTTTGCTACATATCAAGCACATATCTTTGCACCTTGGCCTCTCGAGGATACAACAAACCCCTATTTACTTTAACCCTTAAAGGGAGAAAATGTAGACCCTCTTGTTAGTTCTTATCAGGGTTTGTGAAGGATGAAAAAAGGCTCTGTATTGTACACATTTTCAAACAATTAATCAAAGCTGTTTGCTCACTGTTCACACCAAGCCTATCTTAATGTTCAGAACGCCTCCCTGACTAAACAGCTAATAGTTTCCTGTTGTCTTCACACATGCTTTATGGGTTCATAGATTAGAGGTGATGAAGCACATGTGGTTTTTTTAGTCATACTGTTGCATAAAAGCTAACAGCATAGGTTCAGGTCAGCATGTCAGCTGGTTCTATGAGTGAACTCACTCAAACCTTCATTTGTATTTTACAGAGTTGACTGAAACATGACCCTTTGTACAGCTAATAACTTATTCTATTTTGAAAATGTATTGTCCCATTTTCTCTGAATCTTCCAGATCTGGCAAACAGTAAAACACTTGGTTTGACACTGTTTTGTAATGCTATTTAAGTTTTACTAATATTTTATGCAGATGGAAATATGGCAGCAATCATGTATGTAAGCAGGTAGTGTAGCAAAATATTTTGTCACATTTATTCATTCACACATACTATAGCAGAGGAAACTTTGTCTAGTGCCCGTCAGTATTAACTAATCCTATTCATATGCACACATATATGCCCACTTGGCTATGTGGCTATCGATAGCTATTTATGGTTCAGCGTCTTGCCCAAGGAGACTTGGACATGTGGGCTGCAGGAGTTAAAATCATGTCACCAATCTTACAGTTGAAAGACGACTGAATGTACCACTGTGCCACAGCCGTCACATCTAACTTAGTTCATCCAGTCTACAGGTGTGTTGTGGACTTTGAGAAGACAATTGGTCCCACTCACAGTCTTGTGGAGGGTAGTGTGGTAATACCAAGACTATTGCAACATGTCATCTGATGGCAGGTGAAGGTTGTGTCCTTATCCCCAGTACAAAGTCAAACATGTTTCCAGTGGATGACCTATGCATGGGTTGTCCCTTGTGATCAATTCTGATTTGTTCGCAGGGTGCAGCTGGGGGGAGCAGAGTACCCAAATTGTGATCTCTGAAATAGATCTCAACTTTTGGCAGACGATGATGTACTGTTGGCTCTATCAAACCTCCAGCAGGCACTTTGTCTTTCAAGTGAGGGAGAAAAAGGAAAGTTGAGGGTCCACACCTTCCTTCAGGCGGGGAATTAGTAACTGACTCAAGCAAAGGAATTCAAGTATCTCAAGGTCTTGTTCATAAGTAAGAGTTTTGAAATTGGCAGATTGGTGGGCTGAGAGATCGCCAACCTGGAAGGTCAAGCTTTGAATGCTAATTGACTCTAATCATCCCGAACCTATAGTAGAGTGGACTGAAGGGAATGCTCTTAGTCCGTGATATTGAAAGGAGCCAGTTGATGTCGCTTGGAGATGATAAGGACGTCTTCTCAGTCTCTCAGCTCAGAGGTCTTCAATGCAATGTCAATGCAAACCAACTGGAAGGAAACCAAGGGTAGGCCCAGAGTAAGCTAGAGAGATGAAATATCCCATCTAGCCTTGAAACACCTCCAAATCCCCCAGGAGGAGCTCGAAAACTTTGCTTGTGAGAGGTACATCAGGGCTAAGTTGCTTTGCCTGCTGCCAACACAACCAAACTCTGTATAAGCATAACACAATTGGTGGACTGAAGAATGTCTTTGTGTTTGAACACTGTTGAACATTGTGGACATTTTTAATGTTAAACACAACAAAATAAACATGTCTATTTTTTATATATATATAAATGCCACATATTATAGGCTACCATTTAGATAAGTATTCAGATGGCTCACAGCAGGCATAGCTCCACATGTGGCTCTGTTTAAACCTGAAGAGTTTCCCAGCCCTAAAATGCAACAGTACACCCACAACTCTTCACTTAAATTAATCAATAACCTGTCATCAGGCATTGCAATGTGTAAAGCATCAAATATTTGAGAGTTGAGAAAGAAATAAAAAACTAACTCTCTGGTGACTCAGGGAAATTGTATGCAGGACAGGGTCAACGACTTGTCACTCAGAATGAAACTGATGACTTAAACCTGGGGCTTAAGCACTCGATTGTGCTGTCTGGTGCTATTGTTTTAGTTTGACAAATTGGTTGGTTCTTTTTCAGTGTAAATCTTCACAAGTAAACACTTCATAACAAAAACTTAAAGTATAGATAATTATTAGATACAATAGTGGCATTGTCCTTTATTTAATACTGATTACTCTTTGTTTTGAAGACAAACCGAGGTCTAAAGTTTAAAGTCCCAGTGAAACTGTCTGACATTTATGATGAATTCCTGTAGAGTAGTTGTTCTCAGGCCTGAGATAATTTTGGCATTATTCACAGCTGGGATCCAAAGACATCAAGCTGAAGTCTGATAACATGGGAAAGGTGATGGTTTGATTCACACCACAATGGAAAGACAATGTTTCTTTAAGTATGAAGTAATGACAAAACTCCATGAAGAAAGGGGCCAGCGATAAATAATTCAAAAGTGTTTCTGATGAAATGGCAGTTAACTTGACAAAAAAAGGCTTGTATCAGATTTTATGGTGATTTTAAGTCAGTATATAAACCAGTTTATCATTGTTACTATTACTTTTCTGTCGAAAAAAGTGATAAACTCTATGCCCATGTCCTTATTGGTTAAAATAATGACATGGATGTGGCAGATTTTGTCTAATGCTACATGTTGGTTACCAACTATGATGTGAGCTTTTTGACCTTCAAATATTATCTGATATAACTCCAGATTTTTACCATGCATTGTATTTGCACAATTGCTTATTAATTTGTTGGTGGAGAAATGCAAGCTTTTTTAAATGTTAGATTCCTTATGTTTTCTGAATTGTTACTTTGAAACACAGCAGTACAACTTTAAATCATTCTCATCCCAATAATACCCAGTAATCATTTTAATACCAAAACCTTACTTAACCAAACCAACAAACCTGGTTATGTTACCCTGTGGATTGAAGAAATGTCAGGATTGGGAGGGAGAGATGCACATTGTTATTCTTGACTTGTACAGTACACTAACACAGCTGAACAACTTTGTCTAATGAGATTCAGATTGGAACAAATGTGTGGTAAATCTCAAATTGAATGTTTCACAAAGTAAAACGAGCCAAAAATCATTTAACGATGGGAAAAAACATTGAACTCACTGCAAGTTCCCTCAGATGCATACACACACTTTGAGACATGCAGCCTCTTGAATAAGCACAGAATTCTCAATGTGAATAGATCTTATATAATAACAAGAAATTCCTTAAGCTTGCCCTAACCTGTCTGACCAGAAACTACCCTGTGTACATAACATTAATGAGTGTGTAAGTAAGTACTACACAAGTCAAACAGGTTATAACGTTTTGTCATCTGCTTTATGTTTCTGTTCTCCTTCTCATTACACCCCTCTTCCCTCCTCCTTTCTTCCGATGAGATAAAACATTATCCCATTATATGACGAAGGCCTCTCTCATGCCTGAATCCCCCTGCTGCAGCCAAAATATCCCCTAACACCTACACATGGTCACTGAACACATGTACTCCACACATGCACACACGCTAAGAATCACCCATCCCATACCTCTCTACCCCCTCCTCCCCCTTCTCTCTGTCTCCTTTCTTCTTCAGCAGCTGTGCGTCATTTTAACTGTTTTCTATGAAACCTGGTATTCATAACTGCTGGACATGATTTCACCCTTGAGTCCTACTAACATCATAATGGTAATAGTTTAATCTGCATGGTCCTGACCCGGTCCTGTTGTTTAGATGTGACCTGAGTGGGAGAAAGAAAAGAGGCTCCCTTAGAACACATTACAGCTGGGAGCCATTGTCTCGATGAGGAAGAAGGTATCTATCTATCTATCTATCTATCTATCTATCTATCTATCTATCTATCTATCTATCTATCTATCTATCTATCTATCTATCTATCTGTCTGTCTGTCTGTCTGTCTGTCTGTCTGTCTGTCTGTCTGTCTGTCTGTCTGTCTGTCTGTCTGTCTGTCTGTCTGTCTGTCTGTCTGTCTGTCTGTCTGTCTGTCTGTCTGTCTGTCTGTCTGTCTGTCTGTCTGTCTGTCTGTCTGTCTATCTATCTATCTATCTATCTATCTATCTATCTATCTATCTATCTATCTATCTATCTAATATTTAACCTTTTTGGATGTATATTTTTGGGAAATCATTTTAAATTGCAAGGTGTTGGTGCATTGTTATCTGGCCTATCTGTGAATCAAGCAAGCAGCTTTCCAGCTAACGAGTAATAAAAGTGGATAATTCTGATCTTGTAGTTGCAGCTTCTAACTGCATAATTAGCAGTACTTCTATGTACCTTTGCAATACTTTTATTTTTTATTTTAAAAGACATCTAAAAATATTTTGGTTAATATGCCAGTATACTTTCATCACATGTTGGCAAATTTAACTAAATATTACTCTTTGGTTATAATTGTGCTTGTTTACAGATTTTTTATTTTTTATTTTTTTTACCTCTGTGCGTTAACTTACTGTGTGACTGCCTTTTTTAAAACTTCTGTTGCTACTCCTTTGTATCTATCAATGCAGAGTAAAGATGGTGAGTCATGAGTGAGCAGGCATCAGGAAACATGACAAAGAGATGTTAGATCCCCTCTAACACTCTCACACATACAACACACATACACACACACAGGCCACCTGACTGGAAAAGCCTACATGAAGCTTGCAGAGAGTTTCTCCACACCCTGGTGTAAAAAAAGAACTCATTATTATTGAAGACTAATTAGTGTTATCCCCGCCTGTGTGAAAACAGACTTATCTAGACAGGTTACTTAAAGCACAAATGATGTGTTTGTAAAATCATGTGTCACGTCAAATTGAGAGGCTGACATTTTCCAAACAATTCCTTCCACAGCACGTGTAAAAAGTGTTGCAACAGGGCCTCAGACTTGGAGTCAAAAGAAATGTTAAGACTTTGGTTAATCATTGTTCATCATCAGAATCAGGTCCTTTCTTTGACAAACAAATATGTAACCACCCTAACATACAAAAAAAAAGTCTGTCACGTTGATAAAAGTGTCACTAATGTAATTTCAGCCTTTCCACAATGCGATGATTGGGTAAATCTGTGCATCATCTTTAAACAGGTGACACCATATGACATGAGACTGACCTCTGAAGGTAAGATATCAAAAGAAACCCATAAATATAATCATCGCCCCGGTGTCTCGTAGACCACTGATTACAACATAATCACATACAGGTTGTGTGTGTGTGGAGTGATTGAAAGAGTGTGGGTTGAGAATGTCATAACCTCGCACACATAGGATGGGTGGAGACTCCAGACATGGTGGAGACAGAGGTTATAAACTTGGGAAATACTTTTTTCATAAACCCCATTGTTAATCCCATTTTACAGTATATTATAGATGAGTAATGTTTTACAGTTTCACTCTGAAAAGGTGTAAGATGGGGCGCTTGAAGGTGATATTCGTAGAATATAGCCTTTATTGTTATTTCTTGGGGGTTGAGTATAGCAGTGACCGTAACATTTTCAAACAATTCACAAGTTTACAACTCTGGATAATAAATTAGTTTGATTAAATGAGTTTTTAGCTGGTTATGGAACATACGGATATTAATAACAACCAAAAGTAAACAAGACCATAACGTAGAAGATGAAGTATTTCTCAAAAGGTTTTCTAAAAACCCCTGCTATGAGTTAGGTGTCAGACGAGCTATCTGAAAATCCTTTTTTTTATGTTCATGTCAAAGATTAAATAGGACAAGCTCAACAGAGAGATCAATTGCACTGCTTTGCCCCTAGGGGCAGAGGCGCTGCTCAACAGGCAAGGCAGGCAACTGCCCCCCCCCCCCCCCCCCCCCCCCATTATCCTCAAAGCAGGCGGCCCAGGATGCAATTAGACATATATGGCTCTTTTCCTGTATGTCTTTCTCCACTCGCTCTCTCCTTTTAAACGTCTGGCTTTTTCTTGTAAAAACATGTTCACAGTGTGGTAAATACTTTTAATTACTTTAATAATACTTATAATGTGTATATTTTGGTAAGTATAATATTTGATTTCTTCTCCTTCTTCATATAATGTATATTACAATACAAAATGTCTTGCACCTGCAGAGTGTTCTGCTTGTTTTCCTAAAAAGAACAAGAGAGTTTGGACTTGTGTTTTTGTCTTTTTTCAGTCCATCTTTATGTCTGCTTCTTATGTCCGACTTTATTGAATTCAGCTGTGTCTTTACTGGCTGGACTCGATGCTTCAAAGATAGGAGTTGACAAAAATCTATTCCCCTCATAAAGAGTTTAATAATCAAATGAGAACTAATAAACTGTTTTGCAATGTGAGTCGATGTGATATTCAATCTGCTCGCTTGAACTACTTAGTTTTAAGTTGAACCTTCAGGCCTGATTCATTTGCCATAAGTTGCTCTCTCTCTCCCTAACACACATGTACATCTCCAGCACACACAGTCAGAGGCATGAATAATATTTTTACTGGAAGCTTCTTGAGCTCTGCAGATGGGACAACATGCCACTATTTTTGTAAAGCCGCCTCTTCACAGAGGCTGCTGTATAAGTGAGGTCAGCCGATCAGTCTGTTGTGGTGCATGTGATCAATAAGGCACAAAAATAATTCAATTAAACAGTGTCATTCTTGTGCTTAGATCAATTATAACCCATTTACCCTCAGAGAGTGGGCAATAAGACGATGGTCAGACTTGAGTGTTTCCGACAGAGCTGTGATCTGCTGCACTCTACTGGTCCAATCTATCATTACACCGACATTGAAACTCAATAAACAGCAGTTAATTTTCAAAATGTGTCTGACAGGTGAGGTGAGCTGTTTTAAATAAATTCTTCGCATCATATCAGTTTTGAAGCCACTTTTTTTGCTAGCAGTTAAATTTTTTTATGCTGGATATTTTATTTTGTTTTATTATTGCTGGTTCGTTAAACATTTTATTTAAAGCTCCTAAAGAGGAGTTAGTTAAAAATGCAAATGAGAACATCAACAAAAAAGATCCTCTATTTCTATACTGTTATTTGTGATGCTTAAAATTGCTGTAGCAGAGTAGGCGTCAGACAAGGGGATAACAGCACCCTCAACAGCTTAAACATCCTTTTATTTTACTGCAAAGATTCACAGTGACTGATACATCTGACTGTTAAAATACAATACAATGAGATATTTTTTTTGTTAAAAACCACTTCATGAATATGTACAGGACACAACTAGAGAAGCAAAAAGAGGTACCTCTTTGTAAACTGGGGTCAACAAAATCAGCACAAAGCTTAAGTTTCTCACAGGTGCTTTAAATTGCAGTTTGATTTGGGTTAATGCTGGTGCTCAAGAAGGAGACGTCTACTGGATCAAAGGGTCACACATTTTTCCTTAAATTAAAATAAATTAATTTAAAAATATGTTTGAAGTACAACCCTTTGTCAGGATTTAGTTTTGAATTCCTGAGTTTCAATGTCTTGTCTTGTCTAAGTTCTCATTTCCCTAGTGTGTTTCCCTGGTGTTAGTGTTTCTTAGTCTAGTCTTTAGTGTTTCCTGTGTTACTTTCTATCATTGTGTCTTATGTTGTCTGTAATATTGTTATCTGTTTTTCTGTGTTAAGGTTTCTTAGTGTTTTCAGTGTCACGTTTTACTATGTAGTTGTCCTCAGTGTTTCTGGTCTTCTGGTTGGCTCCTCTGTGTGTTTCCCTTCTGTCTGACTGCCCTGATTGTCCCTCACCTGTGTAACCAGTGTTTGATTACCAATTTGTGACGCCTATTTAGTCTCAGTGTTTCTTCCCCTCTGTGTCAGTTCATTGTGTTTCTTGTACCAGTCTGTTGTCGGATGTTTCCTCGTGTCCCTGATCCTGCAACTTCTTCTCATCATGGTGTTGCAGAAAATGCTGTCTCTTAAATGTACAAAAAAGCTAATTTGACCCTGAATTTGCCATTCATCATTAGGTCTTGTTTTCTACATGTAAATAGTCTTCACATTGTGGATTGAGCACCAACATGTGGCAAATTTTAATGGGGACACATTTACACGACGACCTTGTACAACTTATCAACCTTTTACACAACGTGTATGAAGTTTTTGGTCCTGCATACACAAGTTATTTTACTACTTTATTCCATCAAATGTTTAATTTGCATGCACATACACACGTCATCCATTCTGCAGCCACAGTTACAGAACATAAGTGAAATAGTTCTATCACTTTGTAAGTTAAAGCCTGCAATTGGCGACTTGTAACATGTATATTTCTGACATTTTATTGAAAATATGTGAACTTAGTTTTTTTTTATCGTGGTATAACGTCAGCAGTATATGACCTTAAAAGATGACTGTTTATTTATCGAACTGTCAGCAACAACAAACATAAGCCTGCTATCACTTTTACTCTGGTTTTCTTAGCACCTGGTGAGGTTATAGAAGTATATTAGTGTCTGTGTATTATTCCAGTTAGTGAACATATTGTACAGCAGTTAGTCATGAAGCCCTGAGGTCAGCCATTATTCATATTTTAAACACATCTACAGCTAAATATCTTTACTCACTCTTTTGTCTCACTTTCCAAATGTAGACAGACATGTGTGACGCTCTATGAAGAGATACACACGAGTACATACAACACGCTACACATGAACAATATCTGCACCGGCAGTGCTTTTCATTACCACAACACAACCATCAGTCAGGGGGATTTATTTGTGTATGTTTGCAAGAGTTTTTGACGAGTGACTCATCTTTTTTTCTGCCTTGCATGGTATGTTGCACCTTCCATTCTGCCTCTGTTTGCTCCCATTAGCATGTCAAGGCTGACATTAACGAATGAGCCTCATCAACCTAACTGACCTCTCTGCTGTGAAACGGTGAGAAACACACTTTGTTTTCCTCCGTAAACAAATGCAAATTTAAAATCCATAACAGATCTTTCTAATAGATAATGTATCATTGGGTAAAGATGCTTTATTTGGACCTTGAGATGCTCTCAAGATGTTACAACAAATGTTAAAAGGTGAGTCACCACAGCAACAGAAAAGGGGTACATGGCTGTCTAAACATTTCATCTTTATACACTGCAGGGGAGGTGATATCATTATCTCCAGAGGTTTTAAAATAGAAAGTCTTGCTCATGAATTCTACCTTCCTATAGTTTTTCCACTGTGAATCCATTTCAGACATAAATAACTTACAATGTATGTGATGAAATAAAATAGAAGGTTAGTTGCTCGTGAGGTGTCTGATTCATTGCTGATCAATAAAGCTGGCTGAGCAGAAATATTGAAAGACTGATTTTTTTTTTAGATCCACTCTGAGTAGTAAACATGATACCACGTTTCTGATCTATTTGTGTTTCAAAGCAACTCTCCTCTGAACTAATAGAAGAGAAGCATCATGGGAGAAAATCCTCCACCCTTTCTCTTCATATCAGTGATAAAGGAGTCGACACGAAGACACTCTGCAGTAAGAGTGATAAAAATATTCACTTCAAATACTACCTCTTTTTTTCCTCTCTCACACTCACATATATAATTTGTTGCCAAGCTATAACTGCCTTGCATCGGCCCTGGTGCTGCTGATTCATCGACTTAAAGTGATAGAACCACTCAGAAAAAATCTCTGCAGTTGTCAGACAGTTTATGGTGAGCGTGATTTTAAGGTGTGTGACGCCTGAGTCAGAGCACCATGACCTGCAGATTTACAAATGCAGCTGACAGGGAGGCTCATTTTTATACACAGTGAAGATAGCAAATCGGATGCAGTCGGGGGTATCTTCTTTTGGATTTAAAGAGTTGGATTTTCTTTCTTAAGAGTATTCATTCTCTCTCCGCCTACCTCATCTATTTCTGTTTCACTTTGTGATGAATGTATCCATATCCCTTACTCCGATACTCTTAATTCAGGTGCAAAAACAGAAACCTTTTTGATGTTTGACTCACCGTTAAATAAAAACCTACTGTCGAGAACATTGTCTCTCAATTACCATTGGCTTTCTTGAAAGTTGAAACTAAGGTGACTTAGTAGGGAACAACACAAACTGCAACTATCCAAATATTTCCATAAATAGAAATAGGCAGCAAATCCATAAATGATGCAAATTTGAGAAGACGTGCAAGTACAAAACAAATGATTTGATGGAAACAAGCTGCAAAAAAAAAAACATCTTGCAGAGATAAATTGAGACAAAGCCAGCAGCTCCTGCAGGGGGCGACACTTACTTGAACTGAATTTTTGTAAAATCTATTTTATAGAGTAAATAGTTGTACTTCGCTTCGGGATGAATGCAGCCAAAAGAGGTCAGTTTGATGACAGAACAACAAACAGAAGTGCAGTGTTTTTCTTGATGGGTTTATCTTGCATTCTGGGGATTCCCTCCAACAAATCGCTGCTCAGGTCTATGGAGCTACAGTAGGCACACATTGATGTCCAACATCCCTCCCCCTGCTCTCCCATCCCTGCTGTGTGTCCGCTTCTCCTAATTGGAGCAGCTGTTCACCTCTTTACTTCTCTAGTGTTTCTCCCGGTTGCCAAACTCTACCATCATTCACTGGTTGGTGACTTTTTGCAGCATTTTGTTGATACATTTGTTTTGTACATTTGTATATATATATATATATTTTTTTTAAATTCCACCTTTTCTGAATTTGCAGCCTGTTTCTACAAATTACAGAGGGTCATGACTGCACTTTTCCCCCTTGTAGGCCACTTTGAAGTTTCACAGGAAGAAAGGCTGGTGCAACATTAAGTCGGTATATGCAGACAACACTGCAGGGCAGCACAAAGCATGTTTCACTGCAACACATACATTTCTTTCTAAACATGTTTTTCATTTTTAAATTCTGTATTCAAACAATGTGTTTACAATGATATGACAGGAGAAGGGTGTCGCCTTGTGTAATTAGTGTTATTACAAGGTGAAGAGTGATTAGACACGTGACAACAACATTCAGAGGTTCACACACGCCGGAGCAATAACAATAACAATGATGCTTTGGATTAGTGAAAAAGTTAAAAAAATCACAATCTTGAGTCTCAGTGACGGAGTGATTATGGAAGTACAGTCACAGTAATTTGTAAACAAAATATACACATACATACTGTACCATGTACTCTAAATCTAGGGTGGAAATAGTACTGTTTTGGTTATTAACTGTCAGTCACTTTTTTCGCTATAGTCCTTTTAATGATCTATTATTTACAGAACTTATCTTTTATTATTTTCTGTATTCTTTTGGGAGTAGTGTATACTATCATTGGCTTCAAATAAAAACTAGAAGGATCATCTATTAAACATTTTTCTAACTTCACAATCTCCTTAAAGTGCCAGACTGTGATGGGGAAAAAAAGTGCACAAGTCGTGCAAGCGAATCACACGACAACTCAAAACCTTCATCTTACATACACCATGCAGACTGAGCGGGCACACAATAAAACCTTTCACTTTAAATCTTCACAACATGATTCCAGCATTACAACAACGAGCTAAGTGGACTGTGGAGGCAGCGTTAAAGCCACAGACAGCAGTTTGGTAAAGTGTGATGGTCTGAACAGTGTATTTGAAAAAGATAAACCCGTCCCCTTTTTATTCACAAATCTACTGGCCCGATAGGATGGCAGGCTTACTTGGCAAGAAATGTGCCACTAAAAGATAGCAATATCCACAACCTGAGAAAAAAAAACCTTGGACATATAACATAAATTCACGTGTCACTGCATGAGCAAGTCCTCAGATAAAAAATAGACAACTAACATTTTTTTATGTCTTAAGATCCTTGGGGAATCAAAATAACGGTTACTGCGAGAAAATCCAGACCTACGGTACATCAAACAAGCCAGTACTGATTCAGTCTTTACTTCCTGGGCATATATTATCCCAAGTCTGTGCCAACTGGTCAAGGTTTAACTTGTTGCTAAGCAACACCAGCTTATACTGGGCTGCAATCAAAGGGATATGAAGCGCATTCTGCCGTGCAAAAGCAAAAGTACAGTGAACGACACGGGTGATTAAAGAAAAATAAGATGGCTCATCTGCTGTTAAATTATTGGTCAGAGAGTAGACTGTGGATCTGATGGTTATTCCTGTTTGATATGTTCTCGTTAAAGACCCTGCAAAACTATTTTGTCGACATCACTATGATGGGTTTGATTTTGTAAATGAGCGCATTTTCAGAAGATTTAGATATTTTATATAGTTATATTAGTTTGTTTGTGTTTTGTCTGAGCTCTTCTCGGGTGCCTTTCCAAATTGAGTGTTTTAATTTTTGTCAAGTATTAAGACTCAAGCAAATATTAAATCAATCAAATTTGATCAAACCACAACCACACAAACCGATGCAGGTAAGATGCAATTTTGAGTCTCAATTTCATGGAATTATTTTGGTCTTTTAGCAACTTTTTTACCGCTACAGAGAAACACTCCAAAAATATTCCAGTTTGAAGGGCTTTAAAGTCTCTTTTTTAGACAAATCTTGTTCTTGCTAGTACACTGCTGGCTGTGGCTTCATGTCACCTGACAGTTCTTCAACAGCGAAAAACATTACACAGCAACACAACCCATCCTGGTCACAATAGCTGTACATATACAGCCTCAGGCTCAATGTCGCGCACACAAATTGCAGGTCCACTTATTAATACACATACATACATACATCAAATTTTGACAGCCAACCTTTAGCAGAAATCATTTTCACACTCAACAACTGAACACCACAATCCAAATTCTTCATGCATGCAGCGAATGAACACTCCTTGTTTACTAAGCTGTGTTACAGGTGTTTTAGTAGAGTGCAGATATGGAGCTACATGGAGCCTTTCAGCCTCAAACGTACATCTTTGAACTCTCACACAGGAGACTCAGACTCATATCAGTTTTTTCACTCTGTGATAAGAGTTAAACCTGAAGCTCACATCATTTAAGGATGAATTTCTCCCCCTTTTTCATTGTTCCAACATTCTTCTCTTTCCTGGCGAGAAATCCTTAGTTATTCTGTGTGTAGAGACGTTGCAGGTGAAGCATGTGTGAACAGTCCCATGGCTCATGATTCTTTATGAACAGTTACAGTACCACAGGAAACAACTAAATAGTAAGAGAGACATCAGCTTGGCACTGCTTTTGTATCATGACATAGACACAATGCAGAGTCTGTACCGGAGTGTGAATGTGTATTATGTGTGGGGGATGTGTTTGTGTGTTAGTGTGTTCCTGCAGTCTTCGTCCTCCTCCTCACTGTGTGGGGGAGCAGTCGTCTAAATCCAGTAGCTCTCGGACCAGTCTTTCTCCAAACTGCGCTCGGCTGTAGCGTTTAACCGTGTAGGCGTCAGACATCTTGTAGAGGATGTATGCGTTGTTGATGGCGATGCTGATGCTCAGCCAGAACACCTGCTGCCAAGTCTTGTTGGGTTTATGGAAGATAAAGTACCTACGGGAGAAAAACAGCTTCTTACTCCATTTTAATGGAAAACACAGCAGAACTTTATGCACCTAGTCACCATGAACCCACAGCAAGAATTAGGAGTGATCCGTTTGAAAATCGTTATACATACTTGCTGTACTTGTCATCATATTTGCAGATGTAGCTGAGATGCGCTGCAAAAGCTTCGACAGCCAAGGGGCATGGGATCTCGCCACTTTTCCTCTTTATGATCACACCTGCCACAAGCCAACACAGAACAATCTATGAGTATGAGACATACAGCACAGGAACAAGGTCCCACACGAAGGGACTCACAGTCTCTAGACTCTGTGTTCCCATAACTGAGGACCAGACACAGGAGAGGATCATTGTTAATATTTATGTTTTCAGCTTGTTCCTCTTCAGGTCCACGGAGGGGGATGAGAAAACAGAACATCAAACTTTTCACGGAAAGAAAAGCACAGATGTGCTTACAAAAAAAGAGAGACGGCTTTTTACATTTAATTCTTAGTGTGCTATGAGTTCGCAGACAAATATCAGGGTCCGTAGACGACCCAAGTGTATACGGAAAGAGCAGCTAGTGTTGGCATTTAATCTCGTTCTCACTTCTGCTCCACTTTCTTAGACTGTCATTTTTCTTTGATTCAAACTTTTAATAAAAGGCAAACATGTCAGCTGCTCTAGAAACCCAAGGATGTAAGATAAGTATGTTCATTTTTGACACCAATGGATAACTTTTTCCTCCCGTGTGGCATCCTGGAGGGGAGGGGGCTCATCAGGAGACCATTTGATAAGAAGCAATCTGAATGTAGGCTAAAAAAGATGTGTTCATACCTGACACACCTTTCTCAGATCCCAGTAAATTAGTTCCATAACATCATAATATTACCCTCATAACAATCACGACATGGTTTCATGGTTTTCAATAAACAATATATCTAATTCTATGATGCTGAATGAAATACACTGTTTAGATTTGGAGTGTAGTAAACTTGCCATTCAGCTATGATGATTCAAAGAGGGGAAAGCCACAGATTAACTTGTTGATCTCGTCATTGTAAGGGCTGTAACAGAGTGCAACCCCTCCGAAAGGGTTTAACAAAGTGGTTACATAGAGAGTGGATTATTCTCTAAGAGGGGGAGAAAATCTGGATCCTGTCACCTCCTGGAAATGGATTATCTTGGATTAGAAAGTCTCACTTTTCCCCTCACATGAATGCTTAGCATTGTGCCGATTTCCCCTGCTAATAAGATAATCTTTCTTTTGAAAAACTGTCAGATTAAAAGCATTTTAATTTTAATTTCCTATAATCATACAATTCACCACCTGATGATCGAATGCATGTTTAATATACTTAACATGAGAGTTTAAGTGCTTGATTGTGTACCTTGTTTTGTGGGGGCATAACTGTTAGTGAGGAACCTGAAGTGTCCCTTGTTGTACCAGCTGATCAGAGACATGCTGCCCTTCATCATCACTCGTGATTGGCCACGCTGTGCTGGCGTGGCTCCACAGACCAGCATGCTTTGGGGTAAACCAGTACAATCACTCTTCCTGGTGCTCAGCAGACCACAGCAGTAGATGTCTGGAGGGAAACAAATACAAAGGCATGCCATCATTTTGTTTTCTTATATATTTAAATCTGCTACAGAGACATTCTACTAGTACAGATGATCAAAATAAATGTACTGTATTAATCAACAAATACATGATAATTAGATCAATCAGTGAGATGATCAACACTACATCGATGGGCAAAAATAATGACAATTAGTTAATTCTGCGTAGACTTTTTTCATGCATCGGGGTTTTTCTACATTCTGCCTCAGACATGAGCCTCTCTTTCTCAGCTGTGCTGATTCTCTTCATTTGTCGCCTTCATCCTTCGTTTTTTCAGTTTTCAACCCATTTCATTTCTTGATTTCCTACATGGGTGAGCAGCGGTGAAAGAATCATGGGACTGACTGCTGCTAGTTTTTGAATGCTCTCAATTTGAAGAGTGATTTTTATCACTAGTGTGTGCGTGTGTGTGTGTGTGTGTGTGTGTGTGTGTGTGTGTGTGTGTGTGTGTGTGTGTGTGTGTGTGTGCGTGCTTCTATGTCCACAGTGAGTTCAGCTTAATTAACTTACTTCACTAATCCAGCCTAAAAAAATTTGAAAGAAAACTCCTCAAACAATTCTTTCATGAAGCTCAGCTCTGAATATTTCTGGCTGAATGCCTCATAGTAGCTTCATCTAATAAGGATGACAGAATATTGATTACATCTCCAGACTTGTTTGTTTTGAATTGAAAGGCTGTAGATCTGCCAGGTTGAGTTTTCAATTGCTCAAATTAGTTAAAAAGCTTTTGTGAGAACTGCTATACGGCAGATAAACTCATTAGTTCAATGAAGAAGAAGAAGAAGAAGAAGAAGAAGAAGAAGAAGAAGAAGAAGAAGAAGAAGAAGAAGAAGAAGAAGAAGAAGAAGAAGAAGAAGAAGAAGAAGAAGAAGAAGAAGAAGAAGAAGAAGAAGAAGAAGAAGAAGTTATCTTTACACTAAAATATCAAAATCTATTAAAAATGAACTCAACCCATGTTATATATCTTTTGTTGAGTAGTAGGTTTAAGACGGACGCAGAAGAACACAATGA
Source organism: Symphodus melops (assembly GCF_947650265.1). Taxonomy (NCBI): domain Eukaryota; kingdom Metazoa; phylum Chordata; class Actinopteri; order Labriformes; family Labridae; genus Symphodus; species Symphodus melops. The sequence continues at coordinate 16,930,377 of NC_136705.1, forward strand.
GCCTTTGTTACAGCACAATGTAGGGCTTTGAAGTCTCATTACAAGGTAAAATGCAACAGACTGTCATTCTCTCTTTGCCGTTTAGCCTGAGGACGCTTTCATCACAACATGATTAAACATAAATAATGCAAAAACAGACAGCGATAGCATGAGGAGAGAGATTACAATCTATACATCAAAGTAGAAATTAAAGGGCGTAGACAAGAGATGAGATACAAAGTAGATGGATAAAGGGAAGATGGTTTATGAGACTTGATCGTGTACCTTGTTTGCTGAATTCGCTGAAGAGGCCGAGGCTGGTGATGGACGGCCCCGTGAAGATGATGGTGTTCTTTCCAGAGATGTTCTGGCAGAGCTGTTTGGCCACGAGGCTGTGGAGCTGAGGTTTGTTCTTCAAGGTGGCCAGACTGTCTGTACCCTCCTTAAGATGGACTGAGATCTGCAGAGTGGGAGAAAAAAGGACATTTCGATGAACCACATATACATCATCAGTTTGTCTTAAAGCGCCATTTTACTGTCCGCTTGATTAAAAAAAACAAGCTTCTGTATAAATCTAAAACCTTTTTGTGGGCAATCACTCATCAACTTGTTTACTGGAACAAACAAAGTACAAGAAGATACTAAAAATATATTTTCCTATTTTAGATTTATATGACAGCATAAAACATCTGCAATATAAAGAGCCATACTTGCCATATTTTGTCAGTTAACGATTCCTTTGTGAGTCTGTGTTAGGTGACCTCTGAACCCATCCTCTCTGTTGCACAGTGTAGGCAAAACAAGGACTCTTCAAGAAATCCAGAGGCAAATTCCAGTTTTCTTTTTTCAAATTGCATCAGAAAAATAAAACTTTTGAAATGATTCATAACTCATGAATCATAAATGTAAGATTTATTTGGAAAGCTGCACCACTTTGTATGTTTTGCATGAGTCTTAAATGACCTGCAGGATCACTATGGCCACATATATGGAAGTATGACTGGCTGGTAAAGATGTTTTCAGATGCCTGAAAGTTTTATGTCGTCGATCCTGCATCCTATTAAATAGTTCTTTTTGTTAAAGTTTTGCATGATGGTAAGGTCAAAAGAAATGGCAAATGGTGTCTGTGGAAGCTGCATGTGATGTGCTCGCCCTGGTGTCATCTGGGAAGGAGTGAAACCACGCAGGAAGTGGAGGATTAACCCCAGTCTTATAAAAATTAATCGTCTGTCAAGATTTGCTGATCGTTGCTCACCATGATTTAAGATGCCCTCTTTGATCTTTGATGCCCTCTCCCTCTCTCAGTCTCTCCCTTCCCCCTTTACTTCCATCTCTTCCCTGTAATGCTCCTAAAGAATTTAGTGATCTGTTGGTCTGCTTCAAAGCAGACCGAACCATGCTTTATGGCTCTACACGCTGCTATGTGAAACCCTTCAGGACACAAATCTCAAAAGAAATCACTAGAGCTTGGCTTCCATAGAAAGCCATTATCACAGATGTACAAATTGAGAAAGTGTCCACTAACTGCCCGGTGTTCATCTTCAGCACCTACAGTTCTGCAGTTGTTCACGAGCTGAATGGCATCAGCCTGATTAGCTGGCATCTACGTCAAGCTTTCAGCTATCACATAAGTGGTCAATCCATTTCTGTTTGCATGGTGTATGTATGTGTGTGTGTGTGTGTGTGTGTGTTTGTGTTTGCACAAGCTAATGGATTCTCATTGATTAGCTCCATTAACTTGTTTTATATCTTAGATTTTTTTTCTCTCCCTCGACACAATTCATTTCGCGGGAGAGAGTCAGATTGCAGACACACACACACACACACACACACACACACACACACACACACACACACACGTATGTATATGTCATATGTACTGTATGTTTAATGTATGAGATAAGGTAATAGGGCTTTAATATCAGTCTGTGATGCTTCTTACACACCATCTGTTTTAAACAGTCGATCAGAGATTACAGTTGAAATGATGTAAAGCTGCATTCATCAGTTCAATTAACTCAAAGCAACATCTCCAGAAAAAGAAATAGTTTTTCCATTACAATTCGGCTCATGGTTTGTCCTCTCTTCACTAATGTCATTCTGGACATCGTCCAGTCCAAAGATGGAATCCCTTCATCTGCAGCAGTCTTTTCTCTGAGGACATTTTATACAGCGATTAAAATTGTATTGCTGTACTTTCATTCCAGTTTCTAAAGAAAAATAAATAAAGAGTATATCATGGAGAGGTTCAACCTTTACTATGCAGTCATTGTTTAGAAAGAAGATATTGTAAGTATAATTAAGTGACATGTTTTAAATATGAGGACAGCGTTTGACACTTTAAGCAAAAAAAATGTGGACAATCCAAATGTGTAGTGCTGCCTGTAAAACTCCAGAGTAAAGCACTTTGCTGATTTTGTCTGACTTTTATGTCAGTTCAGTTTCAGGATTCATTGTCACAGAACAAAACTATAAAGTTTGACTTTTATATATTATATTTCAGAGCTAAGTTTTTGCATTGCTGTTCAGTTGCACTTCAGAACATTTCAGTCCAATCCACCACAAGCCTCTGCAGACCCTATTTATTATTAAGTTTACTGCTAATGCAGCCACTTACTGTATACAGTATGTAACAGTTAATTCAATATGATTGTTGCCATTGCATTTGTAGTTTTCTTTTATGCCTTTGTCAAGGAAATGTGTACCAATGGGGCTTTTTCTTTAGGATAGCAGTACACACAATATCCAGCACAGTATCAGTATACAGACATACTGGAATAAGAAATCACTCAAACAACTTGCTGTAAGGTTTGCAGGTTTGTGCTTCGATCACATTTTGATCACATACTGGGCCGTAGTAAAGAGGTTGCTTAAATCTCTCTTTTTTTTAATAAAACGAACAAAATAAAATAAAAAGCACAGCCTTTTGTCGTTGTGGTTTTTAATGTTTTGTCCTCTGTCAACGGCAGCGGTCAGAGTTGGACAGGTCTGTGTGGCAGCCCTCCCGCAGTGCTGGGCTCTGGTTAAGTGGCAGTGTTACATAATCAAACGACGTAGGAGTGGCAGGTTGCATTAAGGCCAAGGTTGTTAGTGAGCAGAGCGAGTTCGTCTGCTGCTGTGACGACTCCGATTTAATCCTCAACTGGTAGCTTTTCTACTCTAACACAAGATTAGAAATAATCTGACAAAATCAAAATGACTTTCATCAGTCCTTGAAAGCAATACACCAATATTCTTGATGAATTCTTTAAATTGGACTTTTTTTCTTTAGAGTTTCTGCAAGTATTGTGCTGAATACAAAATGAGGAAAACACTTTCAACCTGAGAATGAGATCCAGAAACCAGGGAAGATCAAAGTCTGATGTTTTATTAAAAGCCTTTTTTGACTTCCGGCAGATTGAAGAAAAATGTTACCACTTTCATGTACAATATGAGATTTCTGCCTCAAGCTTTTTAGAGGTTGGAAAGAGATGTTAAATCCTTAAAAAATAATACCATCCAGAAAAATGTTTCTTGAAAGAATGTGACTGAGGAGTGCTGCTACCTGACAGATGAATCCGGTGGAGGTGCACTGTCGAACCCAGAGACTGAACTTCCTCTTCTTCCTCTTCCTCAGCTCTCTCTCCGTACAGGTGGTGATGAACACTGGATCCTCGTCTATCAAAGGCTCATGGAGAACCTGGAAACACACACACACACACACAGACCGTGTTACCGTACATGTGAATTTGTCTTTTTTATATAACCATGTCACAAGTACAAGCTGTAAGAATAGCCGGCCTTAACAAAGGAGAAAACTGTACTTTCCTGTGAGAGACACAAATGAGGCTGTGGATGATGTAACATCATAGCTTAGTGTTACGAGAGAAAAGGCAGCCAAACACAAATGTGAACAAGTATTCTTGTGTTTGAAGGTGATACAACAGAGAGAAAAAAACTGTTCTTGTTAGAAATACAATCTCAAATGTGCAGCTTTGTCTGTAAAGACAGAGAGAGAGAGAGAGAGAGAGAGAGAGAGAGAGAGAGAGAAAACCCATTCTTGTGTCAGTTTTTAATTTTATTCCCTTCAGAATTTCTTTCTCTCCTCCTGACAGGCTAGATCATTTTTCATGACACAAAAAGAACTAAGTGAAGAAAAATGCTTTCATTTCATTTGCAACTCTCTTCGAACTCCACACTAAAGCTCATGGAAATAGACAAACTAAAAATAGGCCGACGTGAATAAAATAGACACAGCTCGACACCAACTTCCTCCTAAAAAGGCAGAAAGATAGAGTAAGCTAGTTTTGTATTCCTTTCAATGTTTTTATACTGAAGTGTGACTTTTGAATAATGCAATATACTCAAAGGTACTCGTAGAAAAAAACCCAAGAAAAAATAATTTATACACACAACAGTGGTTCTGCCATGTGTTAAGCATGTTGTTGATTGATTCAAATGTAAATATGATGGAACATGAATATATAAAAAGCACAACAAAGACACACTTTTAGGTCACGTGCATGCTTCAAACATTCTCCATCTTTTAAAGCAAACATTACAGATTAAATCTGACACAATAAAACAAATAAATGATGACTTTGTTGTCTGAAATAAAATTAAAAAAAGGCTTTATTTTTTCCTATGACGTGATGCTGTATGAATATCTTAACAGAGAACAGAGACGTTCCTGCAGCCACAGTGTCCAGTACATCCATATTACCATCATGTTTAGAAATGTCAGTATATTTCAATAGGAGGTGAAGCACGTCATCTTCTTCTAGTACGTTTTTTTTTTTTCCACAACGTCTGCTCTGTTTCTCTAAATAGATGATGGGTCGGATCAGATTCTGAGGATTAGTGTCTCAGTGGGGATTAAAGAGTGTATTACAACAGGCAGACATTCACAAAACACAAACAAACAGACAGGCCTTCACAGAAAACAAACACACACATTCACACATTAAACCAAATATTTTCAGATTTTGTTTTTCTTGGACGATTAAACCAGTTCAAAAACACCTCAAACCTGGCCAAATATTTATCAGAGACGCTTACAACCACACAACAAATATTTGCATTTCCAATTTGCTTTCCCTTCCTCTGGAGTCTTCCTCACCTCCTCCGTCGGCCGAATGGCCTCACCATGATTTGACTAAAGCTGATGTATGCAGCATCCAACAGCTCTCCTGCTCCGCGACAGAGAGCAACAAGTCATTTCCAAGTCAAATATTGAGTTGTGGATTAAACAAGTGGAACATTAATGAGGCTATTTAGCCTTCATATGCATGACATCACCCAAACCATAATAGCCTTTTAAGAGACATGTCATCCTGTAGATGCCTCTTTAGGCAGTACACTGCCTTATCCAATCAACTGAGGACAAGGTGGTTACATTTGCACATGGGTGCTTCGTGTAAATCATTTACATGGCTTCACTTATCCTGTATCGGACAGAGAGGGGAAGAAAATCTGTCAATGCACTTGCTCGCTGTCTGCAGCGGTTGTTCTATGATGAGTGGACCAATGCTCTGAAAGATTTTAACCTTGTAAATCAATACTAAACAGTGTCAACAGACTGAAAAACTGCCAGACAGACACAGACAATGTGGAGCATGGCTGTCAGAAGGTGCTGACACAACCCGCTAGTGTTAATAATGACATGCTAGCGCTTATACTCATTGACATTTACCCACACAGGTTGAAATAATGACAACCGGCAGAAAAAGCCAGCCCACAAAGGCTCCTGTTTTTGTTTTTTAACAACCATGACCTTCTATTTGTTATTTCATGGCAGTAAAAAGTAGACAAAAGTGTTGCGCTGATTAAACTATTAGTTTGAACTGAAGGAAATATAATACATCTACTAATGACAGTCACAATGGCCATTTAAAAAATAGCAACTTGGCTGGTAAACAAGAATTGGTTTTATTCTTTTCTTTTTAAATATCAAGCAAAAATAATATTGTGTTTTGGACCAAAGGTACCAAACAAGTCTATTTTCTGACATCTAAGTGACTGTATTATTACTTGTTTGATTAAGAATATGAACTGATTTATTGATGATTAAACTCATGGTCTTATGCAGCCTCAACAATCGTGTCAACTCTCTACTTCCTTCTGCTTTTCACAGTAAAATGAAAGATAACATTTCAATCATCTGTGGAGCAACAGATTCAGTCTGTGCCACTCTCACTATCTGTGCCCGCTCTCTACCCCCGGCGTAGAAAACCAACAGACAAGACGAACTGGCCTAGATACACACAAACCCTGTCACTGCTAATAACAAACACACACACACACACACACGAAAGCTGGCATGCCCTCAATGTTTCAGTCGAATCATTTTTAGATCTTGAGCTCGAATGTGAAAACCACAGTTCAACAAACCTTCTATTGCTGTTCAGGGAAATGTATGCACCAAATTTTATTTCAGTCTGTTTTGACAGGTAATATTACTGCAGACTGAGAAAGATGTGATATGAGGCTGGGGTTGCTGTTTAAGGCGTGTATTCCCAAATGCATCAGAGCACTGACATCATCTTTCACTTTGAAGATGATGTTATAGCAGTCAAACCGAAGAAGGCAATTTAATCATCGACTTCCCGGAAAGCTGTTCATTTTTAAGAGCTCAACATCAGCTGCAGGGGGGTTTCCAGATCCCGCTAGAATATGATTAGCCCCCCCTGGTGCTCTCCTCCTAACAAGCTTCTGAGTAAGCTCAAGTTGTTTTGTGTTAATATCGCCAATGAGAAAAGCTTAGTATAGTTAGCTATGGTAAAGGAGATGTATAATGCAGATTCATTTTTAAATACATCCATATAATGTTACAATGTTGGATGTCCATACTAAACCTCAGCAACGTTTTTTTAAACACAAGACACACAGTTGGTGGTATAATCCCATAACGTGGTTTCCTGGCATTCTGAACGAGAAGTTACGAGAAGTCTTCCAGACTTAATGATGACGAGACAGCATCTGAAATGAACCATTTCAGGTGGATGCTGACGTGAGCGATTTTACTGACACCAGTATAAGATACATTTTTGAGTTACACATCTCCCAATGGTACTCAATAAGTGTCCCAGACTGACACAAATAACGGTGAAAGTGAGTTTAATATATCCCCTGAACGTTATTTATTGTGTGACTTTATGCTGACAATTTTAGTGTTAGTGTCAGAGGAAAGTTCAAATTAAACTTCAAGCAATTCAGACAATCTGGAGCAAATTACATGATTATGATTTGTTTTTTTCTTCTGCCAATTGCCAGAACTCTCTGCTATTAATCACACACATATTTCAAGCTTTATTCTCATCAGGGAGAAGACAAGGAAAAATAAGCATGAGTGATTGCTGCTCTCTCTTTGTGCTCAAGAAGAGAACCTTTTTTTCTAGTTTGCTTTTGTTGCCATCGAGTCATCGAGTAATCAAGTAGGACAAGTGCATTACAATAACAATGTAGAGGTTCTGATTAAGTTGAACAGACTTGACTTTTATCAGGCTGTGTGTTTGTGGATGCTTTGATCATTTCATTGCTGCTGTTCATCTGGATAGGAAAGTAAAGTAGCAGTAAAACTCTTGCCCACCCAAAATAGAGTTGCAAGGCTGGCGATCTACTGCCCCAGTTACATTAATGTAGATCTAATGCATTCAGTGAAACAAGTTGAAGTAAGGCTTCCGGAGAGGCAGTCTGTTAAAAAAAAGATGGCTTTACAAAAAAAATATTGCTGTGTAGAGGCTTTGCAAGAGAAGTGCTATTATGTATATATATATATATATATATATATATATATATATATATATATATATAGGGGGACCAACTAATTTAATTGTAAAAGTCTGTCAGTTCGTGCAAGATAATTTAAGGTTCAATTCAAAATGTCAATTGAGCTGTTCAATCATGACCTTTGAGGAACAAGGCAGCTGGGTGTGAACTTAACAAACAGAAAAGAAAAGACAATTAATAAAAAAAATCTGTTGGAGAATACTGATATCTGTTTCTATTTGTAGCACTCAGCTGACACAAACAAAACGTCTCGAGGGAGACACTGCAGGGATCTGTGGAACGGGACACATACCTGTGTCTGTGAGGGTCTGAAGGTGCAGCCAAACGACTGCTGAAGCAAGTCCAGGAAGGGCTGGATTTTGTACAGGCCCTGATTGCTTCCCTGTGACGGCCGGAAAGCAACAATGTGGAAGTACTTTAGGATCTTCTCAAAACGTGCCTGGCTCATCTTCAAGGCGATGCTCCGGTTACTGAAGAAACCCGAGCTCCAGATGCTGAGCACCGACTCACAGCGGTGCACACTTGTGGAGGTGACAAAGCCCAGGAAAGCCTTTATCTCTTGGGCTGTGACGGGAAGCCAAACGTCATCCGAACCGAAGCGCTCCTGGAACTTTTTGGCATACATGTTTGTCTGAGTAACCATGTTTTGGATGCAGTTGTCTGGAACGAAGAGCTGGAAGAAGTCCAAAGCGGTGGCGGTGGCTGGCATCTTCTGAGCTGGGCCTGGATGAGGACATGACGAGGGAAAAAAGTGTGAGAATCACAAGCAGATTGAAGGATAGAAAGTCCCATATGGGCTAACTCAAAGCCAAACTGTCACTCTTTCCTGGTTCTTAAACTCTGGCAAGTGGCCTTCAATTTGATTGACTTGGCTGTTAAAAAAGGTTTCTCATTGTAAAGGGTGATGGATGATGAATTCAGATTTCTTGAGCAGTCATTGTAAAGGCTGCGTGAGATGCATACAAAGTATTTATTGCTAATATAAACCTCACTGCCATCTCGTAAACACAGAGAGAACTAATAGAAGACAACCATTAATTGAAAAAGTCAGAATAACACAGCTCATTCACATTGTTGTGTTTTTTTCATGTCAAAGACACGGCAGCTTTTAGTATGAATTTCACCAGCCTAAGGCAGCGGTAAGACTGTTTGTCAACAGGACATGACAGCCACCACACTGTGAACATTGTCACTGTGGTGTTTTTGATGCTTGTTGAAGGTTTAAGTGTCTTGATCCTTTAGTGTTACGACAGGCAGTGACTCAAAATCATGATCTGAGAACGGATACAGCATGCAGCCATGAAAGAAAGCACCTGATATCTGACCGTCAGTAAAGCATCAGCTGATGAGACATAAACAGCAACATTTCACAAACATACAAAATGTGCATAAGCAAACAAAGAACAAAGGGTGAAATACATAGCTAAAATGCATAAACTGTTCAAATAAACATTAACAAATATTATTAGTAGTATTATTATACTATTAGTTAAGATAATTTAGTTACCTGAATGTAATCACCATAAAAGTTTGCTAACTGTATGGTTAAAATACAGAATAGATACATTAGATTGAAGATAGCAAAAAGATCATATTGAAGTAATATGCCTTTACAACCACAAATACAGATTTAAATGAACAGTTAGCCACCTAAAGGATTTGGAAAAGTAAACTTTTCTTAATCCTTCACAGTAAAGTAAAAATTAAAATGGTACGTTGTATCCTCAAAATGGGGTGCTTAAAATATGATAATTGTTAGCTGCAAAGTAACTGTTATGAGTAAACTTCAAATGAAAGATAAAAGGTTTATCTTAAAGTTACAAATCACAAAGTTTGCAAAAACAACATGAAGGGCAAAATAATACAATAAACCCTTTCTTCATCTCTGAACAGCAAAGAGTCTGTGTATTTCTGGAAAGCCTTTTTCTAATTTTATTGTTTGGCTGCCTGTAGCAAAACAATGGTATTTTACTTCAGTATTTAGATGTCAAAATAAAAAGTATGACATCTTAACTGTTAAAGCTACATGTAGAAGAGGGCAAGAAGAGAAATCACAGAAATCACAGAGTTGAGTTAAAGTATGCTCAAATAGCTCATTCTTGCAAAAAAAATGTGTTGTATGGTGTTGAAGCACAGCTGTCCACTGATTTGCATACTATTAGAAAAAAGCTGAAAGTAAAAATCCAGTGTGACTGCCTTGGAGCAAACTTAAAATCGATTAAAACATAGATTCAGATAGAATCTCCACCAAGGCGATATGACTCAGCTTCAGCACATTTCAAAGGGAAGACAAAAATACAACCTCAGGATCATTTCGAGGGCAAATTAAATAATTTTTGTTCCATATGTTTTTCTTCACAGTTCATGTTGAGTTGAGCCTACATCACTCTGACAAACATAGTCGCTGACTTGGCTGCTGTTTTTCCGAGAAGCTTTTAAATTTTCGATGATGCACATGCAGACAGATATAATCTCTCATGACAGTTGCAGTATTTCTTTTTTTTAGAGGACAAACATCTGGAGCTTTAATAACCATGGATTTAAAAAAAGGAGATTATGGTGTTGGTGGGTTGGGGGTTAAACATTTATGTAGACAAAACATGGAGGCAAGCTTTTTTTTGTGTTTTCTTTTTGTGCATTTCTTTGCTTTGGTTTTCCACTTACATTTTAAATGACAATATAATAAAATGTGTGCATCTGTGTAAGAGAGCAACGAACAGGCAGAATGCAGACAGGACAAACTGTCAGAAATGGGGCAGCACCAGTAATCTATACGATGTGTCCAGAAAAGCACATGTATAACGCTTTAATTTCTTCCAACATCACTAAAAGGTGGTAACATAATCAGAGATATCATACAGAGATATGGACGTGTGCTTCATAATCCTCACCCTGGTCTTATTCTGCCTCTAACCCCCCTTGCACCACAGGGGTTGTTTTTAAGTAATCCATAGCCCAATTTGGTTTCCATCTCCCGCCCCCCTGTTTGAAAACCAACCAGTATTACTGCTGTAACAAAAACCCATAACGCAAGTTGGAATGTTTGCATGAGGTTGACTTGATGCTTTCTGACGGAGCCTGATGATTTATGTACGGGGTGCACAGTCTCCAAGGAGTGGAGATGTCACTTCAACAATGTGTCAGCACTGTCACTGCTTAAAAGTAAGACACTTAGAGGGACAGAAGATTGGCCAGAGAGACAGACGGACAGGTAACAAGAACACAGCCAGACAGGTTTGCAGAGAGTGTGCATGATTAAAATATCACAGTTGATATTTCCACCATGGGCCGACTTAGTGGAAACCTCATCAAGCTTAAGCAGCTTGAGATCCCTTGCCATTAAAAGCAGTGGATAGACATATTTATGTAGATATGATGACGCTCAGGATGTTTCAGTCTTGAGGCAGATTAAATCAGAGTTCGCTCTTAAAGCTTTGAAGTGTGATTACGCTCCCAGGCAGTTCTGCATCCATCCAGTCGGGCAGCTCTTAATCATCACAACCCTGATGCGGATGGCAGGACCACACCCACACCGACTGAGCTTGTGCAGACAGGAGCAAACTGTATCTTTAGAACCAGACCAGACTGTAGAAAGACAGGCACACACACCTGCTGCCTCTCTGGCTTAAGTCAACAGAGCAAACAATCTAATAAAGTGGGACAGCACAGAATATTCACAGGATGAAGGGAGATCCTAAAAGCTTTCTCTCACCAAACTAAGTCCTTACGGTACACCAGCTCCACTCAGTTTGGTTCAGATTATTTTGGATCAGTTAAATAGATTAAAGTCATTATCTGAACTCTGTCTCAGGAGGATACAGAAGTTAGCTTGATAACAGTGGTTAATGGAAAGTTCAAATCCAGAAAAAGGGCAGGGGTAAATAAAGTCATTTCAAATTTTGTTTGGTTGCCTGCTCAGTAGTCTTGCTATCAGTGTTGATCATCATATCTGGTGGGTTTTTTTAATCATTCCACGGTACACTGGTGCTTGGTTATTCAGAGATCATGTACATCCAGGCAAAAGCTTACTTGGTTGTGTTATTCGTTGTATAATGTAAGACTTGCAATTTGACAAGCAAGAATAGAGATCGAGTTTGGAGACAGCTACGGAACAATTGCTAGCTTCTACTGTGATCAGATATCTAGTGATAAATGATATGCTCATCATTAGACAACAGGTGACGGGTGCTGGTATAGCATTACATTCAGTGTGCTCCACCTCGTTTGCTCTCCACACAGACAGTTTTTCTGTTTGGAAGACAATGCTATAGTGCACTATTCAGAACACAACAGTAGCCTGCGTGCTTCTAACACCAAACAATCATATCCCTTTCCTACACATTCTACTATCCTATCACCTCTGCACCAGCTGGGAAGAAGAAGAATAGCTGGCAGAGGACATGAAAATGAAGATGGTACCTGACACAAGTCTGCACCAGAAACCCAAAGCAGGTTCCTGGCTCCCTATTGTACTAAGTGATAAAGCTGTTCTGCAGTGACAGCACTGACTGTTGGGATACGTTTGGCAAGCAGAGGGTTAGAAAAAGCACAGGAACAATTATTGAGAAGATGATGTTTGTTTATGTCTTGAAGTCAGACAGAGCCTTGTTCGTGCTTTCAAACTGTCACGATTCACATGCGCAAGTGTCCCCTGTTTGCACACAAATAACAAACATTCGTGGCAAGGTGTGCAACCTAAATTGGTGTGCTTCTAGCTCGCATCTACTGCCAATGTAATTATGAGTTCTGCTAATGAACTTGGCGCAGGAGGACACAAGCGGGGTTCTTTATACAAGTGTGTATGTGTAAGAGAGAGACAGAGAGAGAGAGAGAGAGAGAGAGGAAGAGTGTGTGTAAACCAGAAGGGACAACATGCTGGTTCACTAAATTAAACAGCAGTATGTCTCCCAGCTCTGCCCTGCAACGAGAGAACACACACACCCACAGGAGAATGTGTACCAGAGCACCTAGGGGTGAAGTATCAAAGGCTAAGCGTTTGCCATTAACTTAATACAGCAATTACAGATGCACTGTCACGCTTCACTCTGCCATTCACTCATGCACAGGAAGGGTGCACGAACACACATGCAGACAGAAATGCAAATAACAAAAGCATCAAGGTCTTATAAATCAGCCTCGTGTCCTGTGTAACATGTGCCTTTACAAACATGGACGTGGATTGCACTATTTGTCCATTCATTCACCTCATGCATTCTTCCCAGTGGCACGGATGACCTTACTCATTCTTTCACGAGCGTCATGTCTCACCATATGTCTCTTTGTACGGTGGGACCGTGACATCCTGCAGAGTCTCCGTCCAGCCTTCCTCCTCTGCCTGACTCCGGGACAGCGAGCCCGGGGGACCGGCGGCATTACTCCCGCTGTGCCCACTCTCCTTGTCGCCTCGTTTTTGGTGGTGGTGATGGTGGTGTTGCTGCTGCTCCCCCTCGCCTGTTTCGGCTATGCAGTTATCGGAGTCGGAGTCTCCGGAGGTGCTGTAGAAGGGATTGTCACTGCTGTCGTCCCCGGACTCGCCGAACACGTCGTCAGATATCTGCAGGCTCTCGTACCGGGAGCGGGCCGCTTCCAGGAGGGACAGCGCCTTCCGCCCGCACTCCGCCATCTCTCTCTGTAATGATGGTGCACTGTTCCCCCTCTCTTTTTACTCCAGGTCTAACCCTTCCACAACGGCGTGCGCAAATTGTCACGATCTAAAGTCGTGATGTGGTGGAAGGCTCGGATGCAGAGCTCCGGCAGCGTGTGGATCCAGAGAGAGCTGTCCGCTTCAAGGGTACTGAAATATTTCCTGCCTCCTCGTTGTTGCGCGTCTACAGCGCAGCGCACTGGGCAAAAATGATAGATAGTTAAGGCACAGCATCCGGGTTGAGATAGCAGCGATTTCTACATACCAGAGAGAAAATAGAGAGAGTAGTGATTGCTGCCGCATCACCTGACACCACAGCCTGCAGAGATGTCCAATAAAAAGCTTCTCATCTCATCCAAATAAAGGAGGAGCTGCTCGATGGGAGATAAGAGAGCTCATGTTACTGAGAATACAGCCTACAAATCGTTCTCTCCCTTTCTTGATTTTATTATATTATGAGTATTATAACCGGTTATAGATAAGTTTAGATTATTGAGCTACACACGGATGCATTTGAATTAAAACGGTTTTATATTTATTGAACGTAGTTTCAATACAGAGCATGAAACTTGTGTGATGCACACTCAATCTTAAAGCTAAGCTTTTTAAAGAAGCTTACACATTTTTGTATCTTATAATACAATCTTTCTTAGAAGGTGAACTTTATGTTGTACAATATCAACGTTTTGGGATCACACATTCAAGGTTATTGATTGAACTTGAATGTCATCTCTGAAATCAACATAAGAGAGTGCTCGGGGAAAAAAGTTAACGTACTCAGTTCAGGATAAAATGCATATGATGAGGTAAAAGCACCACATGATGAATCATTTTTATGGAAGCGTGCAGCCCGTTTACCACTTACGGCCTCTAGAGTGTGCTAACTTGTAACTGTAACTTGTACGTTTTCCTCCTCGCTCTTCTTCGTTGGTGCGCTTGCCATGTTTGCGGAAGCTACGTGACAGAAGCTAGCCGAGGGCTTGTAACTTTATTTTCGGACACACCTTTGCCGTGTTTAATATCTAAAATGAACCTACCAAAGGGACCAGATTCTTTGTGCTTCGATAAAGACGTTTTTATGAAGGCAAGTATCCCTTTCGTGTAACGTTTCGTTAAGCTCTGGAGATAACTTCTGCTGTCGAGCTGGTTAGCATTATCATGTTTCCTGTTGATACAGGATGCTCCAGGATCAAGAGTCTTTGGAGTACAAACTTTAGCTTTTAAAATGTCTTCTCCCATTATGACGGTTTTTGAATTTATCTTTTGGCCTGTCTTAAACTGAGTCCATGTTGTTTCCAGTTTAAAGAACAGCTGGTTTATCTGAGTGAGTGAGTGAGTGTGTGTGTGTGTGTGTGTGTGTTATTGTTTATGTCTCTCTGTGTGTGTCTCTGTGTTTCTGAGTGTTTATGTCTGTGTGTGTGTGTCTGTGTGTCTGCAGGATGACTTTGATGTGGACCAGTTCGTGGCGGAGTGCAGGAAGCAGGTCCAGCTGGAGGAGATGAGAGAGGACCTGGAGCTCTATTACAAGCTGTTAAAAACAGCCATGGTGGAGCTTATTAACAAGGACTATGCTGACTTTGTTAACCTCTCCACCAACCTGGTCAGTTCTACATGTTGTTGTGCATTTTGAACAGCTTGTAATCAAGAAGAGACAACAAATCAGTGTCCAGCTTTACCAAGAAAGACTCTCAGAGTCACTGCTTTTAGTTTATTTATTTTGGCTTTGGTGAGTTTACACATAGTCAAATATGTGTATGTGTATATATATATGTATATATAAAAGGACTCCTCCGTAAATCACAGCATTCATTGTTGTGTGATGGAGTTCAGGGATGTATTTTGCTCAAGGTAATCGTCCCTTAACATGTGTGGAATATCAGTTGGGTTGTTGTTGAAAACTAAATATTGTAACTGTTACAGTAATCTTTAAAACACAGTATTTTGCTGTTGATAGCATCAAAGTGAAAAGACCACTCAGCCTTTATATTTGACATTGAATCAGCTAGTTTGAGTACAGACTGCCTCTTTTTTCAGAGCTTTGTTCCTTTGTTGCAGGTGGGGATGGACAAAGCCCTCAATCAGCTTTCTGTACCACTTGGTCAGTTACGAGAGGAGGTTATGGTATGTAATCAATACGTCTAGTCTCGTCAGTAAGCTTGAATTAATTACACCATAGAGTGTTCACGGTACGCACGCTTCAGACTATCTTTTTTTTCCAGAGTCTGCGGTCCTGTGTGAGTGAAGTGATTGAAGCTATAGACTGCCAACTGTCCAAACAGGATGACCTGCAGAAAAAAAAGGTTTGCTTCCTCGCCACCTCGTCTTTTGTCATTCATTGTAAAAAAAAAAGAAAGAAAAATGTGTAGTTTACAATGTATGCACTGTGATTGTGCACTTGTGATAAATGATCAACTTGTTGTTTTAACAAGTTATATGAGATGCTATGCCGATTGTGAACCTAATTTCAATGTTGTTTCTTTCTATCTTTGTTGTATAACTAAAATATCACTGTTACACGTTTACCTTATCATCCATCAGGTGTATGTTTTGAGGCTGATTCAGGTGGTGCGCTCAGTGGAGAAGATTGAGAAGATTCTACACTCGCAGAACTCGAAAGAGTCCAGCTCACTTGAAATCAGCAGGTGTGAAACTTTTTTTTTTTCTTTACAAATGCCTTTCTGTATGTAAAAAAAAAAAAAAAGACACATTTTAAAACCAGGAAACATAGAACTGTAATGCCAGATGTGTATTACTGACAAGTCTGTGTGTGCAGTCCTTTGCTAGCAGGTCAGATTCTGGAGAGAATTGCTACAGAATTCAACCAGCTGCAGTTCCACGCTGTGCAGAGCAAAGGCATGCCCCTCCTCGACAAAGTCCGACCTGTAAGTTGAAACAATTCAGTCAGTCATTCAGACAGCTGATGAACAGATAGTACTGTAATACTGTCAGTCAGTCTTCAGTCTTACAGGTATTTAAAAAAGTGAATCAATTTCTGCTCGCTATAATACTGCAAATTGTTCCAAAGCAACATCATCTGTTCAAACTTTTTCTTTGTTGTTTGTTGGCTGTTTATCGGAAGTGTCTGTCCTCTTGTCAGCGTATCGCAGGGATCACCTCCATGCTCCAGCAGTCTCTGGAGGGCTTGCTGATTGAGGGTCTGCAAACATCCAACTTGGTCATGGTGCGTCACTGCCTGAGGACATATGCCACCATCGACAAGACTCGAGACGCTGAGGCCCTGGTAGGACAAGTGCTGGTAAAGCCATACATGGACCAGGTAAATGAGCCCCGCGTGTTTTCAGACTCTGTGGATCCAATGGCATTTCTGCTTTTTCTTAAAATGTCAAGTTTGGTATCATTTCTTCTCCTTCTTTTAGGTGATAGTAGAAAAGGTGGTGAAGTCCAGCCCAAACGGCCTCCAGCTGATGTACACCAGATTGTTGGAGTTTGTTCCTCATCACTGCAGACTGCTTAGGGAGGTCACTGGAGGAGCTATATCCAGGTATTCATAATAACACAGCAGCAAACTCACTCGAAGCACAAGTGGATGAAGGACTTCTCTGTTTACATTCTACATAAATGATATGTTGAGAGATATTTCATGTGTGGATGTTTCCTCCTCTCAACCTCAGTGACAAAGCTGACATAGTGCCAGGTTATGACTTCCTGGTGAACTCCGTTTGGCCCGAGATAATCAAAGGGATCGAGGAGAGGTTGGCCTACCTCTTTAACCCTGGAAACCCTGACATATTTTATGAGGTACATCCACAGTGATATGGTTACAGGAGAGGGCAGTAGCTCATTCCGTACTTGTAGCACACTACTTGTAGCACACTAAGCACTGTTAAAAACTGTTGTGTCTGTTAGTAAGTGAGTTAACACTTCACCTTCTGTTCTAGCGTTACAATGCGAGCATGGAGTTTGTCAGGAGGTTCGAGCGTCAGTGCAGCTCACAAGCCAGCGTGAAGAGACTGAGAGTTCACCCCTCGTATACCAGCTTCCACAACAAATGGAACCTGCCCGTCTACTTTCAATTACGGTACGATTTGCTCAATGCCAACTCTGCTCCAAATGTATAACTACTTTTAATTGCAATTGCAGTTGAACACAGCCTGATATTCCTTCATTTTCACTTGTTGGGAACAGACAAAAGGGTGACGTTAGACCATCAGCCTAAATGTAGAAGGTTAAATTTCAGTTGAGGTTGAATTTCAGCACAGCATGTATTTTTGAAGAAACGTCTGGTGTTGCTTTTAGTACTCCAGACACAAGCTTAGATTAGAATTCCAGTCTCTCAGCTTTTTTTCCCATTTTTTTTTCATAGAAAGTTGGCAGACATTCACGACTTTAACAAAGCAACATTTTTACAAGTTTCCATAAAACTGCTTCAGGGTGTGGGTTTCAAGCAGCGTGATGACTGGGAAGAAAATTTGAACATTCAAGGATGTGTGTCAACCTTTTACTAAACATAAACATGACACTGCACCTTGACTCACTGTCCATCGATCAGTGTGGACAAGAGGAGAATGTCTTTTGTTTGTCAACCTCCCCATGCCCACACATAAACCCTCACACTGTAAAGATAAGAGCTTGTGTCCTCATTTCACAATACAGCTTTTCGGGAAAGTCCAAAGTTTCCAGTGCACACACATGTCATGGGTACAGCTGATGCGTAAGCTCACGAAAAAATTGATTTGTTCTTTCTTTACTTGCATGTCTCGTCCTTTTTCAGGTACAAGGAAATAGCTGGAAATCTGGAGAACGCCATAAGTGATGGACTAGTAGCAGCACCAGGTATACATCTATCATCTGTCATGATCACCTGTGTTTACCTAATGCCACTTAAATCATGGCGTCCATGTCTTTTCACTCGCAGCTGGCAGTGCCTACCACCTGCAGGTATCTGAGGTGTTGTGGTCCTGCCTAGTGAGATGTTGGTCTGACAAAATCTACCTTTCGCCCCTGGCCCATCGCTTCTGGAAACTCACGCTGCAGCTTTACGCACGATATGCCAAGTTTCTTGATGAGGTAAAAAAAAAGAGAAAAAAAAGAAGCCGATCAAGACTACAAAGATAATTTTTAAGAGAGCTTAAGAAATAAACAGACACATCGTTCTTGCCTCAAGCTCTTACTCCTCATCTACTTTGGTGTCCTCACAGGTGTTGACAAAGACTCCAACCCCGGAGGTGACCAAAGAGCCAACCAGGCCTCTGCCCAGCTCAGCCTCCTCCACCTCCAGCAGAACATCTTTGGAGGAGGGCGGTAGCGAGAGTGGGAGTCCCGTCTCTCTGTCCACGAAACAGCTGGTCTACATCGCAGCTGACATCCAAAAGCTGCAGGAGAAGGTGTGCACACAAACTAAAGACATTTATTCACCTATGTATACCCAATTGACATGCTTATAATTTCAAAGGGTTAACCTGCTGCAAAATAATACGTCAAAACAAAAAGTGTTGCTTTTTAAAAAAAGGCGTTGCCATGTGTACCTTAGATTCCAGAGTTGTCAGAGATGGTCAAACAACGACTGGAGGCAAACGGATTCAAAAACTTTGCTCTTGTGGAAGGTGAGCTGTCTGTGCAGTTTATATCACTAATTCAGCTTTTCAACTACTTTCAGTGTTGATGTTACCTTTAAATGTTGTGTCTGGAGTGTCTACACAGGTAGAAGTATGCTGGGGGGGGTTCAATGCACTTGTAATCAGTTGTGTTGCACTTGCATCGATTTTATAAAGTAGGAACTGTAACACAAGTGAAATAACCACCCATTATTATGGAAGTCATGCCCACAGGCACGAGTCAGGGCAAACCTTAATCCGTTGTTTACTGACATTTCAAAATGTCATGGTTCAACCCGAACAGCTTTTTTTAAAATGTCATCCTTAAACACAATATCTCTGCCACGAAACACATTTTCATGAACCAGTGTTTTCTTCTACGTCAGAGGCTCTTTCAGACTCAAAGGCTTGCCTGTCAAGTAGCATTCCCACTCTGAACACCAAGATGTCCCAGCATCTGACTGAACGCAGTTGCCGCTTCCTGAAGAGCGCCTCAGAGGTTCCAAGACTCTACCGCAGGACTAATAAGGTCAGTGAGGCGGCTAACATGCACACATGTCGCTCTGTATTGCTTCATGTCTTCATAAGTCTTGGAACAATCACGAGGCGCATTGCTGGCCTGATTACGACCCCGGAAGCTATGCTGTGCCAGAAAGGTTTTTTTTTTTTCTCTGATGAAAATGTTATAATAAAAAGTCACTTTACCATATTTAATATGCATTGACCAGTCAGATTCTGATGAAAATCAGATAACCCTGAACATGACGACATTAACGAACATAATAATGATTAATTGTGGATGGAGACGATCGTTTTTCAGTATCTATCTGGCACCTAAAATGACCAAAAGTCACGCGTGTTATTTCCTACATCAAAAATTGATGACTCACCCTGTTGTCAGAGAGCAGATATTTACCACCTATCCAATGACATACCTTCTAAATTAGCCAACATTTATTGATCGTTTCTGTGTTTGCATCACATTCAATCTTTTTCGCTTTTTTATTTTGGAGCTTTTTAAAGGAAACATGAACTGCCACACCATGTTCCTTAACGTAACCCAAAGTTAAAAATAAAAACTTTACAACCAAAATGTTTTTAAAGGTTTGCTGTGATTCAAACACTCTTTTGATCAGGATGTACCAGTGCGTGCTTCAGCCTACATGGACAACGCCTTACGGCCGTTACACCAGCTGCTGACTGACTCCACAGGGCTGGTTACCCCCGCTACGGCACAAGAGTGGCTGCGAGTTGCACTGTCAGAGTGCACACAGAGGTTAGCAATTAAACACACACCTGCAAAAACAAACTCATCTTCAATATTTCTTTCTGAAGGTTGGCTTTAATTTATCTCATGAAGATTCATTTTTAGCTGCAACTCACACAATGTGTGTTTCCTGTTTGCATTATCCACCAGGTACTATGAGACAATCTCTGAGGTGCTAAGCTCAGTGAGAAAGATGGAGGAGAGTCTGAAGCGACTGAAGCAAGCAAGAAAGGGCGCAAGCACGGCGACAACAGCGGGAGCAAACGGTGGACCCACAGACGACAGCAAGATCAGACTTCAACTGGCACTGGATGTGGAATACCTGGGAGAACAGGTAGGTGGTACATGCTAATACAAACACCTGATAACAAAGGACTTCTTAAGTTCAATGACGAAGTGCAGTGTCATGTAGAATACATATTTTTTCTTTTTCTACTTGACTTGTTTTATTCTTTGTGTTGTTATGTGTTTCAGATTCAGAAGATGGGTCTTCAGCCAAATGTCATCTCCATGTTCTCCACCCTGATGGACCTTGTAAAAGAAGCCAGAGAGCTCGCTGAGTAGAACCATGGACTCAGTGGTGACTGAAAATAATGAGCATGCTGCACTTAGTCCTGCGTTTTTCGCAGTCTTGAGAAGGAAATCGCAATATCTGGTAACTGGTAATGATTATCGAACCAAGAAAGATGCACCTGACACTACTGAGATCTTTTTCTAACCCCTTTCTTCCCAAAGGACGTTTGTTCAATGCCAACGCTAAAACCAAATTGCACAAAGAAGTCTCCTACAGGAACTTTTCAGAGAGTGAATCATCGTAACTTCTTCTGTTGGCATGGTTACAAATAAGACGTTATGGTACTGTGATAATGAAAATGTTTTCACCAAATGAGTATGGCTGGGTGCTTGTAACAAACTCTGCTTTATGGATCATTCTTGTACTGGTCACATGTTGGGTAACAACACTAGTCTAAATTGTTAGAGGAATCTAAAAAAAAGACTTGGTGTGATTTAAAAATAGATACAAATGTAATGTATATTATAATTTCTTTTATATTATATAACATGAAATGGGATTAAATGAAGAACATTGGCTACTGTGAATGTGTCTGTTATATTTAAAAAAGCTTGTCATATTTGAAGGAAGTATTCATTTACTTGAGTAAGGGAAAAAATACCAAATTCTAAATACACGTTTGAATAGTAAAAGTCATGCATTGAAGAGTATCTAATTATAATCTGGAAGTATTTAAAGGTAGTGTCGTAGTCAAGACCAACCTAACTGAGACTAAAAGCCATTCCCAAGACCAGAGTGTTTAAAGACAGAAGATAGAGACCAGTGCTGGGTGCTAGTCATCATCTAGTGTGCAGCAGGCGTGTCACTCAATTAGACTGTAACACTTAACTTACAGTTGTGCTCACCGGTACATACCCTGGCACAATTTGTGATTTGTTGGCAGTTTTTCAGAGAATATAAATGATAATACAAAAACTATGGCTTCAAAAAAACTACGGCTTCACCCAATCCACTAACCATGAGTGAAATAAATATTTTTGTATTATCATTTATATTCTCTGAAAAATGACCAAAAATCACGAATTCTGCCAGGGTATGTAAACTTATGAGCACAACTGTATCTTCTGAGTTCAGAAGTTGCAGAGCATGCTTTACAAGAAGGAAAACAGAAACCAGATTTGTATTTTTGAATGAAGTGTTGCCTTGCTCTTTCTCTTCACTTAACATTGTAGAACAATTACATCGACGGTGCAGAAGGATGCTGAATTATTTCTCATTTTAATTTATGTAATGGGTATAATGCAATTCAATACAGAGCTTTCCAGATCTTGTCCCTAGTTGGGCCCTTTGGTAAACGAACAAAATGTATACATATAAGTGGGAGAGCAGGATTTTGAAACCGAAAGGTAGGTAATAAGTGAGGGGAGGGGAGTCTATCATTTGTGAATGGAGATTTTATCTTGAAGTCCTGCGTAGAAAACAAACACTCAATGAACTTCATTGGGATACAAATGTTTTATTACAGTAATCAAAAATCGTAACGAAACCAAAATAAACTCTTAGTTACAATATACAATGTTTTAGTCATTCATTGAAGAGAATCAGGGGTACTGTAACTACTTTACAGAAAAATACTGTACAGAACTCTGCTATGTTAATTTTACAGATGGAAAGAAAACAAGCAGCTAACACTTTTAAAAGGCTCGGGTTTAAGTAACAGGTTATATAAATACTGAGTCAAGGGACTCCTGGGTTTGTGAAGAAAGGTGAAGACAACTGTTGAATACAGATCCATTGTACTTAGTAATGCCTCTTTATGTGCACATGATCTCAATGGAAAGTCGTCAGAATTACTGATTTCAACTCCCTAAATTAACAGTGAACACAGACAATGAAATACAGAGAGAAATGACCTGGTTTATTTCTTGAGGTTTTTGTAGGTTGAAGTTCTAACTCTAGAGGGTCGGGTTGGTGATCTTGCCGAGCATGAGGATGGCGTTAGAATCTCCTTCGATGACAGAAAAAAAGAACGGCCGGTTGATGGACAGCTTCAGTGGGACTCCTGCTTCTTCTACCTTGTCCTGAGGTTCTGCTCCCTCCTCTGACATCTCAAACATGACCTTGTTGAACGCCTGTATGCAGACACAGAGATAAGTGACTAATGTGTGTAAACAGTGAATGTTTTGTTTGAATATAAAAAAAGAGAGCACCTGATAGATAGATAGATAGATAGATAGATACTTTATTGATCCCGAGGGAAATTCAAGGCATTCAGTAGCAGTAGTAGCACCTACCTTATTTATAGTGAAAGGTTTGGTGTTGCTGAGCTGGCTGAACTCGGCCTGGGATCCCAACAGTTTGGCCTCAATTTCTGGATCCATGTTGGCCAGTAGGTCACGTAGATCAGTAACAGAAGACATGGAGAACTTTGGGAGTGTGAGCTCCAACAGACTGAGGATGAGCAGAAGGTTATATGATTAGTTTCAAGGTTTCAGATGAGCACAAAGCTGAAATTAGACCTTAAAAGTATTCTTATGTGTGACCACAATATAACAATCATTTTGTTAGTACACATTTCCATAAATTTGTTCAGTTTGGTAAATTCTGAGCCAGCTGTCTGTTGTAACGATTTGTTTTGTTTTTTTTGCTCAGAAAAGGTCTGTCTGTTTGTTATACAGCTGTACCCAGAGTAAAAGGGAATTTGTGGGATGTACATTTTCAACTGCATATAAGCTACTGTATTTGATTAATAAGTTTGTCAGTTTGCAATAATCATCTCAGTTGTTTTTTTTAGCTGACCTCGGCCGGACATACACCAACATTCGATCCACAATCTGTTATGTAATTTCTTCAGTAGATTTAGACATCCGAGGCAAGCCAAAACCAAACAACTTTATTTATATATATTTATAGATCATAGATAAATGTTAAATAAAGGCTACTTATGTATTTGTCTGATACTGATATTTAATTTAAGACCATTATGATTAACAGTGAATGTAATCTTAATCTACAATAACTCCTGTGTAACAGTCTTGTGGTGCACAAAGTGTTTATAGTCTGTATTATCATTATTACTATTATAATTTATATTGTATTCAATAATATATTCTTTTTTCACCCTCAGTAGCTTTTTTCATTTGCACAACATTTAGACTTTATTTATTTTTTCTCTTCCTGTGTGACGCTTTACACCACAAGTCAAGATTCAACCTTAAAATTAACATTAATATGGCTGTACCTTTTCAAACAATTTGTGGTCCAGTATCTTTCCCAGACACTTTCTTTTATGAGGATTGACAAGGATAAATCACTGATCTGCCGATTACAAGACTACTCCCTCAACTTCAGAGCAACAGCTAAGGTATTATAACTTTAATTTAGGAATACAAATCCAAACTTCAGCTGTGGCTTTTACAAAAAGTTTCCTGCAACAAGTTCAACTACAACAAAAAAAGGCTTAGTATTTAAAATAAACAATTCAATACAAAAAGTCTATATAACAGAATTAAACATTGTTGGCTGCTGGAAATGCTAATGCTTAGCAAAAAGTCAAGAAAATTATGACAATAAAAGGCCAAAGATGCTTAGGATTTCTAGTTCATCAAAGGGGACCTAGGTTTGTATTAGGGGTTTATCAACAATACCCACCCTTCCTGGAGTCCCTGATACCAGTCAGACATGACATCTGTGCGGAGCCTCGACTCTATGTCAAGCAGGTCAGCCCCCTCATGAGGCAGGACAATCAACATGTAGGACCTCTTGCTTAGGGACAGCTTCACGACTGTGCAACGACGAACCTTGGTGGTATGAAAAAGAACATTTTAGAAATCTTTCCAGTGAATAGGCTTTGGGAACAACACATATGCAAAAGTACATCTCAGATTTGAATTCTTTAAAAACTCCTGAACTAAGATTTACCTTATCATTCAAGAAGTGGTACTGACCCGTGTGGGTCATCAGTGGGGCCATTACTGTGGTTGTTTCATCCACATGAAACTCCTGCATGGAGGTCCTCTCTGGTTGGAAGGCTGTCCTCCAGTTGCCTGAACAGACATGACCAAAGAACACAATCAGGTACTGCACAAGTGGAAAGTTATATAGACATTGTTGTCTGCAGGAAGTAAATCCGGTACGTCAAAGACCAATCTTTTAATGGTTAACAAACGTATTCTAAATAATAAATGCACAGAAAAGCAGCATCTGTTTGTGATAAGTGATCAGATATGTCCTTCTCCATTCTAGAATTAATGAAATGCAAACATCATAAATTAGCCATTGATCAAAGTCTTGAAATTAGATGTCCGATGTTGTACTTTAAGTCTCAATCTGTTCATTCTAAACCTAACACTTAAAAGAGGTCTCAACAAAAGAGAAGACGATACTGACCTTGGAAATTGAAGGATGTAAGGAACAGAAGATCACTGCTGGAGTTGAGGTCATTGAAGATGCTCTTCACCTTCCCACCAGATGTAGTATCTATGAAGCTGTTTACCAACTGCTCTGCTTCCTGAGGTTTAGAGAAGTCAACACTGCGGATAAACGAAGTGTCTGAGAAGGCTTGTGTGCCTTGAATAAAGTCCTCAGACAGTTGAGCATCCTGGCGAGAGAAGGTCCAAACTTGGTTTGTGATTTCGTCTTTGGGTCCATCTACCACCAGAGAGTTGATGCTCTGCAGGGTCTTGAGGACCTTGTGTCCGTCCACTAAGGACACACAGTCCTCTTGGTCAGTGTCGCTGCTCAGGCCCAGAAGAAGCTAGAAGGAAAGGAGTGAATTGAGAAACATGTACTTCATTGATTGAACTTACAAGACTTGAAAAAATGATATATGGTTACAAGCGTGCCAATATTTCCCTCATTAAAAAATCCCAATATCTAGAATTGGCCATAATGGCCATGGCTTAAATCATGCAGATATCAGAGGTATTATTGAGGTTGGCTTAAGTGTAGGTATTGCAATCAGTATGAGGCAGAAATTGTAATAATTATGGCTATAACTCAAAAGCAAAGACCTGGAAAGAGCTTGCTGTCCTCTTTGAGGCTCCCAGGTAAAAGGTGACGAGGGATCCATAGGCATTGACTGGAGAGAGGAGGGTGTTGGTACTTTGCTGTTTGCTGCTGAGAGCCTGGTACATCCTTAGACCCAAAGAGTTTAGAAGCTGTGCCAAAACCGCTGTCCTCTCTGTGATGTTCTGCCTCTGTGTGTCCACCTCGGAAAGGTCTCTGCTATCTGGTGTTAGGACTTCGATATCAAGGGGAGTCACTGGAAGTGTCCTAAGGGGCTTGGATGTCTGGGAGTGCATGGTCTCACAGCTGACATTTTCAGCAGCAAAGAGATGGAAGGGGTGGATGTAGACGCGGTTCGCTTGGCTTACTGAGAGATAGCAGCATAGTAGGAGGGCTAGAGGCAACAGCTGCAGAATCTTCATACTGTATTTACGTTCTGTTGGTGGTCACCTTAGAATGATTCCTTCTGTGGAGGGAGAAAGATATTTTTAGTCTCAGATTATGTATGTGTGAACTGCCAGATTTTTTGTGAGCCCTAAGTAATGGGTGGCCAGTGAATGGTACATTCAGTTGGAAATCTGGCTAAATGGTTTTAAGGCTCCGACAGGATTGGCCGGCAGGAACATTGGACATAGAGCAGCATGTCAGTGATGGATTGATTGCTTTGTGTGTCTTCCGTCTTTCTGGGCAGTGAATGACAGCAGGCATTACCCTTTGCAATGGAGGTCGCATAGATAATGAAGACGCATCTACTATGCACGTCAGTGTGTGCTGATTGTGCAATGGTTGTTCAGTTGTTTCAGATATTGCTTACTTGAATCATTTAAAGAAGTGTTTAGGTAGAGAACGCACAGTGAGAGTGCCTTAAAAGTCACCATCATAATATGACTAAACATTTCCCTTTGACAACATTTGTCACAGATCTACCAGTATTACTACAGAATCTAGAACTTCTAAAAATATTAACCCAAGGATAAAGTACATCATCATTAAGAAATGTTTTACTCAAGTTCAATTAGATACATTTAACAATTTCCTTTCTGGCCATTGCACCTTGTTGCTGGAGCTTCTGAGAATTGCAGAGTAACCATTGTTTATAGTTGTTTGAGCCAACAATGCCTTTCCTGATTTACATTTTTCTTTAAATCATGTGAACGTGAGTGCTCTTGTGCAAAGAAAGGACTTTACCCTCCAGAATGCAGAAATGTTGACCGATGGACTTTTGGAGGAGGTGAGCAAACACTAGCTTTTCCTCTGTTTGGACGTGTACCACAGGACATGGCCTTGGTCTTTTATCAACAAAACTGCACTCTCAAATGTTCTTATACACAAACAACCCGCCTGTGTACCTGATGACTCCATTGCAGTGATTGAAAACATGGCTTACTCTTGATTGCTGTTTTTTGAGTTTATCCAGATTTAAAATTCTAACTAATTCTAAGGACTCAAATACGATGCGATTGATAATAACCTTGGGTTCAAGTCAAAGTATGAAAGCAATTTGTTGTACTTTTATAGCTATGAATAAAAATATGAATAATAAAAACTTTATTGACAGAGCACTTTTTGAAATCTAGTTTAGAAAAGACAGATGTCTAGAAAGTTTGTAAAAACGACAGATGTCGGAGGTGGTTTCTCAAAAACCAATTGTAGAAATTTGGAACATGATTAATTCCAGTCATTCTCACTTAGATATTTACCTTAATTTTGTATGATTCAACATTCAGAAGCCCTGTTTGGAAATGTGTTTTAAATTTGCTCTTACCGTGTGTGTCTGCTGCTGCTGAGGGTGATCCAGAATGAGGTCCTGACTCTTCTTCTCCCTTATTTAACCCAGCCGACCAAGCCGCCGGTGCTCCCACTCTGGTTACTGATTAACCAAAGGAGCATTGAGTCAGGGGCTATGCTGCCATGACTCACAGCCAGCTTTGTACAGACGTGCTTCTTCTAGAGATAAATAGGTCTGACACAGAGAGGAAAGAGACCACCAAATGTCCCCTCCACTTGTTGACATGATGCAAGCACAGCCTGGAGGGGGTTAAAGGAGAGCTCATTTCACAAAGGAGCAGATAGGGCGCACAGGGACAGCTAGGTTTGTTTGTGTTTGAGTGTGACTCACTGAAATGTCACCAGATTGTGACGATAGTAAATGTAAGTGGGGAACAGTGTTTGTTATAAAATGTGCACGTTTTTCAAAATGTTGCATCACATAGAGATCAAACTAATTTGAAGTAAACAAGTCTCAATCCTGAGTCATTTGTATGTATAAGATAAGAACTTTTAGGAACTGTAGGTAGTATGGAAGTTTACAAAGTTGCTCAAAATAATTATAAAATTATTCTCCACATTCAACTGACAACATCCAAGATATGATTTTGGCCTCTATAAACATGTGAACTAAAGAGAATTGGATCAATCTCAGAACCCTGAGGTACTCTTGTTTTTGTGTTTAGAAAATATTATTTCTCAAAATAAAAGTTAATCAAAAAAAGAGACATGTCAACTTTATGACAGGTCTTCTCCTGTGGTTCCTGTATAATCCATACATATCATTCATTTGATCAAATCCTAGACATAATTGCCCATGTATTATAGTGCCCATGGAAATATGAATTGTTGGTAAGATAACATAAATAGTTGGGGGGTTTTTTCAACAATGCCCATAAAATCCACTTTAAGAATTGGCAACATAAGAGACACTGACTTGCATTTAAGCCAAATGAGCTCCTGCAAAAGTCAGACATACTAACTAATGAGAGCAGAAAGGGAAGAACATGCAGCAAAGTATTGAGGGTTGGAGTTGAACCTGGGCAGCAAGCTTCTAGGACTATAGCATTTGTACACTGGGTGCCAGATTGCCATACTATTGAATGCCATACTGAATTTTTCTGGAAACTACTATAATGACAACAACTTCCTTATGTCCTTATCACATATATGCAATCAAATATAGGGTATCAATAATTTACAACTCATCACATTCTGAATTTATTGACAATTTACACAACATCTGAACTTTTAAGGAATTGTGGTTGTTTATTACAGCGAGGTTTAGGGGCCTAACAAAGGATACTTGGAAAAAAGCAAACATGTTTCAGATGTTCTTAATGAGCATGCAAATAAGTTTTATAAGCTGTATGTTTTAATTTAGAGGTAACGTCCTTGAACGTCATTAGGAAGATCCTTTACACACACCTGATTCAATAGGGCGGGGTACACAAGATTTTCTCACCAGACAGAGAAACCTCATCTCACGTGTTTTATGACTCGGGTGTTATCTTTTATCAACATCCTTTTAGTGACAAGAACTGATAACAAGAAATTGAGGGTTGTGAAAAAATGAAAGTTACTTTATGCAACATTGATTTCTGACATCAGAAAACTACTCAAGCAACAGTTGTGGATCTTCTCTGGAATTTGAAGCCAAATTCTAACTGGAATTTTTAGTCTTGACAAATGAAAAATCCATCTATTTACTTTCTTCCGCTTATCTCAGATCAGGTCATTGTGGAAGCAAGTGCAATAAGTCAACCCAGACTTCCCCCTCCCCAGCAATGTTTCCTGTCCCTCCTGGAGGATTGTGAGGTGTTCCCAGGCTGGACAGGATATATACTCTGGGTCTAGCCCTGGGGTCTCCTACCAGTTGGGCATGCCCGGAATACCTCCAAAGGGAGACGTCCAGGAGGCATCTAAATCAGATACCCAAACCACATCGACTGGCTTTCCTGAGAACCCTGAGATACTTAAACTCCCTTACTTGGAGCAAGGGCTCACTCCCGACTAAGCGAGAGCAATCCACTGTTTGTGTGGACACAGCTACCACTTTGGTCATACTAGGACTGGATGGTTCGTAGTAACAGCCCCAAGACCCCATTCCCACATATGCACATACAACAGTTAGAGCCTTCCTTTCCACAAAGTGAAGTCGCAGAAGGGTGACCCTCTTGTTCACCGTGGAAAACTCCAACAGAGCAGCGCAGAGGAGGACCTTGCCACCTGACGCTCACCTTCAACTTCCATAACTTGTTAGCTGTTGACACTATTTTTTTAAGTATGAAGGTCAGAAGTAGAGAGGTATACGTGCATAATGGGTGCTTTATTATTTGCTCATTTGCGAGTTCCCAAAAACCCTCATGAAGTTTTAATGTATCACTAAAACAAATATGCTTAAACACATCCTGGAGTGAGAGATTAACAATCTTTCAGTGCTCTTAATGATGGCTAACCAGCTGTGTCGTTCTCACAACAATGACTGTGAGCAATCTATCACATTCACTATTGCTGGTATCAGAAACTTTATGGGTACTTCACCAGACTATTTAAGCAGGAACATTCAGAATCTGAAGCAAGTTGGGAGCTGAACACATTAACCATGTGGACTCTTTTGGTTCTTTGCAGTGTGATCGTCTCACACCCAGTGCAAGGTACTGTGCACTATTTTATTATTATGTTCGTTTTACATTATTCCACAAATTAGACTTCCATTTGTAATTTTGAATAAGTAACTTACCACATTAGACTGATTATGTATTTTTTCAATAGTAACTCCTACAAAGGGTTTTTTTGACTGCTTAAACTGTCACCAGTCAGTGTTTTTATTGTTCTGACCCTTCTGTTTGTCTGTTTTTCTCATTACATATCAGGTGAAAAAAGATGGACTGATCTACAACCAACAGACTACACAGGTATTGAAACACGAGCACCACCAAACAATTTTAATGCAAAAGCTTCAAATCATTCATTTACAATGACAGAATTGTGATTGTGTCCCTCAGCTCAGCCCTCTTGTAAATACTACTGCGGCTCAAACATGGGAAGCTGCTCCTGCTCCAGCTCCTGTAAATACTATGGCAACTGTTGCCATGACTACAACTGTAAGTTGCTCGTCAAACAAATCAACAGCATGTACAGGTTCAGCAATCCTTGAGTGCTGCGGAAACCAGTCTGTCAAAATCCCCAATGTGCTTATTTGTATTACTATTATAAATATCACTTTTTTCATTTGGGATACATTAGCAGCTGAGCCCAGTTGTTTGAAAAGTTCACTCTGGATAGGAATGATCCTGACTTGGAAATGCAATATTTTAGTATAGGATCAGGTAATCTAGCACACACCAAACAAAAAAACGGAAAAAGATGTATACATATAAATTTAAACTTGTAGACCTTTAGGGTTGCACGTGCACTTGGGCCTTCCTGTCAATACTACGGAAACTGTTGTCATGACCACTGCTGTAAGTAACACCTCAAAGCCTAGTTCAGAAAGCTCTGAGGATTTGATCTAAAAGAGCAATTAGTAGAGTTCCTTAAAAAGTCACTTTAACACCCCTTACAAATAGTCACTTATTAAGGAGACCAACATTTAACAGCCAACAAAATGTTCCAAAAAGTCCAACAGAACACAAGAGAATTTTTCATGAAGAAAAGAGGAAATTACCTCGAGGTTACACATACAAAATCAACAACGATAACACTTAATAGACAAAAGGAAAGACATCTGTTCCTATGTTTTTTATGCATTTACAGTCCATGTGTTCCTGAATTCTCTGTTTGCAAGGAACCAGTCAAAACTAAAACAGTCACAGTCAGATAGTTCTAAAAATGTTTTTGAAGATGTGTCAAGTTTATTGGCAGCCCTACTTTGTAAAATTCAGCAAATGTAGCCCTGGTTTCCCAAAAAAAGTCCAAAGGTTTAGTACAAACTTTCTTGAGAAAGCAGTGCAGTGACTTATTTCATTGCTGATGCTGACCATTTGCGACAGCGTCATTTAGACTGCAACAAATATTTGAATGATTTTAACTGTCTTTCTTCAGATTACTGTGGCTACATGTACACCACCAGTTGGCCTGACATAACCACCCGAGGTATGAAAAGCTCATGACAGCCTACAGTATATGGGAAAAATCACATTCATGCTAGAAGTTGAAATTACTGATTTAAAAAAAAACAACAACAAAAAAACAACAACAACAACTTCTCTTTAATGTTTGACAGAGCCCTCCTGTCTTCACAACTGTGGCAGTCATATGGGAAGCTGCTCCTGCTCCAGCTCCTGTAAATACAATGGAAACTGTTGTCATGACTACTACTGTAAGTATCATTAGTCGTACTGCTTGGTGAACTTTGATCAACATTTTAACCAAAATAATCCTGACACTCGTGTTAATTTTGTCAAATAGCCTACTGCTCTTACACTTAAACATTATCCTTTAGTCACTTAGACTAATGCAAAGTCCTGCTGCTAGAGGATTGTATAGCAATAATGACATGGGTTGGCAATGTTTTTTAAGTTTGTGATTCAACAGACATGAGCATGTGTATTGCCTCAGTTCCAAAAAGGGAAAGTTATTGATTTTAACCATCCCTTCTCTGTCATAGCTTATTGCAGCTCTGTCAC
Organism: Symphodus melops; assembly: GCF_947650265.1. Classification (NCBI taxonomy): domain Eukaryota; kingdom Metazoa; phylum Chordata; class Actinopteri; order Labriformes; family Labridae; genus Symphodus; species Symphodus melops. The sequence goes on from NC_136705.1 coordinate 16,962,508, forward strand.
TCATTGGCCAGTTGATCCGTCATCAGGTGTGAAAATCTCAAATCACAGTATATGTGGAAAACATGAGCACCATATTCTGTTAGAAGAGGAAATACAGATTTTTAAACAACCTTTCTTTCTGGTCCTACAGAACAGCCCTCCTGTCTTTACAACTGTGGTTATCACATGGGAAGCTGCTCCTGCTCCAGCTCCTGTGAATACAATGGAAACTGTTGTCATGACTACTCCTGTAAGTAACACCTCAAAGCCTAGTTCAGATATCCCTGAGGATTTGATTGAAAAGTACCGAGAGGTTTACATGTACAAATTCCACACTGGCAGGTATGAGGTAATTAAAAGACACAGAAGGGACAAAATCTGTTCCTATATTTTCTATGCATTTACAGTCCATGTATTCCTGAATTCTCTGTTTGCAAGGAACCAGTCAAAACTAGAACAGTCTTGAGAAAGTATGTAACTTATTTCATTGCTGATGCAGACCATTGTCTTCACTAACAAAATGTATTTGGGCTTCTTATAGCAGCCAGCTGTAGAAAATAACCTGTTCAAACATGAACTTCTAGTCACTTTGATTATTGCAAAGTCCACCTTCCAGCAGCCTGGATGGCAATTCGTAAAAGAGACAACCCGAGTAAGAGAGGGTGTCATTTAGACCACAACAAAGATTTTAATGATTTTAACTGTCTTTCTTTAGATTACTGTGGCTACACCACCAGTTGGCCTGAAACCTCCACAGGTATGAAAAGCTTATGACAACCTACAGTATACGTGGAAAATGTGACCACCATATTGTGCTAGATAAACAAATTACAGATTTTATAAAAACAACTTCTCTTTCAGGTCCTACAGAACAGCCCTCCTGTCTTTACAACTGTGGCAGTCATATGGGAAGCTGCTCCTGCTCCAGCTCCTGTGAATACAGAGGAAACTGTTGTCATGACTACTACTGTAAGTATCATTAGTCGTACTGCTTGGTGAACTTTGATCAACATTTTAACCAAAATAATCCTGACACTCATGTTAATTTTGTCAAATAGCCTACTGCTCTTACACTTAAACATTATGCTTTAGTCACTTAGACTAATGCAAAGTCCTGCTGCTAGAGGATTGTATAGCAATAATGACATGGGTTGGCAATGTTTTTTAAGTTTGTGATTCAACAGACATGAGCATGTGTATTGCCTCAGTTCCAAAGAGGGAAAGTTATTGATTTTAACCATCCCTTCTCTGTCATAGCTTATTGCAGCTCTGTCACTCATTGGCCAGTTGATCCATCATCAGGTGTGAAAATCTTAAATCACAGTAGATGTGGAAAACATGAGCACCATATTCTGTTAGAAGAGGAAATACAGATTTTTAAAAAACCTTTCTTTCTGGTCCTACAGAACAGCCCTCCTGTCTTTACAACTGTGGTTATCACATGGGAAGCTGCTCCTGCTCCAGCTCCTGTGAATACAATGGAAACTGTTGTCATGACTACTCCTGTAAGTAACACCTCAAAGCCTAGTTCAGATATCCCTGAGGATTTGATAGAAAAGTACCGAGAGGTTTACATGTACAAATTCCACACTGGCAGGTATGAGGTAATTAAAAGACACAGAAGGGACAAAATCTGTTCCTATATTTTCTATGCATTTACAGTCCATGTATTCCTGAATTCTCTGTTTGCAAGGAACCAGTCAAAACTAGAACAGCCTTGAGAAAGTATGTAACTTATTCCATTGCTGATGCAGACCATTGTCTTCACTAACAAAATGTGTTTGGGATTCTTATAGCAGTCAGCTGTAGAAAATAACCTGTTCAAACATGCACTTCTAGTCACTTCCACCTTCCAGCAGCCTGGATGGCAATTCGTAAAAGAGACAACCCGAGTAAGAGAGGGTGTCATTTAGACCACAACAAAGATTTTAATGATTTTAACTGTCTTTCTTTAGATTACTGTGGCTACACCACCAGTTGGCCTGAAACCTCCACAGGTATGAAAAGCTTATGACAACCTACAGTATACGTGGAAAATGTGACCACCATATTGTGCTAGATAAACAAATTACAGATTTTATAAAAAAACCCCCTTCTCTTTCAGGTCCTACAGAACAGCCCTCCTGTCTTTACAACTGTGGCAGTCATATGGGAAGCTGCTCCTGCTCCAGCTCCTGTGAATACAAAGGAAACTGTTGTCATGACTACTACTGTAAGTATCAGCATGTAAAACGCACATTTTTTAATCATAGTTTAATCCAAAGTAATACTGAATCTAATGGTCGATTTCCCTCCCCCCCAAACAGCCTACTGCTATTACTATCATACAACTGAACAACCAGGCACGGGTAGGACCCTCAGTGTGCAAATAAAGTGGCATATATATGTATAAATACTGTATAATGACCCACATGTACCCTCTTCCCCACCCTTTAGCGGAGCCTTGTGGAGGCTCTCTGTTTGGCTCTGGCAACTTCTCCAGTCCCAACCACCCAAACCACTACCACGACAATGCTTACTGTGTTTGGTATCTCAGAGCTGCGGACGACCACAGAATCTTCTTGTCATTCTCGTACCTGCAGTGAGTAAAGAATAAAGAGCGTTTTTGGAGATCTACAGTATAAATTAGACACTTTAGAATTGGATATGAATATGACAATGTACTGTGTAGATAAAATACCTTACTATTAATGCACTCGCTGAATTAACATTTATCATCAATGACTTGAGCTTATTCTGGCGATCAAAATAATGGTGGCTTTCATTGTTTCTCAATGGACAGATTGGAGAACTGCTGCTCCTGTGACTACATTTCAATCTACGACGGGCCGTCTGTGGGCTCAAGATTTCTGGGGAAAGTCTGCAATGACAGTCTGAGTACTTTCTACTCTACCTCCAAATATATGACTGTGCTCTTCAGGACTGATGGTTCTGTGGTTGGCCGAGGGTTCAATGCTGATTTCTTGACCTCTTTACCACCAAGCTCAGGTATTTGCATAATAGGGACAAAAAATATGGAAATTTCAGACTTTGCTTTGTGATTTATGGCCACTATCCTTTTAATATAAGTCTTGTTGGCTGCTTTCATTTCAACTTGTGATTCAGTTTATAGATTGTAAGTATTTTCTGTGTTCTTCACTTCTATTAGACTCTCAACTGAGAATATTTAAGGATAGAAGAAGAAATCTGAGGTAGTGATGTTGGCTTTCTTGAAAAAGTGGTTAACATTTTCCATATAGTCAGACCTTTTACGTACCAAATTTGATTCAATTTTATAACCAACAGGTAAATCAACATAAGAATAGAGTGTTGTAGCTCGAGTCTGGATACAAATTCTGGGTAGCTCAGCCAACCAACTGTGAGACCGTTAAAACTCTATAATCCAAACAGTTGAAATGTGTTTTGTCAGGTCAAGTGACTTGTTCATCAGACAACATGAGGATTGTGATTAAGCGTTCTTACCTGAGCTCGCTTGGTTACAATGGTTCCAGTCTGTACCTGAACGACATGAACTGCAGACCCCAGGTCACCACATATCAGGTGGTCTTCAATTACCACATTGACACTTGTGGCAACGTTCAAAAGGTAGGCAACTCATCCCCTTCGGGAAAACATAACTAATATCTAGTTTTTCTTAAGTATTGTACCATCAGTTCAGTGACATTTTGAGTGGTTTGATTGTTTTCACCTTGACAGTTAGAGAATGGCAGAGTTGTGTACACCAACACAATCCAAGCCTACGCCAGCAGCCTCGGAGAGATCACACGGCAGTCTTACCTTAAACTTAACGTGGGATGCAGAATGGATCAAGACTCAGTGGCTCAGACAATGTATCTTGTCCATCATCGTGATAACAGCAGCATCATAGGGACAGGCAAATTCAACACCAGCATGGATTTCTACACATCCAGTAGCTTCTATAATAAGGTGTGGTCGCATAATTAAGTGGTGCAATTTTTTTTTTAGGAACATTGGTGACATTCTTGCTTTTATCCTCTCAGGTGACTCAAGTGCCATACAAGGTGACGCTCAACCAAAACTTGTATGTTCAAGTGGATCTGAGGACTCCTGGGGGAAACCTGGTTCTCTTTCTTGACACCTGTGTGACCTCACCATCACCCCATGATTTCACCAGTAGACCTTACTACCTGGTTCGTAACGGGTAAGAAGAATGTACAGGATGATTTGATTGCAGATAAAGTGAATAACCTGCATTGGGTCCTATATAGCAACATTTTTAAAAATGAAGATTAGGAAGTCGTATAAATAAAGGTATAAATAAAATGTTGAGGCACTATAGTATTTCTATTCATTGCTTCTCTATACAACTACATTGTAGAGAACTATTTAGCTAAATTTTTCAGCTAGGCCTATAGTTACTTTACAATTTATAAATGATTATAAGCACACATATGATTAGCTCCCAAACAGCAGTTTAAATGGGAAATGTTAGTGAATGGATGATTTTATTTAAATAGCCATACAAAATGATCCAAGTTTACATTAAATGATAGTTTTAATAAAGTAAAAAAAACTATATGTATTTTTCCCCTTTCAATAATTATCTCAGAAGTGTCTAGTGTTTCTCACATAGACCAATATGCCTAACTAATTTGTTTTAACTAGTGACTCATGCATCTTTACTAACAGTCTGATAACGTTTTGTTTGATCATGTCTGACAGAGCATTTTCCTGCTAAATCTATACTTTAACTTTCCATACTTTGTATATAATGCTGATATTGCTTTTTAGCTTTAGACCAGAAATAGGCAGGTTTGAGTTTGTCTTTTTAACATTGTGGAGATGGTGTATATAAGGTAGTTGAACTAAATACTTAGTTGAGCCACTTCAAAATATATATCCTAGTATTACAATATATATGTAGTATATTTTGTGGATATTGGACACTGCTCTTGTTATTCTTACAAAAGGATTTATCCACTTTCTTTAGATGTGCTGCAGACAACACTTACCGGGTTTATACCACTGGCACCAGAGACTATGCCCGATTCACCTTTAAGGCCTTCAAGTTCCTTCGAGCCCAAGAGTCTGTGTACATTCAATGCAAAGTCTTGGTTTGCCAAGCCTCTGACTATAATTCCCGCTGCCGCCGTGGCTGCGTCAGACGAAGGGCCAGAGACCTGGGGTCAGAACACGACCGCCAAACTCTGGTCCTGGGTCCAATCCAACTCGAAGGTCTGTAGCCACATATTCCTGCTTTTGACAACAATGGATTAATTTGACGAATACTGGTAGCTTAAACATTTAAAAATAAAATACAACTTTATGCTGTCTTTGCCAGACCCTGTCAAAAAGGAAGAGGAGACTCAGAAGGAAGACAAGGCTTAAACCAATCTGCAACAAGCAGCTTCAGTCATCTTTAACAATCATTACAAGTCTTTTTACTGTGACACTGAATTATTCTTTTTCCTTTTCTTCTCTCTCCATAACATTATCTGATTAAAAGCATCATCAAAAGGCAGAGCATGTTTAGGAAATTCCTTATGTCACACTCACATCTGGTACAAACATGGGATGAATAAAAGACAAAGCACATCTCGGTTATAAAACACTTTAATTATAAATTAGTAGGATTATTACTCCATGTCACAATAACATGATTTGCCATCCCAGAGGGAGTGAGTGATCGCCATTAGGCTTCGACATTCACCATTACCTATGAACCTACGACACACTGAGACAACATAAGGCAGTCATTACTGGAGGCCCCTATTACTGGTTAGCATGGTGACACAGAGGTGGTCCTAAAAACAGTAACTATGTTCTCCACGCATGTTGCTAAGCAACTGACAACCGTACCCAATACAAAGAACAATTTTGTTAAAGTAGCAGTCTTACTGCAACATGTTTTGCTTTTTTGACACTGAACATCTATCCAACCACTCAGAATACAATACTCAGTAATAAATATTCAGAAAGGGATCCAATGGGGGGATCTCAGTAAGTGTCACCACAAAGGCTAAATAAACAGCATCCCTGTTGCTACACAGCAGTTCTGAAAAACTGTTCACATGAAACACAAGACTTGGTGATGATTCTCTCCTAAACATGGTGATACTGGATATCAAAGTGAAGTCTTACAATAGCAAAAGTTTCAAGTGTGAAATGATGGGACTAAATGGATACAACACACCCTCTTTAACACAACAAGTGAACCTGATGAAGAAGGGCACTGTGGAGACGCTCTCAAAAACACTACTTCTACATAAAATCACAATTTGATTGGCTGACCGAAAAGAAAAAAAAAAACATACAAAGTTTGGCTAGGTTTTTGCTGTAGATGTCCTCCGTTTAGTTTTGATCCTAAAGTTTATTAGCAGCATTCATGGAACTGAATTTTGGCAACAAAAAGTCATGGCTACCATAGAAAAAACTACAGCGGCCAAACTTTTATATGTCGAAGGCTCTGGACCGTTCTGTTACGACAACAAGAGGAGATTTGTGATAACTATTAAACTAACAGTCCTCTCTGTCTAGGCCACACAAGAGAAGTGGCCATATCAGGCACTGCAAAATAAGAGTAGTAATGCACCAAGCACTGAAATAATTTCAAAAAGGCTCAAGTGAGATCACTCTCGATCAAGCAGCTTCACTCTTGTTATCATTAGAGCAATCTGTTGACAAGACTTCAAGAGGTGAGAATTTATTTGGGTGGCTAACCTACAGAGACTCTGTGAAAAAGAAACTGCTTATTTTGCAGCTTGTATTTTTTTTCCTCAAAAAGAACATGGTGAATTAGAGCCAACCAGCTGTGTGAGGAGCTCCTCTAACCCAGACGCTCTTGGAAGGCAAACAAGAGTGTAGTTTCCTCAAATGATGTATTCCGCACAAAGTAGATTTTACATGCCTTTCATCATAACGTTGCATTCAAATATCTGATTGTATTCCTTTTATTAGCCAATGTTTCAGAAATGTGTTAACATAACAGAGGCTCCACTTAAAGAACAGCACTACATTTACAGAAAACCCAAACCACAAAAGTCAGGAAGAATTGAGCTGCGGTGTATTCTGCAACGTACTCCATTCAGTGAGGTTAAGTAAATTGGCTGAGTAGGACATAATGAACCCTTCCTTCACCACCACAAATAAATTCTCGACCAGTTAAAAACACTGATCACCCCTTCATTATACACTTTAACGGGCACAATACAAAATGAAACCCTCTGAAAGATGCCAGTTTCTTGTTTGAGGACAACTTTCAAAGGCTAGGCTACATCAAGGCCAAGTAAGAGACCAATAAATACAATTACTATGAAAATAATAAAACAAGGTGTCCATTAAAAGTTTTCCTTTTCAGTCATCCTTTACTTGTGCTGTCCACGGGCAAAGTGGCAGGCAAAGTCATACTTGCTCTTGCACTTGTGGCCACAGATGTTGCACTGGAATGGGTTTTCATAGCCATGGCAGCCCATGTGGATGGTGTAGAGGATGTTGTCGGGGAAGTAGATGTCACAGTGCTGGCAGTGATGGGGGTCCTGAAGCGGGGCGGAAAGGCCTGGGGCAGGTGTACTGGGTTGGCTGTTGGAGATACTGGGGGTACTGGTGCGCCCACTGTGCTCACTGCAGGGTCCCACTTCTGGGCTGCAACTGCTGTGGAGAGGAGCCCGCGGCTCTGGGGTGATCGGGGAAGAGGAGGAGGCGTGGGTCATGCTGGCTGTGACAGCAACAGGAGCTGTGGCAGGGTGGGGCTGCTGGATGAGGAAAGGCTTCTCGTCCACGATGGACTCTGCTCCTGGAGACATGGGAGGTTGGGTCTGGGCCTGGGATTCAGAGGGGAGGCTGGCCAACTGGCCTGCTAGGGTGGACAGCTGGTTCAGTGGGTTATCCATAACCAAGTCATGGTGATGGTGGATTTGATTTGGCGTGTGCTCTTCCTCCACTGCTCGACTCGGATTATCATAGGTCTCTTGACGCAAGTGAGGCAGCTCATGGGAGAAGTCGTTCACATTGTCTGCCTTGTGTACCACCATAGACGGCGGGCTGAAGTTGATGAGGAGTCGTCGGCCATAGCCCAAAGAGCTGGCCTTCTTCTGTAAAACGCTCAGCATCTTCTTATGGGAAAGTGAGCGAGCGCCTTTCATCGGAAGGAGTTTGTGCCGTCGACGGCGATGATGCGACAGGTTACTACGATCACTGCAGCGGAAAGAGCACAGCTCACACTTATACGGCTTCTCGCCCGTGTGGGATCGCATGTGGGCTTCTAGGTGGCGCTCGTAGGCTGAAGCAAAGGGGCAGAGGTGGCAACGATGAGGTTTCTCTCCTGTAAATTTAAGAAAAACAGGCTTAAAGACAAAACCTTCCCAATGTTACATTTTCTGCTCCAATAAACTATGATTACTGACCTGTGTGAATTCGGATGTGCTCGATGAGTCTGGCTGTGCCTCGAGTGGCATAGTTGCAATAGCGGCACTTTAGTTTGCCATCATAGGTCCTCTCGAAACCATCCACCAGGATCCCTGTGCTGTCTTCCAGCGACATGTCCACAGTGGGGTGATCCAGTCCATTCTGACTGCAGTCTGTGTTTAGGGACATGAGCACAACTTACTACTTGTTAACAGAAAAAAAGATGCAACACAACACACTATATACTTTTAAGAAAACTTCAACTGCTTTAAATCTAATCTAATAATAAACATAGCTGTAAATCTAAGAAAACATGTCGAGAAAAACGTCAGTAACCCAAGTTGGAGTGCATTGAATATAAAGATCATGGTTACAAACCTGCCAGCTGCTTGTCTCGTAAGAACTGAACCAACACCTCTAAAAACTACAGTAAGAACATTCAATGTTGGTCACAGTAAAATAAATAATAAGTTACCTGGTGGAAGCTCGTCCGCCTCCTTAACACCACTGACAGAGCCCGATATCATGTTGACATGTTGAGTCTGCTGGCTCAGATACTCCTGGAAATCCTTCACAAAGTCCAGCGTGTCCGGCTTTTCCTCACCCATCGAAATGCAGCGCTGCAAATGTTTGAATCATTAAAGAGCAAACACACGAGTTAACACTGGGACATCAGGGTGCAATATTATAAAACACACACACAATGCCTCGATCTAAAAGTCAATTTCGTCAACGTTAGCAGAAATGCCAACATGCACACCTACCTCTCCGAAGATAACTTTCGATGAAATCCAACAAATACTGTTAGTTTTTTAAAGGCCGAGTGGTTTTTATTCAAACACAAAGACAAGATAATCCTTGATGTCTGGTAGGTCTACACACGGATCCGCATCATGTTGTTACGTACAGCCCGACAGCTAACGTTAGCTTAACTTAGAAACAACATCTGGTTTCTGTGCGACACGTTCATTGTTTACACCGTTTCTGTCTGTTTCGTTAAGCTGTTATGGTCTCCACTTAGTCTTTCCGCCAGCCTCCTCACACTGACATACAGCCTGCTAAATCAAAACAATAAACCAGCTCGAGGGGTTAAAGTTCACTTTGTGTGCACCGGTTAAAACCGTCCCTGCGAGCACAAGCACCTTTTTTTTTTTTTTACCCCGAGAAGAATTGTTCCCACCGACGAAGCTGAAACAGTGGTCAGAATAGAGAACACTGCAGCTTCTTACAGTGTTCTAAATACAAAAAAAACAAAAACAAAACACAAATACTAAACATTTAAAAGGTGTATCATAGGTCTATAAGCCATTTTAATGACGTTCTCATTCATTGAAAGACGGCAATTGCCGGTCAGGGTTGGAGGGACGCGCTACAGAGGATTGGGTGAGGTAAGTTTGTTTTATAAATAATGTTTTAATAATCAATGAATGCACATAGCGCTTTTTTGGTTCATGGCATATAGTTTTGCGTCGAAGAGGGGTCAGGTGCGTCGTTTTTTTAATTTTTTGTTTGTTTGAAATAATTGTATGAAGCAGTGCCCTCCAAAACATTTTACTAACAAACTTTTCTCTGCCAGGTTAAAAAGCTATAAACTCCTGAATGTTCCCCCCCCCCACAACTTCTCCAATATGTGACTGCTTTCTTCAGCTTATTTTTTTTAGTATTTGTATGTAGAAGTTTCAAATCTAACTTTCCTATAACCCTTGATGGGACCAAACCTTATGTTGAGGCCTTTAGTGAATTGATATCACAGTGTAGGTGTTTTACATTAAGAGTTATGTCGTTTCTCTCTGAATAGCAATTTAAAAACTCTTCTCTTCACAAAGAGTAATTCGCTTACCTCCACCTGTGCGACAATGCATGAGGTATTGTTTGTTTAACAGACAGGACTTAAAACACCCATCTATTTCCACCTGCTAATGATGTTAAATGATGGCATACCACTCACATCAGTGACATGACAATGACAAAAAAGTGTCAAATGATGATCAACAATTGCATTACTTTAAAAAAAAGCTATTGACTCATGCATGTTTTATGACAATCAATAATTTAACAGTAAGCACTTGGTGTAGATCACATTCCCCCTATTTGTGTCAAAGTTGTAGGAAAACCACTGAGGAGTAGATGATAAACGACCAAGCTCAGCGAGTCCTCTGTATCGTTTTACCACATTACAAGCGCTACTGTCAGAGTCAAAGAGTTACAGCAGTAACGTAAACCAGCTGTCTGTGAATTCTTCACTTTGTAACACGAGTCCCTCACTTAGTGTAACAACTTCAACTATCTATCTGCATAATCTGTAGAAGAACTGTGCATGTGTGTGATGGGTCTTTGTGCGCAGAATTTTTAATAATAGTGTTCACATTTCTGACAGGTGCATGTGGTCCTGCAGGAAAACTGGCCCTTGACTCCCTACATGTGAGTGCAGTTCCACATCTGGACACTGGATGGCGCACACGTCTCAGTGATGAAACAGGTACTTCCCATTCTACCACGCATATGTTTTCAGACGCAACACATCACAACTCACAAAGCAAAGGCATGTACCCTTACAGATCTAGGCTCAACTTATCAACTTTGCACACACAATGGCTTCCGCTGTACAGGAAGCTGAGTGTGTAAAGTCAGATGGTGAGGCCCTGCCTGTGTCAACAGCGAGCCCCTAGGGACAACGTTGCGTACAGGCCCTGTGGAAGATGTGACAGTCGACCTCATCAGTTGAACCATGACCACCGAAGCAGCCAATTACATCACCTTCTAACAGCCTGTCCACACTAATGTTATTTTATTGCAATTTAATTATGCTCAGGTTTCCACCAGAGCCAGAACCTGTTAAATAATTTACACATGGACACAATGATTTGTCGGCATCTAAAGACAAAGTGTGTATTCCTCTGCCCTCATTTGTTTTTTTTTGTTGTGTTTTGATTCCAGTAAGTCAAATAATTTAAACAGCAGTGTTATGTTATAATTCCAAGTAAACATTAAAATCAGAGCAGCTTTTGTTTGAAGGGGTAGATTTATGAAGCCTAAAAATACTGAAGGGGAATAATTGGTCAAACTTAATTTTGCATTAATGACATGTCCACTGCACGATATATTAAGCTGTTCTGTTAAAGGGCAGTGAGACTGTATTAATGAGATGGAGAACAGGTCAGGTAATACTCCTAATACAGCCTGGTAAGGTTGGCATTTAAACTCGAAAATGCTGTGGTCACACACTGAAACTTGCACAGAAATGACTTCTTTCTTTATTCAGTTGAAAACCTGTTTTACATGGATACAATTACTACCTAATGACATATAAACAAGCAAATTCAAAAAGTGTCCTTTTTTTGATACGATTACTCATATACTTAACATTTGAAAAGATGGAACTTGAACTCCAAACCTTTACAGGATTAATCAAAGTTATTCAAGCAAGTTTGAATATAAACACACGGCCACATGCAGAATGGGCTCAGGGATAACACCTGTCTTTGAGAAGGTTTCAGTGTTATCCACTTGCTCTGATTCACTTTTAAAAGGCCTCATTGAAAAGGTTCCCTTCTCCTTGTAAGCGCTTGATTTACAGGCTGTTTGTGGTAACGCCAAGCAAGACAATTGATTTGCTCCTCCTTTCCTGAAAGAAATTGGAATTTAATTTAGAGAAGGTCTTGAGCAGTTTTTAAAGACTTGCTGTCATTTGTTGGGCTGCATTAGAGATTACCCTCCTGAAAAAGCTTTTGAATCCCAGACAAGTGCAGCCATAGTAACGATAGGCGGGAGCCTCTTGGAGGCAGAAAGGTGAAGGGGGACTTAGACGAGATTTATTCTTCTGTGACTGAGACAGTTTCTTTCTTGAGGTCTCCAGGTCCACGAAGAGCATTTGAAAAATAGAAGTAAGGGGTGGGGGATTGGATAAAGGAGGTATATATTAAGCTTTTCTTTCCTCTCACCACTTAATTTCCTTGCAGGCGCACCTTGTGCCGTTGTAATGAATGTAATTGCCGCCTTTGATGAGAATGCTATTATCTGGATCACACTTTACATTGGCAAACAAGACTCCCCCCCTCCCCCCACCTCCACCTCCACCTCCCATTTAACTCAGCAATGAGACCCCCCAATTATGCAGAGAACAAGTGGCTTTTCATAAAGCCAGCGTGTCGCTCTTGATTGGTGAGGCTTGGAGCCGACCATATGTGGACAAAGGATAGATTAGATGTGATATAGGCACACCAAAAACCCCATTTCCTTGATTAATTTCCTGCATGCCTCACGGAAAGGCCCCGCTCTGTCGCCACTGAATTCTATCTCTCCTTGAAAGACAAACTCCCATCTTTTGATGGATGTGGCAACTCAATGGACAGACAGACATTTTATTGACCCAAGTTTGACCAGAGCTGCCTGCGCTTCAGGAGGGAATGTGAACAAAAAAGAGAAATGTTTCACTTGAGCGTGGGCGGATGCACTTCTTTTTTTCTTATAAAAAAAAACTCAAAATGACTTTTCCTGCCCTCAAACAGGATCATCTCAATTTTCATGCTGATCTGTTTGTGCTCCCATGCCATAACCCTCTGCACAAACACACACATACACTCGCACACGCTCCTTTTCTCTCTTTTATATACCCACACTCTTACACACAAAAGCATGCGAAACAGCCATGTGATAATGGAGGCAAACAGATATGATGGGACTTTATGAGGCGATGCCCGATAAAGCTGCTCTCACCTCAGGAAGTCTAAGTGTTCTTCTGACTGCCTTATTACCGTGTTAAAGCAGCACTTGACAAATTCACACACACCTTGGCCTGGCTCTGACAACCCGGCTTGATTCTGTCCAATATTCCTCTCGTCTGAAACATAGAGAACAATCAAATATGTCACAAGTGACAAATTAGACAATTATTTCTCAAAGATTGTCATCCCTGAAATGTATTCATAGCCATTTGTACTTTATCCCAGTGTGATTATTCCTCTAAGCAAGCAGTTGACGAATGATAGATTGGTAATCAATTCATTTGACTATTGTGCTTTGAGAATGGCTGAAAGGGATCAGCGGCAATGGTCGCTCCTTTTCACTTTCATATATATCCTATAGCTAACTCGCGGTGCTGTTGGACCTGATGGATGTGGGCTGCCCGACCACCTGACTCTTAAAGGTTTATACCATCAGAAACAGGTTGCCATCCGGACCCAATCACACCAGAGAAGGAATTGGCCAATATTTTTGACTGAAGTGGCATTTTAGCAGTATTTATATGATGGCCCCACTACCAAAACCATGGGCCACAAATAAAGAAGATGGTATAATAGCTTTTGACTGGCCAGCCAGCTCCGGACTTGGAATGAAGTGTCCAGTTGTGAGTTATCGTGGCCAAACGTCATTTGTACAGCCTGAAAAGTGGGCACATTTTTCTAGCTTGTCACTCTGTGGCTATAGCTCATTGTCCTGAATGAAGCCTCTGAACGCACAGTTGCTCTAATACGAGTATTTCACTCACATCGCAAGAGGGCTGGTAATGGATAAGCCTGTCTGTAGGATGATAATATAGTGCGTCCACTGGCACATCTTTAAACAGTAACGGGTCACAGAAGGTAGAGTGTCAACTCCCTGTAAGTGCAGCGCTGCCTATATTAAAGAAACGTTTCCTGGAGAAATGGTGATTTTTCTTCAATTAACCAGCTTACTGATTTATACTTCGAGCTCTCCTTTTCACTTGAAATTTGATAAAGTCAAGTCCTAATTCATTATGATTCAGTGCTACACTTTATAGTTCAGCTGAATTTTCTCTTCTTTTTTATAACAGCGTTTTTATGGGTTATGCAATGACTTGCCATTCTTTGTTATCTTTTGAAATGGCTTTTTTATTGTCTGATTCATTTTTACATAATTTAAGAGCAAAAACAGTAACTGATGAAAAATGAACATAAAACATAAAAAATATGACATGTATGTAATGAAGAAAAAAACTTTCCCCTGGGAAAGAGTTGTAACCTGCAGCACACTTAAAATCAGCTGTTGAGTTTCCTTCTTTGTATGGATCTGCTGGGGTAAAGAGCGATCTGAACCAGACATTCCTGCTAATGTGAATGAAGTTTTAGATTAATGAGGCGTCTGTTCTTTGAGGATATTGATCAAACACAATCTCACCAAGAACCATTCGCTTCCCTGCTGTCATTTTAATAATGTATCAACATCATTCCTCGGGGCACCAACATTACAGAAATACTCAAGAGAAGTGTGAGGCCCACTTAGAGCTAGCTGTGAGGTTTGATCGGAGTATGGATCTGCTCGATTGGATATGGAGTCAGAGTACAGATTGGTTTGAAACAGATACAGGGTCCTATAATGTGAGGGAAGTTTTAGATTAATGAGGCTTCAACCAGGCAGGACTCCTAAAGATCTTGAAATCTTTGTTTTTCATAGAGTAAAAAAACCCAACCAACCACTACATTTAAATGTCTGGACAGGTTACTTGTGTTCATTTTAATGTGATATTATTTATCCCTCGATTTTAAAGACACCAGAAAACTCAGCTGTTCATTTCTGTAGTAATGGAAAATAATAACAATAACAATAATGTATACATGGTTATTTACACTCTGTCTTATGACATGCATAAACAGGATATGGACATGCATTAATGGAGAAGCACCTCTCCAGCTGCCAGGCCAATTTCCCTACATGGTCCGTAGTGGGACTTGAACCCCTCTGGTTCTCTATACCCAAGTCCTTACAGACTGAGCTACTGCCACCCCCAAATAACACTTAAAACAAACCTCACCTCTTCTCATTCCATTTGATAATCTAATTTGAAACAAAAATAGCAGGATTTAATAAAAGCAGGCTTTTTATTCATGGAAATTTCTTTATAAGAGGAAAGAAACATGTTAAAGAGAGAACAACCTCAAAATCTTTCAAATCTTTCAATTCGAACATGTAATAACGGTAAGTCACTTTTTTTGCACTTTTACAAAACAGTGCAAAAAAAGTAGGCTTTATGGTGAGAGACAACACAGGGGTCATCATATCTAATAATGTTTAACGTTACAAAATATGTGCCAATATGAGTTCAGCGTTTCCAAACAAAAGCCCTCTATTAATACATTCACAAATATTGATTTCACCACTTGACCAGAATCAGTTTCCCATGCTCCCCTGCTGTTCTCTTTTTCTAGTAACTGCTCTGACATTAGTCAGAGGTCATCTGGGTTTTTGTGTGTGCTTGTGTTATTTTGTTACAGACTTGGGTTAGTATTGTTTAATGACAGATTTTGTGAAAGGTTGAATTATAGTAAATTATAATAGATAGAAATACCAGCAACACACTGGGACATGAGTAGTCAGCATATTCTAACCATCTGCTATCTGTATTAAACGCACATTGTCACAAATCTATTCAAATCAAGTCTTCCTTTCGAGATTCAGCTGATGAATATCTGTCAATATGTGGAATCTAATGTCTGCATTTTGTAAATACTTCTTTTGATGCTTTGCCTTTATTTAGAAGGATAACTGAGGACAGACGGGAAATGTGGGGAAGAGAGTTGGGGGGGCTTCTAGGTAAGAGTTGAACCAGCGATCAATCGTTGGACATGGGACACTTGCTTTACCGACTGAGCTCAAACTCCGTACTGTCTTCTTTAAACTTGAAACATTTCTGACGCATGAAAAAAATGTCTCCATCCTGACTACACTGGCTGATTTGCATATCCATTTTTTTCATATCCAATGTTATGTATAACATTATAGATAGAAGAAACATGCCCCTGAGTCTGATGCTCCAGTAGCTGCTTCCCCTATGTGTATTGTCCCTCCTGCAGGCATCGTTAGCCAGACAATGATGGCAGCTACCTAGGCCATAATGGGAGGGTTGACTGACCTCTGGCCCCGTATCGATCCGCTGGCTGTGTCCAGCTGGGCCTCCCAAAACCCAGTCAGCTGGAGAGGTGTTTAAAAGCTAACACCCAGCTCCCATCCACTCTGCTACACAGTCATTAATTACATCATTTACCTGTGACAGTGACAAACATGCCTGGCCACGCCGCAGTTTATTAGGGTCACTGTATGAAGCCCAGGCCAAACCCGGATCAAAAGCGTGTGTGTGTGCATGTGTGTGCATGCATGTGCAATGGGGAGTGAAAGACCCCATCATACAGTATGGGATTATGAGTATAGATGCATGCTCAGAAGGGGTGTGTGACTGCTTTGTCCCAGCCTGTCGAGCTCCTTAGTGGGGAACTTTATTTTGATTTATTTGATATGTTGAAAGACAAAGATTGCCAATTTTCCCGTACAGAAGAGAATATGAGTATGGATTCTAGCAACACGATGGGGGGGGGGGGGGGATCACAAACAAAACCAGCAGCAGAGTTTATCATTGTAGTCCTTGTAAAACACCTCGCAGGAAATGGTATTTGACATGTTTCTGGATGAAATATAAAATCTTGCAGATTTAAGACCACTTTCTTTTTATGTGTTTTCTGTTTGCACTTCGTATGCCAATCTGCTGACTCAGTCTTTGGCTAGTCTTTGTTGTCTTTTCTGCTCACATGCAGCTGGTTGTTTGTGGCCCATTTCGTTTGTTGTTTCCTTTGCTTTGCCTCTTATTTCTGCCAGGTTCTCCAATTCTACATCAAACTCAAAATTCCAGCCCTTTCCCCTGCCGTCAACCCCTTTATCGTTTTTTCTCGTCCAGCACCCCCTTTCTTTTTCTCTTTACTGTATCCCTCAACACAATAAAAGATCATTGGTTTCCTCTTGCCATACCTTTCCCACTACACACAGGTATTTCAATTTCGACTCAATCGAGAAGCCTGACCTGCAGACATAAAGAATTGGCTTTAAGGCTTTCCAAATGGAACTAAATCTGCTGCAGGTCACACTGGGGGAAAATAAGCAGCAAATGTAAGTAAGCATGAAATAGTTTTTCATAAATAATCCAAATGACAGCAGGCTTTCTAATGGTGCCAGGGGGCTGTAAAAGAATATGTTGCCAATTTCTGCACTATTAAAGGGAAATAGAAAGCCAAATACACAACGGTGCTGGCGGAAAAGTTGCATACCAAGGCCCGTTGGAGGGGAGATTGAGGACACAGTTGGGTGTTAGAGGTAGTTGTCGTCGGAGGAAAGGTGGTGAAGTGATTGCTAGCCTTATAGTCAAGGTCTTTCCACTGAGAGAAAGAAAAAGCCCCTTTCACTTTCACTTTTCACCCCCCCTTCTCCTGCATGTGCACAGGTAGGTAGCTACCATCTGTCCCTGTGCGATTTTGATTTGCACTCATGTTTTAACAAATAATCAATGCACCATTTTAAATAATACAAGGGCCTTTAAAAGTAAGCACAACACAGAAAAGAAAACAATCCAAGATGTTTGTAAAGGTGCTGCTTTGTTTTTCAAAGAATACACAAATGAGAATCATCGAAGCGGCTGAATGTAAAATTATCCTCAGAAAGATCAGAAAATGCAATAGAAACGCACAGACGTACAACACTCTAATATTTAAATGGTATACTACTTTAAAAGAAAGTCTCTCAACCCACTAAGTTGTGAAGGCAGGTGATGCAACATTTTCTTTCTTACACTCAAACTGTTCATTTTCCATTTTATTTACGTGGCACTTCAATTTATTTATTTTTTCTTTTGAATGGCTAAGACATTTTCCAATTGATACCATGCTCTATGCAGAAATAGAACCATTACATTTCTTAGAATAAGGGCCCAACACTCCTGTAGCCCTGTGAGTGATAAAGAATATTATTTGATTATACGCACGTGTTTAAGTATCATTTTCTTTACTTTTATAGAAAAAAGTTAGCAAAGTGTCTCTAATGTGCCCCCTTTTGACAACACGCAATTGTTTTTTTATTACTACACAAATGACAATTTTTGTACGTTAATGATGCAAAGACCTACAAAAAAGTATTGATTGCTTGGCTGTAATCTTGACAGAAAGTGCACCAGGAATTTTTGAAAGTGAAAAACTCAGTGTTACCGTGTTCTAGACATGCTGAACATATTGTGTTGTGCTCTGCACGTTATTTCGTCAAAGGGCGTGTGGGCGTGCGGTCAAACTTGGATGTTTTTTTGCCAATTTTTGAACAGTAAAATGCTCATATTTCTGCCATGCAAAATTCAAAAATCACTAAATTTGTCATGCACGATACAGGGTCTGCCCTGAACACATCCGTGCGCAAAATGTCTGTATCACACACAGCGCCATCTGTTGACAACAGGAAGTTAATGCTTCTGAATTAACACTAGCTACAGCTACAAAGTTCATTGTATCCTCCTCAAAAGGGATGTGACCACACTACCGTTTCAGGTTCAAATGTCTATGTCCAACGCTTTCCCCGATACAGATGCGTTGTTAGCTGCAAACAGGTAGTAACATTTTAATCACTGAGGGCATATCATAGTGTCATAGTTTCTTTTTTCTTTTTTTTTGCTGATTGTGCCCTTAAAAAACAACCATGCCGAGGTGTTTGGGCATTTGTTATGCTGTGCTGTGTCTGTAATAAAACATGTGATCGACTTGAGGCTACTGTGTGTGTGTGTGTGTGTGTGTGTGTGTGTGTGTGTGTGTGTGTGTGTGTGTGTGTGTGTGTGTGTGTGTGTGTGTGTGTGTGTGTGTGTGTGTGTGTGTGTGTGTGTGTGTGTGTGTGTGTGTGTGTGTGTGTGTGTGTGTGTGCGTGCGCGCGCGGAAAGAGGCTGAGTTGAAGTCCCCTTGAGTCAGAATCTGTTATTTATTGCTATTAGATGGTTAATTTTCCTGCGTGCCCTCAGGACTTTGGGGTTTTTGAGGGAGATAGAGTAGTCAAAGACTAGTGTGCGTGATGCATTAGGAGAGCAGCTTGATCCATGAAGAATGTTATATTTGTCCCATTTTAACCTAAACAGAGGTAGGTATTTGACTTGTTCATTTCTATAATCACATTTTTCTTTATCTGCCTAAAACTGTCCAAACACTTACATCTTTACTTATGTTTGTGAAAATCAAAGTTTTGGACTCAAGTACAAAGTAAAAGGAAACATCCTTTGACTCTTGGCAGACATAGGTATGTTTTTTCATACATGGCTGCAGTAGAATGAATGGCATACACACACCTTCAGAAACATTTTCTGGGCTGAATTTAGTAACAATTAGAGTAAAGATTAATTTTAAAGTTCTAAATCCATCAGTTTTACAATTATGTCATATTTTAAGTCTTCTGAAGAAGGCTGCTCCTAACATACCTTAATGAGACCTGGTTACACTGGATGAACTTCAGGTTGGGCAATGGAGTTTGGTGAGATCCAACTGAATTGTCAATGTCTGCCTCATTCCAAATGTGTTCAATGTGGTTGAGGAAAGAGATCAGTGCAAGGTATTTCACATAAACTCGGGATAAATTTTCCTGAGTATCACCTGCTATGTTCTCACATTAGCTGACCCTAACACCACACGGAAAATTGACTAGCGAGTTGGCAGGAGAAAGTCTTGATCAAGTCAGAGAGAAAATTCAGCTGTCCGCTTTCACACATGCAGCTTAAGTTTTCAGGGTGCGTGTGCGTGTGCGTGTGCGTGTGCGTGTGTGTGTGTGTGTGTTTCTGTCTGTCTGTCCGTGTGAGCAAGCCACTCATGTCTCAACTCAAATTTCCTCTCATTAGCCTGTCTTGACAGCTGCGAGAAGAGGCAGAGGAGCCATACTAATCAGCTGACAGTAATAGCACTCTTTACCAGCCCACGACACGAGAGGGAGAAAGGAGAGCAAACAAACACCAATTACTGTCCGTCACGAGGAGGTGTGTGTGGGGGGGGGGGGCACTCTTTGTGATCATGTGCTCCTTGCTACACTCACAGACTAAATAAGAGGGTCAACAGAGTGTCCACAGGGAGGGTACCAGTATTAGTGTTGAGTAGGAAAACCCTTTTTTGGTCTCTGACCTGGAGATGAAGACTCTTATTGAGTTTTATCGCGACGTTCCTGTTTTGTGTTTCACCGTTTCCGCCGTTGTCCTCTTCAGCTTTGGAGCATCCAATACTCATGATTCTTGTGTGTCAGGTTGTGGCAGGTTGATGGAAAAGCAGAAACAAAGAGGAAGATAAAAGTGCTATTAGTTTTGGATTGGTTGGTAATGGGCTTTTATTCATCAGCCAATTCATTGATCCATCAGTAATCAATATTAGCTGGCTCCCAACCCATGAGCTGAAACTCAATCCATTTCTGAGACAAGACAAAATTGACTTCATGGGCTTGATCCTGAAGAGAAGATCTGGTTCCACTTTAATGTGGAGTTCTGTCACATTACAGTGGAGTGCACACATCAGTCACATGTGTATGTTATGGGCTGCAGGCTTCAGAGGCTGCCTGAGAGATTGAAGCCAAAGGAAGACTGTCTGATCTCCGTTGCCTGTGCTTGCACCCTGTCTGTGGTTCTTGTCTCTCTTGAGTCTCTACTGTTCTTGAGTCTCTGGTCTGCTTCTGGGGTCTAGGGTGACACTTTCTCATTCCTCTCAAGGCCACATCCTTGATACCAACAACTCCTCAATAATGTAGTGACACAGAGAGATCAGCTGTCTCTGTGGATGTGGACAAGATAATGTGGTGACACAGGAGTGTGCTTTACGCTGGCTCTCTGGTTCAGGTCTCTGGGTTTGTAGCCAAGCTCTTTAAAAGACAGTAGAGTCAGTTAACCTTACTTGAATGTGTTTCATTGATGGTGGAATTGGGCGCCAAAGGTAGACATAGATATTCCTGCTGATTAAAATTGAAAAAAATCAAAATGTACACATTATGTTGTCCTTTCAAGTGAAACAGCTCCTTGCATTATCATCCCTAGTAATAAAATACACAGACTTTTTCCCACAATTCTGGCATCTCATTAAAGTGCATAAGGCAGAGTCTGTTGCATCTCATACAGAAACACTTGAAAGTCCTTCCATCCTACCTATATTGACAACATGAAACAGTCTGTTTGGTTTGGTTAAGGCAAAAACTACATGGCAAAGACTAGTGTTGGGTCTATATGATAACTCAGTGTTGGCTTTTAAGGATGTAATGATACATTGAGATAAAAAAAAAGGCCTTAGAAATATGGGCAGTTTAAAAAATAAGAAATACACAAATGAGGTTGACACATAAAGAACAAGACACAAATGTGAGACTAGCGAACTGAAGCGACGACACAAATGTACACAATGTAAAATTTAGTTCCAAGTCCTTGCTAGAATTGTTTCTTATAATGATGTATTGAATGTTTTATACTTCAGAAATGTGCAGTTTTTTTAAATTCTGATATAGCCTAGTGGAAGTTGTTTATTTGGCACAGTGTTTTTTTTTCCTCCCGGGAGTCTTGAGTTAAATTAACAGCATTGTTTACCTTTTCTTTTACTTGCGGTGTGTTGGCGTGCCCAACTTGTCAACCTTTACTTTGAATCTAGTCTACACTTCCAACCCATTTGTATAGTATGAGTGCTGTTTAGAAAAGTCTTGACTTTAATTAGCTATTGCTAGGCCAATGATGACAGGGATGTCTCAACTTAAACTCTTCGTATATACATTTTCTTTAACAGAAAAGTATGATCTGTGGAAATGTGTTTGTTTGTGTCCTTTCTCATAGTTCATCAAAAAATATATTAAAACCTTATTTCTTTAAGGTAGATACGTAAATACGCCATCTACCTTAATTTTGCTGCTGACTTTATAGAATCAATGATGTGAGTAATAAGATTAGAAATAAACAAGTTCCTTTTTTTAAAACTACGGTCTTGGTTAAACGGGTCGCCTGGGTCACATTTAGATATTGTTAAGTGGCTTTGAATAGCTGCCTCTGATTTCACAGTTCCAAATGACCCGCGATAATCAGGTCATTAAAATGAGCCCATTCTCCACATCTGACACACTTCCACTCCTGCCTCATCTGAATAACAAATCAGTTCTGGAGTGCTTTCTCAAACAGAAAAAAAAAGAAAAGAGGGAACCAGACTTTCTCTTTATTTTCAAGTTAACCTTATCTCTATATTCTAGAATAAAGATGGTAAGTAAGCTTGAGGGGGGAAAAGGTCCTGTCAAAAGTGCCAGAGCCTGTGTGAAAGTACCCGGTTTTCTTAATTCATCCCTTAGGACCGGATAAGTCTATCAATCTGTTAAATTGGAAAGCCATTAGGTGCCCTGGTTTATGTGTTTCAAGCTGTTAACTAGAGGCTGATTGATTGTTGTTCCTTTGATGGGATATGCTGATCTAATCTCACTGTGTGCACGTTTGCAATAAATTACACAATTCATTTCCCCCATTTGGGGAGGGGGGGGGAAACACACCTCCAGGCATGCCTACGCTCTGCAGGCAAAAGAGCAGGGAACCTATTTTATGGTGCCATTTAGCGAGCAAGCTTTCAGCGTTCCCAGCCTTCCTTCTAACCCCCTCCCCTCACCCTCTACCCCTCCAAAAAATCGAAGCATAATCAAGGTGTATGTTTAGAAAATTTATTGTTATAATTTTCCCCCATAATCTCTTCCATTTTCCTGCAGCCGTGCTGACATAGATCATCATCTAAAAAGAGAGAATGGATAGCAGTTTAAAATTTATCGGTCTTTGATTCTCAATTATACGTGTTTATGACTTCATCTGTCTTCAGTGACTTCAACCTTTTCCATTATGGCGGAATATTGTTTGTACGGAATCCATTAAATTCACAAGGCAGGACTCTAATGGTGGGGCTGCAGCGATTTGCAGAGGGAAAAGTTTTGAAAGGTTGGCTTTTGGAAAAGCGCAGCTGTTATGACACAAGAAATTGCTTTATTGATGGGCTGCTCTGCTGCCTGTGCATTTGGCCATTTGTTACCCGGCCCATATCTATATTTCAGGCTGACACTGATGAGAACTTTTCTGGTGCCCACTCCAGGTTACCGAGTTGTAATGACACATACGGGCAGAGACAGGCTGGGTAAAAGCCGACGATCCAGGGCAGACTTTTTAAAGGGACAGACGGTGGATATTGAGGTTGGGTGCCTGCAGGGCAGCGATGAAGCTGCCCATAATAGAGAAAAAGGGCTACATTGCTGCTATGACTGTTTCCCTCCAAACCTTATAGGAGTCATCATCTCTGCTGAGATACAATAAAGAAAGAAAGGAAGGAGTGATAAAATGAAAGCAGGAAGAGACACACAACTTCTATGATCATGCAGTACATGTTAAATGTCAAATTTTCAGATTATTTATAAAGGGAAGTGATCGTACACTAAGGGAGTTTTTATATTCAAGAGTTAATTTGCAACTAAAAAATGGTCAATATCCTCTTTTAAATACATGTTTCCTGTTTACACAGGAAGTAACAAGATTTCCTCTAGTCAAGTGGCCGCTGAAGTGTTCCAACCTGGATGACATTGAGCTCCTTCGACTGGCTGGTGCAAGAGGCCGAGTAAAAGCTAATCAGGTTGTAATTCAAGATTCGCCCGGCCACTTAAGATCAATACCTGCACAATCCCAATTAAAGCTTGCCGGGTCAGTGGAGGGCCACCAATTCCCTTACAAGTTAAAAGCAATACTTAAATCCAAGCAATCTCAGCGTGGCCTTCGCTTGCTTTAATGGCTCAACAGGAGTGTCCAGTTAAAGTGCAAGAAGGGCACAGAGCAGAGGGGTTAAAGTGATTAAATGTTGCCGTTTGTCTGGATGCAGTTTGACGCCAAGACATAGTTGAATAGGATTCTTTGCAAACTTCCTGCTTCAATTCCTCATACCAGATAAAAAAAAACCAATCTGTTCTGAAGGGTTTCATGCATGGATAGAGTTCCCTCAGCTGACGGCTATGTTTACCTTGGCCACAGTCATTTTGTACTAGAACATTGTGTTTACTCTGACAGGTTGGTATTTCAGCTGAATCTGACGATTGTTGCCCCTCAAACAGTCTAAAATGTGTTCCTCACCTCAGAAACAATGTTGTCAAGTGACACAATGTTTGTGTGATCAGGTCAGAATATTTGTGTCATGCCAAATTACTTAACAATAATTTCATTGGAAATATTGTATCTTAGTTTCTGCTCATTATTCGACAGCTTTACGCAGCATTTATATATTACTAATGAACATATGACACACAAGATATCTGAATTACACTATGTGATACAAGGTTACCGTTTAAACTATTACAAACAATAAAACAAATCACAGTTAAAGGTCACCTTAACCAGCTACAGAAGAGATTTTATTCTTTAATAAAAATCTACAAATTATGTAACATAATTTTTAAAGATCAGAACTCTTTCCCTCTTGACCCTTTTTTTCAGAAAGCTGAAAACTTTAATGCTGCTACTTGTACAACAATAACAGTCTTAATACTCTGAAAGAATATATTCTACACGTACCATTCTTTACACAACAAATACTTGTATTTTTATACTGTAAGAGCACATTAACAATTACATTGGCTTACGGTACATCAAATGTCTCTTTTTTTTATTTTGCACCGTTTAGTCCATCAAATGATCTTAATACTTCCTCCACCACTGCTCAACACTCAAAACCACAAACTTGCATTACCACCGTCAACATCTCACATACTCACATTTTCCCCCCCCTGTTTCCCCTCCAGTTTTCTCCCTCTGTGCTTTTGCCGTTGCATCCATGTCTTTTATCACAATCTTGACCCACAGAAAGGAATTCTCACAAGATATCAAAACAAAAATCTATATTTAATATGGGAGCAATTACAAAGCGAAGTTGGCTGCACAGGGCCGTTGTCACCCGAGTGCGTGTTTTTCATCAAATAGGTCATTAGATGATGATGGATGTAAACCTATAAAGTATCTAAACTGGACCTTTTAACAAACCACGAGCAACACTATCATTTCTCTAATAGAACCTGCTGACCGTGTCATTCCCTCCTGCCATTTGTCATTTTTCTTTGTGAAATAATCAATATCGGGGCGCTTTGAAATAAATAATATAAAAGTCATAGTAACCTACCCGCGGAGCAACAAAAATAGACTTATGGAGCATTCAGAAGGCCTATGTGGCCTCTGGGCAGCGTGTACTGTATGTTTCTAATCGATGCATATATGAGGAGTATCGTTTGAAACACAGGATCTTAGTTTGGATTGTTGGTTTTCAGGGTTAGCATCTCTTGTGTCCTTTTATCATCAGTTAAGCAGGATGAGCTCTAATAGCAGAAATAAAATATATAAACAAACACTATGTAGTCCTGACCTGTTATATAATGTATAATTTAACAAACAAAACACTAAATGTAGCCCATACAATACATCGCTACAAGACTTCAATCCAAGAGTTCAAATAATGATTCTGAGATAAGAGGGATAATATTTTTACACTCAACAGCTTCTACAAGCTAAACTTATACCTGTCTCTTCTATTCACTTGAAATACTTTAACTAAGATGTAAAACAAAATAGTCTTCATTGATGGTTAAACCATATTTGATGAAAGACCCAAATGCAAAACAGAAGATGTGTATCGTGTGGCTTGGTGCTGCTTGACTAACTTGTCAGTTCAGTTTGGAAGGAAATTGCTGAATTATGACCAGGATGATTTAAAAGTGATTTACTCTTGAATAGATAATCAAAAATCAGGAGATTTCATCAATGCCACTTCAATTGTGGCATTTCAGTTTCTGATTTTGTAAAAAAACAAAACAAAAAAACAATCTGGTTTTGCAGTGAGCTGTTATGTTAAATACAAATCCTATCTAATCTTTAAGTCCACAATAATTCTGGGTTCATAATAAATACAAAAAGAAAGGCGAACACACTTACAAGTTTAATAGTGTTAAATCAGTTTTCACAATCATCTGACTAGATGTCTAATTGTAACTTATTAGCAGCTCTTTTAATGAGTACCACATTACACAGTGGAAGAACTCTACATATAATATGGAAACTTGTTTATTGTCAGCACATGCTTTGATTTTCATTGATTACTTGGAAAGGTGAGACCTGCTTTGGTGTGTCCCCTCAGCGTAGTCAATACAAACACTCACACTTGTATTTCATCTTCGTCGCCCTTAGAGGGTGCTGTCTCCCCGTTCTTCATCATTTTTCTCCGACACTATGCCGCCTCCGACCAATGGACTGCTTTTTAACAAGTCAATTAATATCAATGAGTGAATATACATAGCACATTTACAAAGAGTGCAATCTGAGGGATGAATTAACCAAATCGATTAGGGAGGAATAAATGAGTGTGCGACCCGCAGACATGCTGGAAGTGGCCCTCACTGGAAATCAATGAATTAGAAATATGAATCTAATCGGCCTTTAGTGACACACATCGAGCTGCAGCAGTGATCTCAGGCCTGTTTCATGTTATATCTGCGCGGCTGAGAAGCAAAAATTTAGGACGTGGACAATCTGAACAGATAATGTGTTTCCATGAGAAAAAGTAAATAAAAAATGAATAGCCTAAATAACATCACATGATTCCAAGCCATTTTCACCTGTAGGTTATGATATTATTTCATGAGTTTGCCTGTCAGTGGGATTGTAAAATATTTATTTCATGGTTATTTCGGGCTTCCTTTTTTGTCTCTCACGCATAAAGCAGTTTATTTTATTTTTATGATTTTATTCATTACTGTCGATTTGAATAGACCCAATCAAAAAGAACAAAATGAATGCCCTGTTTAAACAGTGAAAGCTTCTAAGCACCGGACCACATACCAAAGAGAAGTGATAAAGTCTATTTATAGCAGCCGGTTTTTTAATAGCTACTAAAAGTGGTTACATTGTATCACCATGTGAATAATTTCTAAAATCTGGATTATGAGTCAAGTCTTTAACTCAGTGTGATACTGTGATGTATATTTAAAGGGTGTTCATCCCACTGCTTCTTTTTTGGCGCTGTGTTCATTTGGTGCCTAATTGGACTGTATGAGACCAATAACAGGCGAGCACACACAGCCTGCAGCCATGAGCACACAGAGGGGGGGAGGATGCTCTCTCTCTCTCTCTCTCTCTCTTTCTCGCTCTCTCTCTCTCCTCACCATCTCTCCCTTAATCCCATTTGCCATTGTACATGCCCAATCGCCTATACTTTCCGCATTTAACTTGGATGACATTTTTATTTCATCATTAGCATCAGACGCGAGACTGACTGACACCGTGGACACAGTTTTGCGTTTTGACGAAAGAGCCCGGAATGACACATCTCTGTGACTTTACGCATCTTTTCGCCGCACAAACATTTCATTTTATAGTTTTTCTAGCCTAAAAAGACGCGTGGTTTGACGCGCTCCCCAGGTGTGAATTCGAGCAAAAATAACCGATAAGAATAAAAGACGGACTTTTCACGGACACCCTGTGTCTGTAAGTCAGCCTTGTTTTTTTTGCGCCTCTTTTAATTCCTGCTTCCGTGGTCCTCCACGTTCAGACCACAGCCACAGCGATGCCAGAGACAACGCAAGAGACGTGCGCTCCGGCCAAGGACTCTCCTTTCTTCATAAAGAACCTGCTGAACTGTGACAGTAAACCATCCAAACCCAAACCCGTGTTTACTGCCACTAAGGCGGCCTTGGAGGGAGGATTTTCTCTTTCCCAGGTCGCGGACTTCAGCTTTCCACGCTTCGACCTGTCCGCACAGAGGTTCAGTCTACCAGCTCACTACTTGGAGCGCACCTCGGCGTGGTGGTACCCCTACACCCTCGGAACATCCGCCCACCTGCACAGAAATGAAGGTAAGCCTGACACATACAGAAATAATTTTATTTATTATGAAGTAGCCTTTACTCTAACTTCAGCAAACAATTGTAGTACTTTACGTGTTGTAGTTTGTAGTTTGCGTGTATCTCTTCCATCATTAAAATAGATAGGGAACATTATTTTTCCAAATCATTCTCACGTTTCATCACCATATCCCCTCAACGTTTTGTGATACTTTTCTTGTCAACTCATCAGACATTTACACTGCAAAGTGGATTTTTCAGCGCTTTGTTGGTGGGAGATCACATGATGCTGCACGGGGTTTTGAAGCCTTATTGTCCTTGTATGCAGGCCTCCTTTTTGTTATGCCACGACGTGGGATAATAGATCAATAAAGTGACACACTGAGCATAAAATGAAGTAGACATCATGAAATCATAGGATGAGGGTGACGATGCGCAGCGTCCTTTGATTTGTCTTTTGGCGCTCAGTGTGAAAGTGTTACTCCAGAGGCTCGGTCTTTACCTGCCTGTTTCTGTGATTTATTCCCGAGGGATTTAAAACACAAAATTATGAATGTCGCTATCACACGCAAATACAAAAAAAGATGTTGGCACTTTATTCATTTATGAGATTGGTGTACGGCTCTTATTTAAAATATAGTCCTATAACTTGGACTATTTTAAAGTCTTTTCAAAAGGCGTTGGCAGGCTTAAAATAAAAATCACGTTTAAAACAAAACTCATTGGAACACTTTTGTCAGTCATGTCTAACTTTTTGAAATGTGAAAATATCTATGCGTAAGACACATTTTTTTCTGGTACTCTTTACATTCTTTAAAGTTGTAGGTTGAGTCTATCGAAGCCCCTAATCGGGCTCTGTAATAAAGCGGGCCCCTGTGTTTATGACAAATCTTCCTCTCTCCCTCTGTCAGTTACCGAGAAACCAGGAGCCAGAGACTCCTCTCCTACGTCGGGCACAGACAGAGACTCACCGGAGCTGGTTCTCAAGTCTGAGCCAGACGTCAAAGACGACGACGAAGACGATGATCACAATAACAACAAAAGCGGTGACGAGATCATCCTGGAGGAGAGTGACACGGAAGAAGTCAAAAAAGACGAACTGGAGGAATGGAAGAAGAGGGACGACGACAAGAAGCCGTGCCGCAAGAAGAAGACGCGCACGGTTTTCTCCCGGAGCCAGGTGTTCCAGCTGGAGTCCACCTTTGACATGAAGCGATACCTGAGCAGCTCGGAGCGGGCCGGTCTGGCTGCATCCCTGCACCTGACAGAGACTCAGGTAAAGATCTGGTTCCAGAACAGGAGGAACAAGTGGAAACGACAGCTTGCCGCGGAGCTGGAGGCCGCTAACCTGAGCCACGCTGCTGCGCAGAGGATAGTCCGGGTGCCCATCCTCTATCATGAGAACTCGGCTTCGGAGAGCGGAGGCTCTTCCGCCAACGTGCCAGCGAGCCAGCCGCTGCTTACCTTCCCTCACCCGGGCGTCTATTACTCCCATCCCATCGTCACATCTGTGCCGCTGCTCAGACCGGTTTGAAACAAAAACAAAAAAATCCAAGGCAAAATAAACTCATCTGAAAGTCAAAAAAAAAAGAAGAAGAAGAAGAAAAAGACTGAATATTTTTGTACAACTGTCTGAATGAAGAAAAAAACGTGAGGCGATGTAAGGCCTACAAGGACCTATTTTGGGACAAATAATGTTTCATTTTTCATAAAGATTCAGTTTACAAGTGATTGACAACTCAAATCCCATGTTTATTAATATTATTATTATAAAATGTTATAATCACCTCAGGAGTCCACTCTTGCTTACCACTGCCTGATAAATGTTTTTTTTTTTATTTCCCTCCGTGTTTTCACACCATGACTGTTTCCAGGCTGCGGACAAAAAAAAGAAAAGAAAAAAAAGAAACGTTTGTTTGAATAGAAATGCCTGACTGCTTTTAATCTAGGATGATAATTTGATTTATTTCTCGAACGATAATGTGCAATACACTGACGGTGATCTGTGAATGAATCCACCAAGCCTCAGCAGTCTCTTTCTTTTTTTTAAACTATTCTACTCATGGAGGAATATTTTTTGATTCATTGTAATTTTGTTGCTTCTCAAAGCGCGTGACGAGGGACAATCAAGACACTCTGGACTGTAAAATAATCATGTAGCTTCATGTTTAGTTTTAGTGATTCTCACTCTTGTTCCCGCCACATGGACACGTCTTTCAAGCACAAGTGTTAGCTCAAACATGTCCTAACCTTTGTGTTTTTGAACAGGCTAACATATTGACTAAACACTGGTGTAAAAATATGTAAATGTATATATTTAATGAGACACGTGAGGCTGCCACTTCCGGGTTCTCCTTTGTATAGACAAAACAACGTTTTGATATTGTATTGCTGAACAATGTTGTGAAATAAAATGGAGAATATTCCTTAATTTTTAGAATTATTTTTTTTTCGCTTTTTTTTTTAATTTAATGAAGTTTAACATATCGCCTCATGAACTGGGCCTGTATAATATATTATTATATAATATAAAATGTGTATTATATATTTAGATTACATATTCATCGTTTAATTAACTTATATTTTAATTGTCTGTCATCCGCAAATGTTGTGCACCAACAGACCAAATTAATACCAGAAGACGACTGACTAAATTAATGTTTAACACAGAAACCCTCCAACACACAGACAACGTGCGCGCGCGCACACACACACACACACACACACACACACACACACACACACACACACACACACTTGTAGCTTGAGCAGGTGGGTCTCTGTAATCATCTTAGTGTTATGCACTTCAAACAACGTTGTTTTACATAAAAAGTGACTCGGTCAATTAGATGCGTAATTGCCAACATCTTGCCAAAATGATGGGTAATGTATTCAGAAGAGGACATTACTCCCTGAGTGTGAGCTGCTGTCTTTTAATACTCTCCCCCTCTCTAGGCCTTGTGTGAACGTGTGTGTGCTTGTGTTTAAGTATTATCCTAGCTTGCAGGCAGGATCTGTACGCTTTAAACTCCACCGCAATATAGGTTTATAATTTTACTTTTAAGAGTTATTCTATTTATTCTTTGCTATTTAATTTTTTTCTGCCTTATTAAACTTTATTTTATTTTTAGTTTGCTACTTTATTCGTAAACGTGTTCTATTTTTTATTTTATTTTTTTTTTTTTACCTGCAATGGCAACGTCACCTGAAAGTCACCAATATTTGTCTGTTGAAGTGACACCCTTTTGTTTATGGCACATAAGAAACATGCTGTTGACGTCACGATCATATATTGTTTAATCTGTCTTTTAACATCATCTTGCTACATCACAAACGTTAAATCGCTTTTAGTGGTCTAAATCAGGACTATTTTTAACAACCTCATCTGAACAAAACGCGCCAAAAAGAGTACAGTCTTCATTAATAAAGAAGTGATTGAACTGGCACTTCGTAATACATATGAATTTACAGGCGTCACCGTACACATAATTAACTTTGTCAGTGACAACAAGCCTACGTTAGACTATAGCTAAAAAAAAATCATAATTATAGTAACATCAATCATAACGACAAAACAAAAGGCCAATATGAAAACAAACAAACAAACAAAAAGATTTAAGCTGAAACGTCGAGATAATCCTGCTTGTTTTCATACACATTTTACTTTTAAAGACTGATTTTGTTTCTTAAATTAATTAAGCTGTGCGGACATGGGAAATTTGAATTCCCATATTTTTTTGTATTTAAGATATTTCACGTCTGAGGTGATACTCGAGACTATAAAAACAAGAATTGCAATATGATTCTGGCTGCCACATCCAATGAGGATGTTGGTGTTTCATACTTCATGCAAGAAATCATGTTTCATTAAGGTTTATATCTCAATAGGCTAAGACATGTACACCTGAGCCTTACTGTTTTACAGCCACAACATATATGGGCATAATAATCTAATATAGTTTATTTTTGTTATTCTTTACACAAAATTAGAGGTTGGTGGTGGGCTGTGTGTGAGAGAAGTATAAATATGAATAGAGACCAGGAAGAAATAATTAATAAATAAAAAATGAATAACCAGGAAGGAATGTTTGATTCGAACAAGGGTGTTTAATGACCCGTTTTTTTTAAATCACTCTGAATAGGACTAACCTCCAGGATGTCATCAGGTGACATACTTCAGGTGCTCATCTGCAAATAAAATAAACCGCTTCTACATCCTCCTTCCTGCTTTTTTTTTTAAACACACAGGCAGATAATTTAAAGCTTAAGTGTTTTAGAGAATTTCTTCGAACATCTTAAACTTCTTAAGGTTGATGCATACAGCAAATAACACAACGTATACACTTCGATTGGCCAAACATGAATAACACAGAGAAAAGGTGTTGAAATAAAAGATGAGATTATGTGTGTGAATCAACAATGGAGGCACGTGTCTCTGCCAGAACACAATTTGCCTGAAAGGTCATTTTCTGTTTTCATCTGCAGTTATTGGGAATGAATCCTTCACCAATAAACTCTGATGACCTCATCAAGAGACAAAGGGTTCATTCAAATATCGTCAGATCACCCAAGTATTGACGTGTACCTACCACGCACACTCAACACGGCCCCATTACTGCAAATTAATAGATTGGTATGGCATTATTCCTCTGGCACATATCGATCCGTAAACGTCTGCATCATATTGCGTCAAGTAAGAGCAACGTTCACGCGCTGCTTCGGCTTGGCATCTGACCTTGATTTGCGCGCATAAATTGAAAAAATTACCACTCGATAATTTCCATTTGCACGACATCTTTATGTAAAGGAGAGAAGGGAGCGGGGCCAAAATCAGATAAAGTACATTTGCAGGAACGGAGGGCAAACTGACGTGACCGGGGACTGCGCCACAGTATTACATTAAAATGGAGAGCTGAATGGGTAATTGTAAGCCCTATCGCAGGTTTGAGTACCAGTTTGGAAACACACAAGTGGCCTGACCACCTGGCGAAACGTTGGTCTCTTCATTGTCTGTTAACATGTGTGGATCACGTTTGTAATAGTGATTTTGAGGCCGTTTGCAAAGATTAAAACAGTTATTATGGGGGAACAGATTTTTCTGACGCATAGCACATACTTCATGAACACCTCATAACCTTCAGAGGTCCTTCAAAGTTTGGGAGAAGGGTTCCTTCCGATGACAGAACTCAAGCCAATGTGCAAAAAAGGAACAAAAAAGAACGTGTATATTGAAAAATGTAACCAAAATCACCTCAACCAATTGTTTCATTTAACCGATATAACTTCAGGTGAATCTCCAAACCCAAACAGCCAACACAGAAGGAGTCCCGATTCCCTCGTGTCCCTGTACGTGTAAGGCATCAAACACAAGCTCGTGCGTGCCAGCAACTTTTGACACGTCTTTGGAGAGGAAATCTTGTGTTAAAGTCATCCCATTTACTTTGCTGATTGAATGCAGAGCATCCGATTTTCATCAAAGTTCTATTAAGTGAAACATAGGTTGCAGGGCACCGTCTGATTGGAACAGTTTAAATTTTAATTGTGTTTTTAATTTGACATATAGTTGCTGTGAAGAATGACAGTGAAACGCCGAGGGGCGGTCGATTTTCTTAATTTCTCCCCGAGGAATTGATGAGTCTATCAGGGCAGTAGATTGGAAAGCCATTAAAACTCAATGGTTAGGTTGTTAATTGGAACTTGATGGATAGGAGCCTGTGGATAGGCTGTACTGATCCAATCTTCCTGACTTTGTGTTTTCCAATAAATTACCCAGTTCATTTCCACACTCAGATTACATAAATTGTACACCTCCAGGGCTCGTGCGCTCTGCTTGCGTTTACAACTCTCTCTCTCTCTCTCTCTCTCTCTCTCTCTCTCTCTCTCTCTCTCTCTCTCTCTCTCTCTCTCTCTCTCTCTCTCACACACACACACACACTCACACACGCTCACACACACGCCTCCTGAAAAAAGAGCAGGCCCCGCTTTCTTGAATGAAAATCGAAACATAATCAACGTTTATACTTAGAAAATTTATTGATATCATTTTCTCTGGTAATTTCCTTATTCTAGAGTTGGACACGCCATACATCATAATACACACGTGTAAAGGGCTCTTTGTTTAATATTTATCGAAGCTTGATTCCCAGATCAAAGCGCCTCATAACTTCATCTGTCTTTCTCAGACCTTTCTCCCCTGCTAAAGATCTTGTTCTGTTATTGCGGTAGGGCGGCCATACACTACCTATCATTGTGATAGAGCACGAGCTGAGGCCTGTGCGCTCCTCGCTGTTTCAGGCTGTTTGGGCCTGGCTATAGAGCTCTATGAGACGCGCAAACAACTTCAGAAGAACATTTCCATAGTAATAAAACAACACTTCTCGGTTTATAAACCCCACCTCTGACATACAAAAAAAACATCGCGTGTAATTTATTATGTGCAGCACAACAGAGGCCTGTAATGTCCACTATCTCTCTGATGAACTCATCTCACTTTGCTAAAGTCGTGTGAAAGTGACGCAGGCGGACACACTGACACAAAGGTCTTTGTCTGAAAAGAGCGGCATATAAAATAAACCCATTTAACTGTCATTGCAGATTTCACGCCTTATGTGTAAGCACCATAAATCCAGCATCCGGTCCCGACTGCCCTCATATATTTACCCCCCCCCCCCCCCCCCCCCCCCCCCCGCCCCACCTTTCAGTAATGCCTCTCCGGCGTAAGCGTTTTGTTAAGATAGTTAGGCAGCTGCTGGCCCGACTGCCATGTCAACGGTATTTACGCCTGGATCCAGATGCTTCTGCCTGGCTGCTATATGACGAAACAAGCTGCTACCACTCTCATCAGCAGCATCACCACCAGCCGCAGCGTCCATAGCTGTTGTTTTCTCCCTTTTCTAGCCTGCCTGCTTCACACCGAATACCGGTTTTGTGGCTACCGGGAAGGGCGCTGACATGATGATTAAAGCTGACCATTTGTTATGTGTCTGGGGCTCCCTTACAAAGCAGTAAAAGAGGGATAATGTGCCCGAACACGCCGGCTCGAGCCCCGCAGCTGTCAGACACACACACGCACACACACGCACACACACGCACACACACACACATGCGCACGCACACGCACGCACACGCACACAGAGCATGGGTGTTGAATGTGGGAGGAGGGTGGTTCTCTCGTACCGCACGCACACACATAAACAGAGACACGCGCGCTCTACTCAGCCCCCACCACCTCCAATCAATTAGTCAATCAATTAGCCGGCCTCCACTCCACGCGCGGTCATCACGAGGCAGATTAGCTCAGTAATGATCAAATTAATTCTTAATCGCAGATAATGGACGCGGAATGAGTTTATTATTTTCAGGAAAAATGAGTTAGCCCTCTGTATTAGTTCCAAGGCTGAGCGCGTGTCACCGTCAGTCACCCGGGACAATTTAGCATGCACAGGATAATAGAAAAGGAAATATGACAGTTCTCTAGGGTGGGGTCATCCTCAGTTTACCGACTCTTCTCGTGCTTGTGTTAGGATGCATGTAGGATTAGTAACAAAGCATATTTTTCCTGGATCACATAACTCATGTTTTAAAGCCGTCTGTCTTTATTTACAGTAGACATATGCCATATGTGAATAGAACAGAATAGAATATTATAGATATTATTTATTTAGATACTGGAGAAAAAAAAATGTCGAAATATAATTTTAAGGTTAAAAGGATTTTTCTGAAATGTCATTAACGAAATCAATGTACTCAAAACCATTACAAACTCACCATTTTTTGTTATGAAATTTAAAAAACAGTAGTCTATAAAAAACACAATCTAAACATTGTTTTAATGGTTCTGCACAGCTGAATTCAGAAAGGTGTAGTTGGTCTCCTTCCCTGCTCTTCTCATCTCGTCCCAAAAACTTGACAGGAGTTTGAAATTTCCGGGTTTATGTCTGTGGCTGCGATTGGCCCACGAGGAGCTTACCTACATGCAAATGAAGCAACGCAATCTTGCTGCTTCTGATCCAGAGCGTGAGGAGGAGGACCAGGAATACACTCATGTTCCCCGAGCTGTAGAAAAAACACCTGCAACTCTTTTAATGTCGATACTCAACAATTAGACAGGCACGCTAAGGGGGGGAAAAGAACAGTAGGCAAGAGACGCTTTCGTAAATTTACGCACCAACCGTATTGGAAGCAATAACGGAAAAAACAAGAGGACAGACAGATTCAGTCAATACTTCAATACTGTTATGAAGCGAGAATGAGTAGTGCAGAAGATAGCGGGAGCAAGTGCTCGTCCGGCCCAATTTCCAGCTTTACCATCCAGTCCATCTTGGGCACACCATCCGATGCGCCGCGCTCTGGGACCAAAGAGCTCTCCAAGGGACCAGCGGCACCTCCGAGGAGGCGTTCACTGTCTGTGTCATCCGAGGAGGAGTGCAGCGGCGGGGAGGACTCAGCGGACTGTTTCTGCTCCGATACGGGTCACAGCGAGCCATGCAGCCAGCACCAAGCTCATAACTTCTGTTTAGGTGAGGAACACTTATTATTGTTATTTTTATTCAATATGTGACATTAAAAAATGAGAGGGTTTTAAAGGAGATTGTATTTACGTCATTAATGTTATTTATTTCTGGGTAAATTGCATTAAATTACGCTTCATGTAGCGTCATTATTTCTCATTAATTAAACGTGTTAAATGCAAAATAATCAGGCCTAGCTGTTTGATGTTTTTGTTTGCACTTCAGCTCACATTTCATTAGCTTGTGTCTGTGACTGTAACACTCGCATGCAGCTCATCCAATCCCACTTGTTCCATCACATTCACACGATCATCGCAGCAGCAGCAGCAGCGGAAGAGTGGAAGGTCGAATAATTAGCCCTCTGTCTTTCCTCTCGTTTCAAATTTAATTGAGCCTGCTAATTGGTGAAACATGTTTAAAAAAAATGGCTGCACTACACGCCGTCAATAGGGCGTTAAATAGAGCGAGATGTAATTAATAACTTAGCCTACTGTACTAAACCGTGCATACTCGTGCTGAATTGTTTATTTAAAAAGTCACCGGCTTACTTCAGAGAGGTCAGAGTTCAAACTTAACGAACACTCAAATTAAGTAGGTCGAAAGGAGAGAAGGGACTTTACACAGTTGACTGTAACAGTGAACGTAAAACACCTGTTTTCTGTGCTATCAGGCTCATATTTACGCCTTCTCTTCCACCTCGCGCGCAGGTCCCGCCAAAGGACTCCTATCTGGAAACGACGGGCTCGCGCGGCGACCTCACCTGCCACAGCCTCTGCTGCAGGATTACAAGGAGGAGCGCGAGAGACCGTGTCATCAAATGTCACCTCTGTCGGAGGACAGACAGGCAGACGGTGCGGACAAGCAGGGAAACTCATCCAAGAAGAAGACGCGCACGGTTTTCTCCCGGAGTCAGGTGTACCAGCTGGAGTCCACGTTCGACATGAAAAGGTACCTGAGCAGCTCGGAGCGGGCCTGCTTAGCCTCCAGCCTGCAGCTGACGGAGACTCAGGTCAAGACGTGGTTTCAGAACAGGAGAAACAAATGGAAACGGCAGCTATCAGCCGAACTGGAGGCTGCAAACATGGCCCACGCCTCCGCACAGACACTCGTGGGGATGCCGCTGGTTTTCAGAGATAACTCCTTACTGCGTGTTCCGGTTCCCCGGTCTATCGCCTTTCCGACGCCCCTGTATTACCCGGGAAGCAATTTGCCAGCGTTACCTTTATATAATCTGTATAACAAGATTGAGTACTGATTGACTCCACTGTATGTTCACTCAAATCCACGTAAAAAAACAAACAAAAACAAAACAAAAAACAAACATTCTCATAAATGTCTCCACATAACCGCTGTATATTAATTGTATCACTTTATTCGTTGAGGAAATTCTTATTATGCAGCTGCTGTACGTCTCACAAGAAAGCAATCAAGCTTCCCTGAACATATTAAATACACCATGTGTATAATAAATTATAATACGTTTTGTACTTTCATTTTCATTCTCCTTCCTTAAATAAAGAAAAGGAGTTTAGTATTCATATCAGAAATGCTTTTCCACAGTTTTTTATTCATATTGGTTTGTCAGAGAAATCACAAAGCATAAGTCATTTTGTTTCACGTGACAGGGAAAAATATCCAGTTTAAGGAAAAATATCATTCTTTCTATTGTAACCCAGACCTCCAATAATTACCTTCTCATTCAATAAATTTTCTATTTCAGTGAAAGCTTGTTTGGTTTTATTTGAATTTTTTTAAATGAATTTATACTGACAGAAAATATATTTTTTAAAGGAGAGACTTGTAGAAATATTTGTCAAGGCTGCGGATGTTACATTTCTTGTCCTTTTATAAGCAAATTCTTCACAAATAATTTTGCTTCAAGACATGAGGGTGATTATCCCTTTATGTTAAAGGTTCATGATATAGTCTAAAGTGATGGGTGAATTATTGTTGAAGAGCTGCAGTGACTCTCACCTGGAGAGCTTTATAAGAGATGGTACAACATGAGAGCCCCTCTGCTGTGAGGATGCCTAAAGCTGGAAAATATCTTAAATATGCTTGCTTAATTTACACAAATTGCACACCGAAAATCCTCAAGGTTACTTTGCTGTTGGCTGACACATAATACAAGTTTTTGAGCTCTGGAAAGCTGGCTTTTTTAATTGCAGTGTGTGTCCGCAGAGGGACACACAGCATGAACTGTCATGCATTTATCCCTGTGAAAGGTTCTCTCTGTGGCTTTCATAATTGTTTGATTCTTAAGGACATAATAAAATATCAAGCAATGTTTTTATAATGCAAAGGCTTTAAAGTTGTGTTTTTAGATTCATTCTTCATCCAAAACAATGCTCAAAACAATGCTGGTATCTTAAATAATCTGAGGTAAACCAAGGAGTGTATATGTAAAGGTAATATAGAGGTAGTACAGGCAGGGTGTAAGATGCAACTATCACAAGATAATGACACCTCTTGGCTGGATCTTTTATCATTTGAAGTCCGCCTCCCAGCATCAGTTGTTGTGGGTGGAAAGATAATAAAGAGATGTATTGTCAGAGTTCAAGACTCTTTGATCCAGTTTGTTCACTTTTCTCCATCCAAACAAGTAACAATCACTTCCACTTTATATTCAAGATACTAAATACAGTACAGTTAGTTTAGATTTTTATCAGGCCCTGAACACTAAGTCTGGTCAAATTGTCAAAGTTCAATTTAGTATTTCATAACAAATGCAAATACTGAAAAACAATAATTGCTCACTCCTAAGCACCCACACCGTCTTGTTCTTGATGGGGAGCAATAAAACCATGTAATTTGCCAGCTTTTCTTGGGTGTCTCATCATGTAATAAACGCCCCACACACACACACACACACACACATCCACCAACACATCCACCAACACCACCACCACCACCACCCAACCCCTTCTATCTCTCTGTGCTAATGGCTACATTACCTTGCAGAATCATGACGAGCCAGGCTCTGCTGCCCTGCAGATTATGCCTGACCCAATTTCTGCGACAGCCGCCCTGTGTTTCTGGGAAAATGGATAGCGTTAGACAACAGCAGTGATTTATGGGTAACTCAGGCACCGGCGGAGAAGAGGTGAGGAGCAGGAGGATGAATTTGTGACAGATAGGAGAGAGAGAAAGATGGGAGAGTGTAACACTTATGAAAAGGAGCAATAGCTTTGGTTGAATGAAGCTGTTTATTAGTTTCCAAGTGGTCATTATGTCATCAGGTGTGATGGCAATGCAATGCGCTTTTGGATGGATGTTTGCACCCCAGTGACTTGTGGTGAATCTGCATGACCTGTCACCTGAGGATGTTTGATTTACAAGACAGGTAGAGAGAGAGAGAGAGAGAGAGATGTGTGGCGATGAAATTATGAGCAAAAGAGAGAGAAAGTGACAGTGTAGAATAGGTGGAGTTGGGTTGGGGGGGTGGAAGAGGGCGTTTCGATGTAACTATGTATCACTGCAATGGCAGGTGTGAATTACAAATTTTAATAGCAGGGCAATGAAAATGATTTGAAGTGGTTTAAACTGCAAAGAGACAGCGCCTGGCATGGTGATGAAGATTTGTTGAGATGATGTGTTGTGCCTTAGGATTCATCAAACCTGCCTGCTAAGGTGAAAAGCAAGTGTATTTCACTCTGTGCTATAATTTATGATGGGAGTAATGGAAACTGTGGGCTACACACAGAGCGAAGAGAGAGAAGGAGAGAGAGGCAAAGACGGAGAGCATTGTGCAAATTGATTCTCTGGGTAGTTTTGAGAGCATATTTACAAGATCATTATGAATTGCACTAAAACCAGCAGCTATTGCTACTTTTACTTCTTACAATAAAACATTGAAAATCAAAGCTAACTTAATAAAGACACCATTAAATTCAAACAGGCTGCAAAAACAAAACTATATCAATCCTGCTCTATTGTAGTATTTGAACTGCTTTTCACATTTTCAGCCCCTTAACCTTATATTTGGACAGCAAACTCTCCACATATCCACAGCTGTTTGATTTAAAGAGGGAACACAGGGCTACAGTGGAAACGATATGAAGCATAACACCACGAGCAGATGCACAGCCTCGGGTCTGCCCCAAGACGAGAGTTTTAAAAGCGATAGCGATGCATTAAGCCAGACAACTCTCAAGACCTGTTTGCTCCCTAAATGAATTTGAGGGCAGCGTAACAAGGTTTTTGAGGCAGGCCCTGTCATCCACCAGCTTTAACCAGCTTCTGTATTTATGGGTTAATGGTTAAAAAGGAGAGCTCGGTCCAGAAGTGATTTTTCTTGATTCTGGTTTATATCAACTGGAAATGAAAGAGCTGAAGGGAAATTGTGTTAGTCCCCCCTTCTTCCCCTCCCCAACCCTTTAACTGTTATGTTTAACAGATGAGGAATATGCAATTGCACAGTGCAAAAGGAAATGCAACATATACAATTTTTTATATATATTTGAGAATTATATTAGAATATCACAGACACTCCAAATCCTATTGTAAATGAAACGGGCACAAATAACACATTTTTCATAAAAATTGTTGGTATACAATTGGTTATATTCTTAAAATCCTTTTATTTTCACATATATTAAGTCAACATCACACATTTAGATATTTTAAATGCTTTTAAGTGAAATTCAAGCAGCCTTGCTATTTGAACCACAAAAATGGCAACAATTAACCCCCTTTAAACAAAACGAAACCAAAAGAGCAGGATTAGTCCTCTAATGGCAAAAAAGCATTATGGGTCATTGTTAAATTAACAACCACGTCTTGAACTGCCCATTGTGAAGTGCCATTCCTGGTCCAATATGCATCAAACTATTACAGGCTGCAGTAGGTGGAGGGAACTCGGCTTTTACTCCAGAGATAAGTCCATTAGTATTACCTTTGACACCATAATGGATGTGAGATACAATTCTCTGCTCTCCATTTTGTATTTGTGAGGATAATAGGGGGATTATCTTGAAGGCCTTATGCTACACACTCAAGAGTGAGACCACACTGAAGAGGGAGAGCACTGCAACAGTTGTTTTTACATCCTCCCCTCTCTCTCTCCCCCTTCAGCCCTTCCCTCTGCTCCGAGACCCTCTCAGAAGATAAAGCATGTCATTATTCTATTAAAGACCTACAATTTTTGTAATGGGACTTGCAGCGGTCGGCAGAAGTGCAGGCAGCTTCTTCAATATCCTGGACATTATTTGCTCGTTTAGTTAAATGATGTTTCTAATTCCCTCATAATTACTTGTAATGAGGCTGTCTCCCTCGTTTTGATGCGGCTACATCTTAATACAGCATGGCATTCTTTTTTAGGGATAATTACCTCTCATGAGGACCGGGGAGCGAGGCTGGGGTTTGTTGTGCACTGCACACGTGGCAAATTGGCTTGTTTCCTGCCATCTTGTCTTCCTGCAAATTGGTAAATTAAGTTTCTCGGCTGGAGCATTAGAACTGTTAAGTTTGCTTTCTTGGCTGCTTCAAATGATTGGCTTCACTGACTGAGAGAGATGACTGTATACTCTAGGCTTTGTCTTATTTTGCTTTATAGAGTATTTACGGATAATACGTCATGCGCTATGCTGAGGGAGCTAGTTTCTAAGGTATAAAGGAACAGCTTATGATCTTGGTTGTTTTGTTAACCGAGTAACAAATATACCAACAAGTTGAAGAAATATGCTGATTAATTATAAGTTATTTGATGTGAATATTGGATTAGTTTTGGTAACAGTTGTAGAAACAAGAGAGCTAAAACTGCCGTTTATGATGAAGGACTAAAGACATGAACATTGTAATGAAATATTTTTTAAAAGGTTTATCATTGCAACTTTAAAAGACGACAACAGTGTCATAAAGTACACCTGCCATAGAACTGAGTCCATAAAGTCAGTGCAGCAAGTCCATTAGTTTTTATTTTTACATGATTAAAAAGGAGACATGATCATCTGTTTTTGTCTGAGGCTTGATAGAAAATGTCTTATATCCTAAAGTTTAAATTATATTCTTTTAGACAACAGAAATGAGACTGTGTATGAGACTCAATCTTCAACATGGATTTTTTCCCATCCTGTTTCCCGTCTACCGGTGGATCGTCTATGTTGTCCCTCTGAAAGGATCCAGCCGCCGAACTCCAACCGCAGCCGTTGCTGGGTCGGCTGAGGGGTTTTTATTTCTAAGTGCTGATGTGTCGCAGACAGTTTGGCTCTACAAGGGCCTGTTATACGCCGATTAAAGAGAGGGAAGGAGTGCTCCCGCAGGGCGGCCTTGTACATTTACCCTGACCACAAAAAGGTCTAACGTTTACGCCCCAGTGCTGACATGACCTTCAAACAAGGTCTCTTTGCTGCCTGGTTGGATACTGGAACTGTCTGGAGGAGACCTGCAAGGAAACTAACAGACAGACAGACGGACAGGAAGACATCATATCTTTTTATATCAGAAGTTAAATCTCTGCCAAATCCTGTGAAGTGAGATGAGATGGCTGTGATTGGAAAATACAGGAAAGGTTTGTTATTTTTCCACACTTAAATGGCAAAATTTGGGATTTTGAAAAAGCTTTTGTCATTTTCACTGAATGTCACAACATGATATTAGAAGATTCTTTTCTCCATTAAATTCACCGACATTGAACACACTGAACACAAAGGGCCACTAAATAATTCAGATTCAAATCCAGCCATCAGTCGTCTTTTGGCTGGAGACAAACACAGCACTGTCTGTTGTTTTTATTTGCTGGAGCACAGGCTGATACTGATGCTGGGTCAGGGATCTGTTTGTTATGAGACCTGATATTGACTTCTCGTTCATATGGAGAGTTTGGGATCTCTTTGTAAGGACCAAGTGGTCTCTTTCATTTGCAGGGGGGCTGCTGTGTAGAGAGATGATCTGTCACTTCAGTGTGAGACTGACTTGCTGACCACATAGCCTGCAGCTTGGCAGCGGGGAGCACAATGAAAGCAGCTCACTATCACCTGACAGCTAATTAGGGATTGCACCCCTGGAAGGGAATACATTCTCTTTCAGGGAGTGAGGATAAGAAAGCAAGAGGTTGCTGAAATCTGTGTGATGTGTCATTCAAAGACACAAAACACCTGCAATTTCTAAAGGCAGTTCCTCAAAGATATGTTTGGTTATCATTTTTATGAGTTAATCATTCTGAGGTTGAAAGTCAAAAAGCCTGAC
The DNA here is from genome assembly GCF_947650265.1 of Symphodus melops. Taxonomy (NCBI): domain Eukaryota; kingdom Metazoa; phylum Chordata; class Actinopteri; order Labriformes; family Labridae; genus Symphodus; species Symphodus melops. The sequence goes on from NC_136705.1 coordinate 17,006,190, forward strand.
TTCATGTGATAGGTTTCAACATGCATGCAGTCTTTAATAAATCTCCCATTTCAACAACTCTAATTGTCCACAATTTTCTATGCCAGTGTGCCTGTGTGTGCTCAATCAATGTGAGAGTGTGTGTTCCTGTTTGCAGAACCCAGCAGTGTGTCTATGGTTTATTGGGAGACCTGGGATTTCTTTGAAAACACATTTGTAACCATTAGTTGAGTGTAAGGTTTCATGTGAAAAGTGCATCCTCTGGACTGGTGTCAGAGTTTCTGTGAGGCTCAGCAGCAGCCTCTCTTGGAGGGACAGTGCTGTGAGGAGGAGGAGGAAGGGAAGTAGTGGTGGTTTAAGAAGAGGAGGGGGAGCACTGGAGCCTGGGCGTCCCACCAGCAATGCATCACGGCGAGCAGGGTGTAACCCGAGCCCCCCCTCTGGCTCTGGTGTGGCCTGCCACAGTGCACTCCTTCTCGACCCCCTTTTGCGCCCCCAAGATGCTTTTAAAAGGATTTGGTCAGCCAGACAACAACTCTTCAAAAGAGTCTTCGTCACATTAGAAAGTAATTAGTCAAGCCTGAGGCAGAGGATTCCCTGACTTGACTAATTCTGTGCCCCTTAACAATCCGTCTAGGTGCTAGGCAGCTGGTGAGGCATGTTCTCGGTGTACCGGGGAGGAGGGTTTTGGGCAGTGGAGATTCCCATGGTCCTGCAGGTGAACAAACGCTACAGAGGTCATCGGGAAAGGTTACTGTGTAATCCATCTGAGTAACGGTCTGCAGGTAGATTTTAAAGATCTCTCAGAATGCAGGTATACAACACATACAAGTGTTGAACATGCTGTTTCTATTTTAAGGAATTGGTTTGCAGAATGAGGCTTACCTAAATGCATTGCTGATTAATTCAATTAAGTCTGTTAAGGTGTTGTGAAAAAAACCAAACCATTAGCTCTCGTCAAAAGACTTGCTTCCTTTGATCTTATAAAGATGTTCTATTGTCAAATTTCTGAAATTTAGAAATCTCAATTTGAGGCAGACCAACACATTATTTTGTAGATGGATGCAGAGAAAGCAATCCGCACTTTGCCACCTGTTCTTCCAAGCCTGCAGGGCCCAAAGGCCAACAACCTTTCCTCTTACTACTAGACAAGGTTATCTGATTGGGGAAAAAGGTGGAGGTGGGGAGTGGCAGAAACTTACAAACCACATGCTGCAGGGTGGGACTCGACACCACAGGTACTGTCCTCCGATGCCTCTGATGCTTAAGGAACTATACTTTAGCCTTAAGCATTATAAGACAAACACACAGTGGGAGGTATCGTGAAAAGAGACAAAACAGAGAAGAGAGTATTGCAGTGGTAATCCAAAAGGAATATACAATAGTTTGATTTCAACAGATTTGAAAGTCCTAATGTGGTGGTCAAATTGTGCATACTTTATGTTATCTTTCTTTTTATTACAAGATTGTTCTTTCAATTTGCAGGGTCTGTAAAAGAACTCCCTGCAAACCCAAAAGTACTGATGTGGTTAGACATTGTGTAGTGGGGAGGAAAACATACACTTGTTAAAGCAGCGTGTCTCAGAAATGGCACAGAGCAATTGGCCAATTAGGAAGTGGTCCATCATGTCAAACTCATTTGCAAAGGGAAGGCTTAACCCTTAGGGTTCGAAGGTCGGGATCAAAGGGTGTCCCCCATGGGACCGCACAGAGATCCTTGAAGAAACGCTGATCCCAAGCTTTTGTAAAGGAATCTTCTAATTACAATAAATCTCCACTGTGGGGTAAAGACAGGAGTGCTGGGTACAGTGGCTATATGATATCTCCTGCCCGAGGCTCTGTAGGCTAGCCTATAGATGTCTGGATAGAAGACTGATAGGAGATAGTGGTTGCCACTAGGGCAGTAACCTCTCATTTGCCCAGGTCAGAGCCTCAGAGAGTGATCACAGCTTTGGCGGCTCAGGCTGACCAGCACCTCTGAGCTACTAGCCTCTGGTGTGTAACCGGGTCTTTGACCTTGCCCACAGATTAGTATCAGTATCACTTTTAGTACTGGATTTAAATCTTCTATTCTTAGGCCTTTTTTTCTTCCATTGTCTTGTTTTCTCACAAAGGTGTGTCAGGGTTGGCTCTTTTCTTAAAGGAGAACTCTTTGTTGAGTACGATGTTCTTCCATTGTGATTGGTATAATTTGCACACTGTTATCTTTGGTTTAGTAGTGACTGTTTCATTGCACAATACGTTTGTTAGATTATGGGTTTGATCATGTTTTAACAGAACTTTTTTTTTCTTCCTTTCAATATTATCCCACAAAAGCAATGGCTGAGTGTCAAAGGCTTAGAAGATATATGGTCTGATAACACCCGAGTTTCTACACCTTTTGATATCCTGATAAATTTAGAAGGCATATCCTGGTAGCGCTTTTGGGGAATATGGCTTTTCAAGTCTGCCACCAATAAGGACTGCAAAATGTAGTTCACTACAACATGATACCTTTACTTAGAAAAGTAAGTTTTACTTTGATTTGTTAAAAAGTGAACATAATAGTTTAACTTTTGGGAGACCCCTTATCTGACTTAAAGAGTGCTCAACTCAACAACATTTTTCCTCTTCAACATTTTGAATCTTACTTGCAGAACAACCTTCTTTGTTCCTGCTCTGTAGAAAAAGCTGTATGACACTGTGCTTCTCAGCAGGTTCCACTGTTGACCAAACGGGAAGGAGAGAGAAAAAGGAAGGGAGACTAGTAGTTTGTTCTTCCTGCAATTAGCATTCACGGTTAGCTAAGCAGAACTAATGCAGCGAAACTTTGAGTCTCATGTTACCTGTCCTACACTGCCAGAGTACCTGCAGGCCAGATTAAACAGCAGCAAGATGACAAACCCCTGTGTGTATCCATTTCAAGCCTTTTATTACTAGCAGTGTTATTGGTAATTCCCTTTGAATGCCCATGACAAAAACTATGAACAGGCCAAGGTGGACTTAAAAAAAAACAGGATACCACATGGGTGTGGGGGGATCTGCTAGTGATACTGTAATTGTGAAAACAAACTCAGAGAGGGAATCACATCTCCATTCGTGCGGCATTGTTTGACAGCCACGCGGGAAAGCGTAACTCCCAGCGGCACTTTTTTATCTGCCCTGTTTTAAGTGAAGGGCTTCCCATGACAACAGTTAGTGCTGTCATATGTCAACACAAGAGTCATCCTTAGACATCACTCTCTTTTTGCCGCCAGTCCTTTTTTTTTTACAGGACGTCCTTTCACTATTATTATTTTTTATAACAATCAATAGGTCACTTTCATTCCATTCATTTTCTGTGCCTCAATTTGAAACATTACTTTGGTGTTTGCCATGGGTCATCTCCGGTATGTTTCTTTGGCATCTAGGTCAAGACTGAATGATCTCATGACTCCCTTTTCATCAGGGACAGGATCAGGATGTAGGCTCACCGTGTCACCATTATGGGATGTGGATGAAAGTGCGATGATCTCATCAGTCTTAAGTGACACAAGAACAAAACCACTTAGTAGGCCTTGTTGCGCTGTTTAACGAAAACATCATATTGCATTTTCACCCTCCAGGATTGATCTTCTTTTTTTATGACTGCCCTTTTTTCTCTGCAGTTTGACACACAAACGTGTCATTGGATTAATCCTTGTAGTGATGTGAGACAAACTAGAAGCTCTGTAGCTTTTTTCGTGATGTAACAAAACCAGTCAATTGTAGTTTTGATTTGTGTTGTATTTCTTCAGCTAATTATTATCAGTTGTCTGGACTGTTGTCTTATCAGTTACAAACAGGTACAAGCAGCACAAGTGCTCCCCATTGATCCACTAAGGACTCCCACCGTGATGGGGCCACTGTCTGGTCACACAGAGCCCGAGGAAGACACTGCTTATAATCAATAAGTCTTCTTGTGACACTGGCTGTGCTATAGTCCGCTCTTCTGGAGGCCTTGTAGGAAATCATTGAAGGTGAAGTGATACTCTATGCCTAAATACAGTATTGATGCTGTTTAATTGCAGAAGTTGTTTTCAAGGGATTTGAAACCAAACTGTTGCCAATACAACATGATTGTGAACTAGTGGATATTATAAGGATATTTTTTCTACCACCGAGCCTGTTTTTTTTTTGTGCTGCAATTTTCTGCATTTCAATTCTACCACCTGTTATTATAGGAGATGAAAATATCCTGTTTGGGTTTGGCAAAAAAAAAAGTAATAGTGGTTTGGGGAAAAAAAAGTAATAGTGCAATCATTGCCACAATTCCTGGTTGAGGCACATTCTACCAAATGATTAGCTACACTTTTGTTCAATTAATTTTGTTGTATCGGACTATTACCTACATGGTTTTAGCACAAGACGCGTAGTGTGACTGGAAAGCCAAGCACACAAAACTAAAGCTTTCGGAGGGGAATTAGTGCAGATTCTCAGCATACTGACCACATAGAAAACTCCTCAACAAATTTCACTGCAGAGCTTTTATTACAAAGTGGAGAGTTGGAATTTAACTCAGTGCTTTGGTTTTAATCACAACTAATCTGTATTATATCAACTTAAAAGACATCTCTGGTAGGTACTGGACAGAATTATCATGTAGTGTCATGAATATATTTCAAGACTGAGGTGCTTCTATCGCTCCCTCTAATATTTCTGTTTGTATCACCCTGTCTCCTTGTTGAACTGCAGCTACTTGCCTCCTCTTGATGTCCAATCTAAATAAAAAAGATTGTAATATAATAAAGCACCCATAGTCCCTACTTATACAGTACTTATTGAGTGGAACATTGAGATTTATATAACTCCTCTCAATGAGAGAGAACAAGGAGAAAAAGAGGGAAAGAGAGTTTCTGTATGATTGCGAGGGGGGTTTAAGGTTACCGACTAATTTCCCCATCGTTACCTGCCGACAGCGCCACATCCGGTCTCCTCAGTGTTTTTCAACAGGGAACAGTACAATCTGTTATACTGTAGTGATCATCAGCTCTTCCTCCCAATGATTACCAGTAATTACCTGTTTTTCTCTCCATCCATCCATCCATCCATCCCTCCTCCTCCTCCTCCTCCTCCTCCTCCTCCTCGCTCTCTCTTTCTCTCTCTCTTCCCCTTTCTCCCTTGAGCTATTACCCTAACTGGCTGTTGTGGAGCAAAGAGGAGGTGTGTAGAGAACAAGGCAGGCTTTTATGGACTCCCCACCAGCGCCACTCCACACCGCTCCATTTTGAAATTATCGGGTCCCCTTGCTTTTGAAGTCTCTGTAAGCGCACCCTCCTATTTACGAGATGGCTGTGTACTTAAAGGTCACAGATTGATCAAGAGGTCCTAAAGATGGCCTTTTCCCTGAAAGCACTGCAATACTGTGGCTTCCACAGGCCACATCTGTGGTAGAAAAAGGGAAAATAAAATGTATCACTCCCCCAAAGTCAGGCATATTCAGACTTTAATGTACAATTCCATTTACCCTGGAAAATGCCACAATTGAGTATTGAATTTACAATGAGCACCGCAATTTATCAGTGCTTTTTTGTCCATTTCTGTTGGCTCAGGCTTAAGCATATTTTACTTACTGATTACCCACGGGTCATTTTGTAAATGTGTGAGACTGAAACTTTTGTTTAAACAGGAGACCTTTGCTACATTGTCTTGTCTATTTTAAAAATGTGTTTGACACATGCAGAAAACAGGCAGCATCAATATTTTGACAGCATTTATGCTAGAAATATAACAATGATAAGCAGGCAGTATACCAAACCCATTAGTGCTTACAGTACTACACTACAGATGTTCTCATGAAGGTCCTTTGTATATATACTGTATATTTGAACGTCTGAATTTTATAAGAAACAATAACCAAAGTTGTCTTTTTCTATTGCCGTCAATAAATTGTACGTTGAAGTTATATTATTCCTTAAACAGAAACTTGTTTTGCCTAATAATATTTATAATAAAATCAATGTAATTTGTCATTAAAATGTTTTTTTATGGGTTTCCAAATCCTGAATAGTAGTGAAAGGTTTTCCAGATCAGACAACTAACATGGCATCAAATGAAGAATATTATTATAGTTTACCATAATAACCCCTCTCCCACCTTCTTTCAGTTAGTTTGTGTTTTTGACACAGACTTTTTGTGCAAGAAAAAAGGGTTTCACTTTCACTTTCTTTATTACTGAATATCTTTGAGAGCCATTTTTGAATAAGAAAAGGAAACATGTTGCTTCATTACATTATAACCTCATTAATTAGATATCGTTTCCCATCAATAATAACAGGAGAAGATTATATTCACAAAGAGTGGTTATAGATGACTCTGTGTGGCTGTACATCATTTTATGCAAATATGACGAACACGCTGAACAGTATTGATGAAGTAACAGAGAGACAGAGTCCTGTGGCCTTGATTCAGTTGTATATTTGTTTAACTAATGTAATCCCCTGAATCAAAGTGTTTGTCTGAGACTCACTTGCTCAGAACACCAATATGTCAGCACCAAACAAAGCTGTACTAAAACACGCAGGCCTCATTCATCATAGGGTCCCATACTAAACACACTCTGTTATTATTATTGATAGGCAGTGCCTTCAGCCTGCCTTATTTATTAGTCAGCTTGGGATGAATGGGAGACGGCCAGGCAACATACACCATGTCAATTTGACCCGGTGCTTTCAAAATATGCGCGCTGCGAACACCAGGCTGGCCAACTTGGCAGCAACTGAGATTTTGAAAATGTATTGATTGCATCAGTCGCCGATAATATGATGCATGTCAAATTTGACAACACTATGAGAAGAGAGTGAGGGGACTAATGAAAGTGTTTTGAGAGAGGGGAGTAGGCGGAGCGATGGATGTCGTTTCTACAACATTAACCTTGCAAATGACTGCCAGAGAGCAGCGATGCCTCACACACACACACACACACACACACACACACACACACACACACACACTGACTGTCAACTCTGGCAACTTCCTCATGGTTGACATTAACACCAAGACAAGGATTTCCAACCATTAAAAATATCTATCCTCATGCAGGAAGCTAAAATGAAGTCATACATTTCCAAATAAATGAAAATCTTATAAGCATCAAAGCAGCGCTCATGGCGAAAACACTGGGTGATTTGAAAAGTGTCCCCTGCTGTCCGTGGCTGGGGATGACGGATGAGGTAAGGACGATGTAAAGGGATTGCTGTGGAGCAGTGGGTGGGGTTGGGGGAACATACCCTGAGTTAAATCCCTCCAAAATGAGTAATCTTACATAATAATATCCTCATGTGTCTTGATAAGAGCAAACCCGGAACAAGCCGACAGCATCCGTCTGCACAGTCTATGAAAACCTACTAACAGCGTTATGGATTCTGAAGGCAGCTATTGCCCCGGCAAATATGCTCTGTGAACCCTTAATTTGGCAGCTATATCTTCTTTAACGACACCATTACCAGTGGCTATCACCATAACCGCATCCACAGCAACAATCCTCACAAAACCCATAATGTGAAAGCGCATTAAAGATGGATCCTGTGGACATATATTGGAGTGCTGCGGTGCTGTTATACACTTGAACAGGCTACAAAACCCCACACAACAACAAGCATTAAATTGTCTCCACTGACTACATTAGCTGTCTGGTATTGTTTTAACTGGGAAGTAATTAACTGGCTTGGTCAATAGGTGGGATGGAGAGCCAGTCTGGGAGGTGTTTATAGGTCCCCAGAGTTATGGCTGGGGTGAGAGGGCACAACTGAGCTCATCTATCCAAACTCAATGACCTGACAAACCTTCCACTAAGGCCTCACACTCATATCAATTATTGATACGATTTTTTAAAAAGTCTTCATTTGAGGTTTTAATCAAGTTTATTGTCATTTGAGAACATGTGAGGAACACAATTCGATATTTGGGTCCTGATTGGCATGAAAGCTGTTCAACAACGATAAAAACTGAGGACTCTCAGTTTTGGAAGCTCTCAGCTTAAACCTAAATTAATACATGTAAAGCTATATACACCTAACCACAACATGTGTGGGGCATCAGAAAAAAGTCGAGAACGTACTGATAAAATGGTATAAATGACAGTAAGAGTCCAGTCAGCCATACCGACAGGTAGGGCCGCTTGTATGCTGCATGTTTATTTAAAATGACATTTTTGAATGTGCAACGCTGTGTGGGTGTGTGTTAATCAGACCAGCTGAATGTGCTCCTTCTTTTATTATTATTTTTAACGTGCTGTACGGGAAGGCGAGCTGCGAATCAGTAAATGGCTCCCCTCGCTAATCATCTCTACTGTAGCAAGGGAAAAGGGAGAGATAAATGTTTGAGTGGAGAGGTTGAGGGCGTCTCTTTCAGACCTGCCCTACTGTCTGCGTATAAAAGCCTGAAAAGGAGCCACAACGACAGGCTAGAAGTGAGTCTGACTGGGCTTTGAAAAACGTTGCCTCTTCTCCAGGCCTTGGTGCTAATGTATCTGACTCAAAGGCTTTAAGGCAGAGAAGAGAGAAAGAGAGAGTGAGGAGAAAGGAAAAAAAAAGAGAGAGAGATACAGGGAACTGGTGCTACAGAGGACAAAGAGCTCCAAGGTGTGCACTCGGTATTCAGTAATTGGTAAAAGAAGCTTCATTTCTTCCAGTGATTTCCTGTCTTTTTACCGTCTCTGACAATCCTGATGCTTTTAATAGGGGTTTGAGTAGGGGGTATACTGTTGCCCACCCCACACATGTATAACCCTCCCAGTCTCTCAAACACCAACCTGTCTGGCTGCTCAGCCTGACCACCCCTCCTGTCTCCTTCTCGCTTTTACAAAATGGAAAAAGAAAAAAGAAAAAGCATTAACCATATTCTTTTTGTCGTTCTCTCTCTTTGAATACCTCAAAACCCTTTAGCTTTAATCATTTCTGGATCAGGCTCAGTCCAAATAAGCCAAGCCATTTTCTGCACTCAATTACTCCCTTAACAGCATCAAAAAGAGAAAGGATTCAGGTATAGTGAGGAGAGAAAGAGGGTGAGAGGGAGAAAATTGTGAAGCATCTTCATTCGCCAAAATGCTTTGAATGCTTCTAAAGGCTTTCTTTTTTAATGAAAAACCAGTAATAAGAGATGGTTCTGACTATAACAAAATGTTTACTGTCTGTGCGCGAGCTGTGAGCTCTTCACTCTCCCCAGATAAATCGTTGAAGAGGGAGAAGGGGAATAAAGGCTTGAAGAAATGGGCCTCCAAATTACTACATTTTCACAGAATCCTGCTTTCATTACCAAGGAAAATATATCTGAAAGTACTTCACTGCGAAATGTATTTTAATAATACATTAGTTTTTTCATAACTACTCTTAACCTTTAAATACAATACATTTTGGATGAATGCAGCTGTCACAGTTTGGTGTTCAGATAATGAGACATCCAACTCATATTTACTGTTGTCTGCCTGAGCCAAAGGAGATATCAAGCATTGTACTGCCAGCCAAGCTCCTATACAGTCATATATACTGCAAGTCGGTCCAAATCACAATTATATTTTTATGGGCCTGAATGAGGTCACAGATCCCTCCAACGCTTCTGGGTATTTCATCCAATGTATGCAGGAAGTGCATCTAAATAGGTTTCTCTTTTTCATAAAGTAGCTTTCAATCCATAAGCATGGGCTTCAGGCTTGAAAAATGCTGCCCTGTTTTTCCTCAGTGCCCAAATTGCCCACATTGTTCTAAACGGCCGCCAGTAGATACAAATCAAGTATGAAATGTGTGAACACCAACAGAGGTCAATAAAGCATGTCCACAGTAATATAATGTGATTGATTTTTCTCTGTAGCTCTTTCCATAGCAGATTCTGCTGTGTTCACATTGATGATGATTACACAAAAACTGCTGATGGTTAATCATAATGGCTCAGGGTGAGCACTTTACTTTGGTGCTCTCTCCTTATCATAGCCTGCGCTCATTTCCCCTCTTAGCCAGCCGATGGTCAGTAAGGTCAATGTGACACACATGCATCCCAAAACTGCATCGACAGACAAAGTGGAGGCTGCGGATTCAATGGCACACCAAGAGCCTCTACTGGCACCAGTGGATTCTCTCTACAGTCTCTCATTATATCAGTAGTGCTACAGCAGGTGCTGGGGTTGAACACTCAGTGCAGGGTGGCTGCTTTTCTAGGGTCCTCAACAGGGAAATAATATCTTTTCAAGCCAGAGGAATACAAACAGTAAACAGAGAAAGTAAACATGCAGATGTGAACCTCTTGTTTTGCAAGCAATACTCAGGTTTGGAGCAATGAAGGAACACTTTCATGAAGTGTCAAGTTATTCACTTTGAAGCAACTTTTTAATGCTGTGCAAAGCTGGATCTCTAAAGACTTTTTTTTTCTTTTTTTTTTTTTTTTTTTTACACCAGTGTAGCACAATATCATCTGCAAACTTCACTGTCTCCTGTTCTCTTTTTTGTACTCTCAAGAAATGGATATCCTCAGCTTGGCTTTGTTCAGATTGCAGGCAAACTGGATTTGTTGTATGTGTATAGTCATTACCAACCTATGCATGAGCTTTATAGTGTTATCATCAGTGTCTGTAGTATTGGGCTTTCCAGCACCAAGGAATAAAAAATCAATGTGCACATTTTCTCTGATGCACTTTGGTCACTCTGAATTTGACTTAATCACTGTTGCAAAAGACAGACATCTGATTTGAGCTTTCAGAGGGTCTAGATGGAGGAACATTTGCAAAAATCCAGTTGAAATGAGGTTTCAATCCACCGCAAGATGGGTTTACCCAAGCATCGTATGTGATTCTCTTTTTATAATCTAGAATACTTTTGGACTAATCTAGACCATTCTCAATGAAATCTGGATATAAAAAAGGACACTGTAGTAAATTGATGTTTTGTCTAACATTTCTGATGAGCGCACATATTCTTCCCGAGATGACTGAAAGTAAGAATGAGAATGAGAAAAGATATGTTGTATTCCTTTGGACTCCGTTACTTTTGGCATCAGTATGTGCAAAGACAAGATTTGTATTTTGAATGTGAAAAGAAAACGGCTCCAGCAATGCCTCGGCAAGTCACCTTTTAAAAACATTTTTACCTCTGTTCTTCACAAAGATGATCATTGACAGCAAATGAACAAAGCTGCCAGTTATCTGGGGTGTTAATTAAATCTAGATGCCTTTTAATGTATTTAAACACCCACTTTATATTTTCCACTTTTCATCCGGCCACAACATACTTTCACCATTCCCTTATTATGCTCTTTTAAGAAGAAAATCTGGGCCAAATGAATGTTCACAGAAAAGAACAGAGGCTTTGACTCTTAATGGGCACGTTAGCTCAGCAAAGCCGCTAATGGACAACGCTAATTATCACAAGCTTGGAAGGCCTCACAAAGGGAGTGGATCAATATGTGATGTGACGTGCTCTACTCATTCATAGATGTTGGATGATGACTGGAATCATGGCACTAAATAAGAATGCATTGTAGGGTCAGGATGGTGGTGGGGGACGAGGAGGGCGAGAACCAAGAGTGTTCTGCTCTTTTATTTCCAAAGCGCATTGGCTCAAAGAGGATACCTAATGCTTTCACAAAGGCAGACAACAGGCGAGGGGAAGAGCAATGTGTACTCGTGGATAAAGGAAAACGAGAGTCCTGTTGTTTTTAAATTCTGTTGTAATGGCAGGTTAACATGTTGAAACTGTTGAAGCAAAATGTTTAGTTTAAGATAAGGAACGGGATTTCTTCAAAAGCAATACTGATTTCCTAAATTCTCTCTGAAAATAAAATATGTTTAGAGGGATTTGAGATGGACTTCAAGTTACAACACACTCCACATCAAACATACTACAGCATAGCACTTTACTGTCGCTTTTTACTGCAGCAACATTAAGTCTTGTTGATTCGGAAACATCACTTTTTTTGCGGGGTCAAACTGGAATACATTTTTTCAGTCAGCTACTAATGACGGCCTCAATGTTTTTATAGAAATTGTATTTCCTCACTTAAGTAAACTGTTGCTGATTATATGGCTGAATTAGGGAACCCTTTTATTTGAACTCAGTTGTTGCTGCAAACTCCTAATTATTAACCCTTCAAGTGTCACAGATAGTCAGTTCATGAAGTGCCCCTCTTCTTTGGTTTCCAAAGTACTACAGCAATCTTGGATACCTGTTGGCACATAGCTATTGCCTAACAAATTCAAAACCCATAAGAGCAACTTTTGGGGGTCTCCTAGATGGCTAACCACTGGTTGGGTGTTACAGTATCATGGTTTGCAGTCAAGCTTGCAGCTTTTGAAGTGGGAATTGAATTGTATTTGAGAGACAACATCTAAGGAGATAGCTTACTCCACTTGCATTCAGATCTCTGTTTATAGTCATCAAATGGCAGAATAGGGAACTACATTGTGGGTGAAGTATTTTGTCTCCTGGCTCTCCACACAGACTCATGTATATGGCCACGGTCTGCTGGACATTACGTCTCGAAAAATTATAACAACTTCTAGAACACTTTCTAGACCTGAAATCATTTCACTTGTCTACGCATTCTCAGTTTATAGATGGAATCAGAGATTAAGTACCTCAGTTAATGTTTTGTTGTGAATACTTTAGTTTTTACCACTGTGGACTGCCAGCGAAGCCATAGACTTAATGCACAATTTCTATTTCTTTAAAATGTGGTCAGTTCTGCAAACAAAACTAATAAAACAAATAATCACTATGCCAAAGGGAAGAATCCAAAAAAGAGGGCTAGTAAACAAAGGTCGAATGTCATTTATGTCTGTAATACTAGTCCTAAAGCCAGATCTACTCATCTGTGTCATGGGCAAAGAGCCAAAACAGGCAAGTGAACATTCAAACTGAAACATCTGAACAGGTAACAGGATCCCCCACAACTTTGGGGGTAATTTGGACACAGCGTGGCACACTTTCTTGGTGCAATATCCTGCTCTGGACCCCTCCTCCTTCCTCCTCCTCCCCTGAGAGACCCATTGATCCACTGTCTGGTGAGCTCTGTGTCTCCAGTATCAGGATAATTCCAGGAGGGATTGGTTTTCCCATGTTACCTTGTTGTTTGGAGCCCTGTTCCTGCCCCTTCCTAATTCTTCCCGCCTTAACTTCCCAGTGGCACTGGGCATGACCAACAGACAAGGGTCCCTTTGTTCTGTGTTTGAGGCTGGTATCAAAAGAGTTGGAGTCACTGAAGTATCTGAAGATGCGTTACTGCCTCTATCTAGAGTGTGCACCTGTTGAAAATTACATGTAGTATTTTACATTGAAATGCATGCGGTTGGGTATGTGTAGGGTCTGAGTTAGCCAATTTGCATTGTTTCATCTTGTAATCTTCCACAGCATCAATGGTTTTGACACCTTTGTATTAAAAGTGCTCCAAATAACCCAGTAACAACATACACTGTTACTACCACCATCTGTGGGGAATCCCCAAAGCACCTCCATGCAAATAAGACAAATATTAAAAAAGATTGTATCTCTCTAAATACCCGCTTCCTTAATCAAGTCATAACTGTGATCTTCCCCCATGTGCTCAGTTATTGACCTGTTTGTTAGAATGGCTGACTTTTCAAATACAGTGCCTTCTATTTTCTGTCTTTTCGTCTTTGAAAGTTTTGCATACATTTTGTTTTGTGCATGCCACATCCAACCCCATACACACGTGCATTTATGTAAAATGCATGTGGATTCATAAAATAAATTCTATGAAAGATCATTATGGTTTTCCACATAGTGCATCTGAATAGGTCCTTCTTCAAAATCATTATTTTTCTTTAACTTTGGAAAAATGAGCTTGCTTTGCTTATTTTCACACTCACCATTTTCTTCTGTGCAGTTTTACGAGCAAAATCAGTACTAACTGAAGGGGTCTGCACAACCACAATATTATAGCATCTTAAATGTAGGGTGCACATATGAGCACAAATGGTTTAATCTAACTCCAACAAAACTGTCCACTCCTCACCAAAATGAAAATGTAGGCTTCCTGTGACACTGGACATCTCTTTCATTCCACCCTCCTTCCCTCCTGCCCTGAACTAATGCCATTAGAGCTTCCTCCTACAAAAGTTCCCAGCACACAGGCAATTCTTATTTTCCTTTCATTGTCCCTGGCGGACAAGACAAACAAGCAAACAAGGCTTGAGAGCGCATCATTTCATTTCCATATAGATGAAAAGTGTGCAATGAAATAAACAAGTGTCCATTTGTACAAAAGGCACAATGGTTTTCATCTTGTTGTTCCGAGTGCTCTATGATTTACCTGAACAAAACACTAGATAGGATGATATTCACTTCATTGTAATTCTAAAAGGGGACTAATAGATTTTGCCAGTGTCCGAGCACTTGAGACATGAAAGAGGTTAAAGCAACATGGAAAGAGATGATAGTATCCCTCTTCAGTGTTATTCACACCAGATGTCATTATAGTTTCTTATCCACACTAGTGACCACCTCCAGTTCCTTTATAGTCTTATGGTGATATGTGCAACCCATGAGGATTCAATATCAATCTATTGTATTGATTACTTTATATATTAAACATTAGTTTTATCAGATGTACTTCTGGATGTTACACCAAATTGCTGATAGTGGTACCTTATTTGTTTTATACTTTATTAATCCCCAAGAGGGAAATTCTGATTCACTGTTATTTTAGAGACATGCTTCTCACACACATAGGCCTGTATCACACACATGCACAAGCAGGACCCGCGGATATGCATTAATTGAGAGATGCCAGAGTGTGGTGGCTGCCCCAACTGGACGTGCCCCCTGAGCTGGTTGTAACTCTCCAGATACCAGACCAACTTCCATATTATTTTTCTATTCAATACTTCAACCAGCGACCCTCCGGTTCCCAACCCAAGTCCCTATGGACTGAGCTACTGCCGCCCCGGATTATAGAATCCAAGAGCTTTTTTTTTTAGACAGCCTTTGAAAATTAATGCATGATCTCTGAGTGACTAGAGTTTTGGTGTCAGAAGTGTTGTGGTTTCGGTTTTATAGTCTAGTATTATTGACCACTAGCTTTTCTGTGGTGCTCTGGCTGTTTGCAGCACAGCCCAATACTAGCTGAGTGCATTGGCTGTGTAATCTTTAATCCGACACCTGTGAATGCAGATAATAATACATGATAAATTTGGTAAATCTAGGGGATTTATCCTTTTCAGTTTTTTGCATAATGTTTCAGAGATTTGCCTCAACCTAGGCATAAATAAACTGTCCATCCATTATCTATACTGCTATCTCAGAAAGAGCCGCCAGTCAATCACATATCATCATCACACATCATGTGTGTGACGTAAATTTAGAGTCACCAATTACCGTTAACAAGCATGTCTTTGAACGTGTCTTTGGACTGTGGGAGGAAGCCGAAACACCCAGAGAGAACACACGCATGCATGGGGAGAAGACACAAACTCCACACTGAGAGGAAATTGCTTGTTTGTTTTTCTAAAGTTCAATTGAAAAAAACAAACAAACAATAACAATAAATGAGATTAACATCAAGTTATTGTTTCTAAAGATATTTCCTAAAATCCCTATTGATGGCATGAAAGTGTGAAACCTGGGGAATGAATAGTTGGAAATGTGTAAGATAATAGGCACTACACCCAAATAAGAGTTGTACCAGAACATCTTGATGTAAAATTTTGATGATGATTATCCCCAATCCCAAGAAGAAAAAAAAAAACAGACTTGAATCTTGGTTGCAGGCCTCTTTAATCAGAAATAAATTCAGACCACAGAAACCTGTACAGAGCTGTGATAGATGCAATGATCAAGGTTTATATTCCTTTGATCTGGACAACCCCATTTCTTTACCAAACCTCTCAAGACCAGTTTCCAAACTTACACGCACCCACTTCTCTCATCTTGTGATGAAAAAGCTTGTGCGGTACCCAGCTAAAGAATATTTTTCGCTCCCAGGTTTCAGTGCCTATTCGAAGAGATCACATCGGGACATGAAAGCATTCTTTTCTCTTATACCCAACCCCACTCATGTTTGCCTGAAGCGTCGATCCTCAGATGGTGGTAAATGAGTTAGAGACAATCCAAGTCTTGGGTTAATGGAGTAGTGAGCTGTTAATGCTGCTCGAGTGGTTGTAACAAAGCACTGAAAGGACATAAAGTGCAGGAATCGAAAAAAAAAACACCATAGTGTCTTAGACATGTTGGATGATTGGAGATAAGCAGACAACACATTTGCAAGATGCTCAGAACCGAAGAAAGCCGACATGCTGTACATCCATTAAGAATGAACTCTGAACTTACTTCAGTCTTAGTATCCAAATGTTGACAGAAGTTAGTCTGTGGCCATGATTATTGTGGCAATGTCTAATTGCGCATCCAGGGATAAATTATTCTAATGTAACTGTTGAATAACTTTTCTCCTCTCATAAGAGGTTAGTTGTTTTTAATCTTGCTCAATTAGCACATTAAACACAAAGTGCTACAGAACCGAGCAATACCGGAGCAAATGAGCCCACCAATCTAATTGGGAATTAATGAATGCTTTAAAGTGCTAGCAGCCAGTGCAATTGTAATTCAAAACAAGAGAAAATTAATCACAATAATTTCTGGGAGAGAAAGTTAGCATTAACATAATTAAAGCAGAGAGGATAAAAAGGCCATGGCAGCATAGAAGAGCAAGACTAATCAGTAATCCTCCATGGAGGAAATTGTTTGTTATTCCAATTAATTATCCACTGTACTTAATCACCTAAATTGCACCTGAAAACATTTTTTGTGCCTTTCTTTGGTTTTCATATTACAGAAGAGGAACTCTCCATTGCTGCTAGTTGGTGGGTGGGAAAGGGGTCATTGAAATGGTTGCAATTGGAGCAAAAGTATTGGTTTTTGCTGCAATGAAAAATACATGCATTTTTTAAGAGCAATACTAGTTTTAATTCTCGTTTAATTAGTTTTGTCCTTCATTCTTATAGGCTTCCATTTGACAGTCTTACTACTTTTAACCTTTGTATGAGGAAAGAGGCACATTTTTATATCCCTGGTTCATGAAAACATGGCTTGAAAAATTGGAACTCCTTGCTGGTGATACAGCCTGCTGTATATCCTTTTTTGTTTAACAGTCCCATTGAAGGTATGAAAGTCCCGAACAAGCAGCAACATTTATCCTGGACATGGACATGATTGTAATGATGTTGGAAGAGAATGTATCTGTTGCTTTCAGAGCATCTGTTGCCAATGCAGCCACAATGGCATTAGCAGCAAAAAGCCATGGAACATTAACCGCTCCCAACAGAACTTCCAGATGGATTTTGTTCTAATGGCATCATTATACGCTAAATTAAAAGGCGGGTAAATGGAAGTGCAAAAATTTAAATGACTGAAAAAAAATCTCTCAAGCTTGAGCTGTCTTTAGTGGCGGCCTCCGACAGAGAGATTGGGAGCTGAGCCATGCAATGAGTGTTAATCATACGCATATATAAAATAGTAATGAAGGAATGAATAGTACAGTAGGGTGGCAGTACACATTACGCTCTGTTATGTTTAACGCACCATCTGAGACTGAAATAGCTGCTGTGAAGAAAATGCGTCCTGCTTACATGTCACTTGTTAACCTGTTAGACAGTCTTTAAGTGTTTTATGAAGCTAATGGTTTGACGTTATTTAACTATTCATTTCTCTCATTGGTTTAACTTTTTTTATTGCTATTTTCTTCAGTATGTAATATTACAAAGTAGACTAGCATATCTGTGCTAAACCCAATGCGTCTATAGTTGTTAAGTGTAACCTTCACTTTTGGATTCTGCATTAGAAAAGGATGAAAAAATATTATTATAATACAAATATAAAAAAAATTATGTTTTTTTCTGTATAATCTGAAAGAGATGTATATGAAGAGAAAAATGTTTGCCAGTAAGAAAGTTAAAAAGTTTTCTAAATAAACCAGAGGTTCTGCTTGCTTAAAACTAACAGTTTTTGTTTGTACATATGACGTATAATATCTCATATGTATAAAACAAAGCATTTGTGATATGATACTTTTGTATCAAATTGGATCAGAAACAGAATTATCTTCAAATTATCAGTCCAAATCTACTGTATAAGCATTTCCTAAAAATGTTTAATGTCATCAACTTTGTAAATCTGTGTGAACTATGTGACTATGTTTTAAAGCACCACAGACAATTGGCATTAATGTCCTTAAAAATGGGCTAGACTCTTACCCTCTTTTTGTCATTCCCCAAAGAAGAGGGCTAGTAGAGATAGTGAGTGCGTAGTCCACAAAGACACGGCTTCAACACGCAACTGTGAGCACAGACTTTGGGTCACCTGGGGTCCTGACCCTGACTGAGACCTTCTGACCCACGTCTGGGTCTCGACAGACAATCGTGGCCTTAACCTTTACCCTCCGACAAGCTGTTGTGTGCAGAACTATGTATGAGCTCCCTGTTCAAGGTCTGCTCCTTTCCTGGATCGATTAAACACAAGGAATGGACCTATGCAAAGAAAGTACAAGGTCAACAACATTGAAAGGTCATCTGACAACATGCCTCCTATTTTCTCCATTCAGAGATTTTACGAGTCTTTCACTCAATTTGTGTTATTTTCTAATTAAAAATAAAATACAAGACAATCAGAGTAACACCTAATTCTGTGCTTTTCGTTTTATCTGCCTTTATCTTCTTTGTTGAAATTGCTCTCAAAAAAAGAGCTTCCACGAAAGTAATTGAGGCTGTGTTTTACATTGCTGGTACAGAGCGTTCTGTATTGCTGTGGGAAAGGGTCGGCAGCACTCACTGTTGTGAAGAGGGATAAAAGAGAGGGAGTTTGAGCTGCTACCCTCTGACCTGATAATTAAAAAGGAGAGATTCAACAAAGCGCTATTATCAAAACAACTCTCATAAACCCATTCAACATGACTTATTTCCTGAACACATAACGGCTAATGTAACTGAGCAACCCTCTCGGTAATGATTGCTGCTAATGTTCATATTGTCTACATTTAGCATGTTTTTTTTAATTGTGTGGGTCATTTCTAGTCATCGCTCTTGTGTGGTTATGACTGCTTTCATTCACTGTTTATCTCTCCTAATAGGCGCATATCCGTTAGCGGTGTTTTCCCTGCATCCCAACTCCACTGCTAACATTTATATAAATTTAACTTTCATGTAAAAGATTTTTTTTTTTTTTAATTTCATACAGATACTTAGACTTCTGCTCCTCACCCTCCCTTTTGAGTGTCCTTTAACCGTGTTTGTCTGCTTTGAGAAAAGCTTCATCAGAAGGTCCCAGCATCACAGTAATTGGGCCCATTTATATCAAAGGTGCATTTAATGGCGTCTCTTATTTTTCGGCAGTGTGCTGAAGATTGAA
This sequence comes from Symphodus melops, assembly GCF_947650265.1. NCBI lineage: Eukaryota > Metazoa > Chordata > Actinopteri > Labriformes > Labridae > Symphodus > Symphodus melops. The sequence continues at coordinate 17,025,506 of NC_136705.1, forward strand.
GTAGGTCACAATGCCCCCTTTTAATAGTTCTATTTTCTTAATTTTAGAGGTGGTCAATTATTAAATTATTTGCACTTTCTCTTTCATCTGCAGAACACAATAACCTGTATGAACCTTTATTTAATGGCATTGGCAGTGGGTGTCAATGTAAGCACGAGTGTGAGCATGCATTCTATTATTATGCATTGTATTATTATTTGTGCATGTTTTGATTTGGTTAGAAGTACTGTAAATACTTTAATACTCCATATATGCGGTGCTTCCTAATGCATATGTGCGCTCCATGTTTAGTGACACAATGCATGTTTCCCATATATCTTTTACATGGACTTTTTTTCCGTGTGTGTGGGTTTTAAAGGGCATTTCCATATCTACCACTGCGGCAAAGGGTGGTGGTGGTGGTGTGGGGGGGGGGGGGGGGGGGGCATTGTGCAGACACCCTCTATCCTTTTATTACACACCACAGAAACATCAAAAGCCACGTAAGCAACCGAGGTAGAGAGAAATTACTTGTGTGTGATTTCTCTGCCTCTGACTCTCATGTCAGCTCTCCCCTTTATGTCAGTAATTGTGGGTGATTATTTTAACTGTGAAAAGGGTAGCTGGTAATAGAGGCTGATTAAATCCAATGGACGGCAGCCCAGACAACCCTTAAGACACAGCCGTGTAATAATAGTGAGAGCTAGCATCACCTACACAGCCCGTCCACTCGCCTTATTTTCCCTGACACGAGGCCAGATGCAATTTAATGCATTTATTGTGGTGTTGGTCCCTATATTGACAGCTGTAAACAGTTGTGGTTAAATTGAATCTCGAGCCCTGCCTTGGTTCTCTGTGCTACAGTAAAGCTTATGTTACAGTGACAAAAAGTGCTGGCAGACCCCAAAATGAGAAGAATGCACTCACACACACACACCTACACACTCACACAAACACACACACACACACACACACACACGCACACACACACATACAGGGAGATGATAGACTATCATTTGGCAACCACAGGCTGACACAACAGGGATTAGTGTCAGTGCTGTGATTTTTCTTTCAAAAAACCTAATATGAAAAACTGTAACTGCCAAAAAGAATGAACTCCTCGTTTTTCAGTCCTAAAGAGACACCCTGTAATCTCGACTGGATATATCAACTTAAAAGGTCTGCTGGAACAAGTGCAATTCAGTCCACTATAGATAACCTAATAACACCTTGAAGCAGTTTGCTCATGGTGTGCTAATTTGTTTATCCTGTTCAGGTTTTAAGAGTGCCGTGACAGATGACAAGGAGAATAAAGTCATTGTTCACACTTGTTCTTGATGCTACATATACTGTACACAAGAAAAGATTACAGATTTTTAGCTTCACACTACAAACTATCTAACTTTTTAATCACTGTGTCTTAGTTTTGCAGTTAAATGATTTGAATTGAATGTTGTTGTTTTTTTGTTTTTCCGAAGCTTTGACTTGGGTTATCTTCAAAGCTACACCAAAAGGTGAAGCTGAGCATGATAAAAGTCCAAATTGAAAATGACCTTTGTGGAAATGGGTCGACATGTCCCAGTGAAATTAGCTGACTGGGCATGTTGCAGAAATAGTTAAAGTCAAAAGTTGGCAGTAGGGTGCAGACTTTTTTTTAAATGTAGACACCAAAGAAAAAAATGACCTTGACCATCCATTATATCTACAGAAAAAAATGATGAGGGGACGACAGGATTTTGTTTCTATTGGGTAAAATGTCATTGTTTCCTGTCACCTACAGTTGGCCATGTTTTTTAAACTGTCTGGAAACCAGTATACACTCATCTTCTTTTTCTTGATTCTCATGGAGGTTGGTTAACATATTTTAGTTGCATCACAGCTATCTTCTAGTCTGTTACAGTTTGGTGGAAGCAGCTGATCGGTCATGTGAATAAATCTTCACTACCACAGAACTTATTCTGAAAGTGCCTCCATGGCCCATAATCTCTTTTTTTGGAAAAGGGAAGAACCACCTGAAGTGAATCTTACAACCTTTTAAGGGCAAATAAACATCATATTGCCATATTTTGAACCATCAATTTTGTCTTTTTTGTATCTAAGTTTAAGTCCAAGAACATTGAAAAACATGAATACAGACTAAATATACCTGAAACGTGGATGATCATTTATTTAGAAACAGACTTGTTTTGGGTGAATTCTAAATGACATTTCTTTCATTGATAAACAGGTCTAGCTGAGCAAGCAACCAGCACAAAGAAGTCAGTCTGTTGGTGGTGGTGCTGAGGCCGATATAAATTACGTCTCCTCTGTGCTATTAAGTTTTGGAGCTATAGGGAGGTTAGATGAGAGGCTGCTACAAGAACATCCCCTACAGAGAGCCTTGGTGGATGGAGGACTTTACTCCAAAGTAAACAACTCTCTGTGCCCAGAGGGGAGCACCAACAAAACCCCATCCATTACAAAGAGCAGGGAGAGAAAGAGGGTGGGAAACAAGAAAGGGAAAGAAACAACAAACATTTATTTACTGTCACTGTTGTCACTTTTTCAGCCATTTCTTTCATGATTTACGATTGGCTCGGAGAAGCTTGAGGTGAATTGATTGGGTCAGGTGGATTTAGGAAATAGGCGCTGGTTCTTGAAGCAAGTCTGAAGATGCATTTAAAAAAGAACTGGGAAACACAAACTAATAAGAGAAACAACTTTAATCATGTTACATGACAAAATGGTGAAAAACTATTCTTCAAAATTGTGTTGCTCCGGGATACACTAAATAGAAGGGGATAATGCATGCTAACATGCTGATATCACAGTTATTACCTAGAAGGCAGTGTGCGTCACAAAGACATAATCAGGATTTTTTACACAAACACAAACCCACACAGGCCCACACACCTGTGATCTGTCCTTACCTAAAAAATACAGATCACAAGGACAGATCACAAACAGCAACTGTACTTAACATAAATCTGAATGCTTTTAAAAGACCCACAACTAGTATTAAAAAAGATATTACAGATTTGGCAAACAAACCCAAAAAAATCCATATCTAACACAATTCTTTCATTCATGAAGAAGATGTACCTGGCATCTTCCCATCTCATGTCAGCATTATATAAATGACATCTTGGCCTCTGTGGGTTGAGCGATAATTAGCCTTATTATTTTAACTACTGCTTTCACTGACCGCCTTACAATAGGAGGATAAACCCACATTCCAGAAATATTTGTCCAGTAAATTTGACAACACTTGTATGAATAGTTTAGCAACCACAAACATTACATGACATACAATCTTCATCGGCTTTTAAACACAGTGTACTCCATGGCCAGAATGTTACAGAGAAGCTAACATTGCACACCACTATAACTATTTTTCTACACTCTTTTTAAGAAAAAGGCTTTGATCTTTGGTCGTGTCCTTGGCAAGTGTGAATGAACAGATTTAGTAATGTTGTGTCTGTGGGCACACATCATGTCTGGTACAGTATAAGGTAACCAAGTCTTCCAGCTATGAACTCACCTGGATGAAGTGACCTGATACAGGATGTATCCTCTTTACCTTCAAAGGCCAAAGTCACTCTTTTTTCAACATCAAATTCAAATGATGGTGATTTCATAACTCGGACTTCCAATTTAGCATTATTTAATCTTTTTTGTCCCAGTGATGTTGTTGATTTTTGGCAGCCAAGTTGAAGCCAATTTACCTTTAAAGCAATGACCTACATTATTTGTATTGAAATAAATATCTTTTGAGTCTCTTTCTATTGCACATACAGTAATCATGACGGTGGCTGAGCCTGTGACTCGTCAAAGTAAGCCTTAAACTCGTAATGATACTATCACAAACTGGGTGTTTGTGGTGACATTCCCTGGTTAAACTGCTATTGGAGGACTTTGTGTGACAAGTTTTCCAGTGGTTTATCCAAATAGCTCTAAGAGCACCTCTTGTGAACTCTTTTGTTTGTAAACAGATGGGGGTTTTTTTCTACTTCCTACTAGCATTATAGCTTATACTGTAGCCATAGAGGCCAAAGGGAACCAAATTGGCGATCTTAATGTAAGGTGAAGTCCTTTTTAACTATCGAATAGTTATGGCTTTTTGTCCTTGTCTGTTTTTTAAAGGCCTTTTAATTTTTATTCACTCATAACAGCAAACTGACGTCAATAAATTAGTAATAAAGCTAAACATTATTCAACATATTTTAACTTTTAGTATTTAGCTAATAACTGTTATGATCACTTTGTATGTTGCTCTCTCCTCTCAGTAATTCCATGTTACATTTCGACATCAGTTCATTATTTGAGAATGAGCTCTGCTGCCTGCAAAATCTGTCTGCAAGAATCTGTTGGCCCCACATTAAGATTAGACATTTTACTCATGCTGTTAATGGTAATTGTTCATCAAACTGGCTAAAACTTTAAGTCAAAGGAGAAGGAGTAAATGAACTCAGATATAAACCAAGCATCCCTCTGATACGAATGAAAAAATGAAAAGTACATATCAATATTGGAAAAACACTTATTGCTAAGTTTGACCACTCGATTTTATCACTGAATTGTTGCTTGTTTTCTTCAAGTGACAATTTTGATAAAACCAATTGAATCTATGGTCACCTTATTAATGTTGGTTTTGCATCATCTTCTTAACTGGTATACGCAGTGACACCTGACAACATATTTACAAGGAGATTTCTTTTCCTGTGAAAGAAAACGTTTTTCATTGACTGATCCAACGTTATAAGAATCTACTCAACACAATGAAACCATCTCTTTCAATAGTATCGTCGATTATTCAAGTGGGGCTGTTTTGTTTCTACATTTCCACCCTAATGGAGCAGAGGCTGTTTTTTATAGTAAATAAAGCTTTACTGCATGTCTGATATGAAAGATTTTACAGTTGTGATTACTTTTGGGGCTTTATTTTTTTAGATTCTTTTGAATTTTATGGAGTAAAAACAAATGAACAATGAGCCAAATTTACAAAGAGAATTGGAAAAGTGAAAGCAGACCTGCGATGTAGAGACAGTAGAAATGGAAAGAAGAGGTACAGCAAGTGATTATTGAAAAGACAAAGACCCTGCTGTCTCGGGCCTGACAGCACCCTCTACATCAGGTGCCCCCCCATCCCCCAGCCATCCAAAGTCGCCATCCAATTCCACCCAGACAAGGGAATTTCCTCCACCCCACCACCGTCCTGGTATCATCCATTTATCCCTCCATTCATCTCCTCTCTTCCCCCAGCAAATGGAAATAATAACACACAACAGCACAACAACCAACAGTTTACTGTTCCTTCTTTTATCCAACCTCACATCCAAAATCCAGCTCCTCTGGATGACGGGTTCTTTTGATCAGACCTCTCGAATCAGTCCCAACGGTGGAAAGAGATATGTCTGAATCACGCAAAGAATGTAACTGGCAGATTTTTGGTGCGGTCTCGCCATCCTGTCTGCCAGCGAATTCCACACAGCATAGGGCCGACAGTCGAGACGCCGGCGTTAACGCGAGTATTCAGTGTCACAGACAAAGCTGGTTTTACATTACGTTAGATTAATCAGACACTTTGAGACAACTGGCCAACTCACAATAGAATTACAGATGAAGCGCTTGCTTATGAAGGTTTACATTCTTGAGATAAGCAGGGACAGGAGTTGATGACTGTGTGCCTAAACATTGTCTGGGTTGCTTCCAAGGGACATGAACTACATGGCTAACTTCTCTTACCTGCGGATTTCCCCATGCCTTCAATCACAGCTTGAGCTGTTGTTATTGAATAAGGTGCTTGTGAGTCACCTGGGAAACATTTCTGTCTCATAGAACAAGTGTAACTGAGTGTAAAGGTGAAAGCAGAAAACCTTGCAGCAGCCATATTATGTAAAAAACAGGTTTTCATATAAGGCCTCACTTCTCTGTTCCTTATGTACAGTCACGGCACATATTTTAGGATTAAGTGTTCATATTTTTAAATTAATTCAATTTTACAGTCATTTGATTCGATCTTTATATTTCATGATTATGCTCATTTTTCGTATTCTACTTCAGCCTGGTTTACTTTTCACAGCAACAAATTAATACTCTGACATAAAGATATAACACTGACTGAAAGGTTCAGCTGGTCACATTTTGTATTTGATCAACACATTTGATTTAAAGACCTTGAATCTTGAAAAACTAAATTGAACAAACTCATTTCATATGGCTATAGTGGCTGTTTTAGCCTCCTGAAAATGTTCAGCCTTTGTGTGACTTTCAACCCAAGCAATGAATCTTAAATAGTTCATTTCTGGTATTGAATAATCCTTTAACAGCTGGGCAGTGTCACTAAAACATGAGCAATCAGTGTCTTTTAGGGACTATTTTCAGTTGCAGATAAAGAGTGCTTTTGAAAACAAGGAGGTGAGACAGTGTTTAAACTTGTGTATGTTTTTCAAAAAAGTTTTGAGGTGCATGCAACAGGAGGAAAAAGTTAATGTGGTTCTTTTTTTTTTTTTTTTTAAGGATCAAATAATTGTTGTGTTTTGGTCCTTAATGTGAAATGCTGACAATAGGAAAAACATATAGTTTCCAAAAGAAAACTAAAGTGTATTGCACCACCTGCCAGGGGTGTGGCAGTAAACTAGACTATTAAACAAGCTCACTTTGATATGTTTCTCTGCCAGGAGATCGGGGCCCATGAGGTGCAGACACAGGACAAAAGACTTTGAGCTCACACTTGTGACCCAGTGAGCTATGCGCCCTGCAGCCTGAACACACAAAGGGAACAACACAGGTGATTCTACACATGCTCCTGTCCTGCTTTTTCAACACTTGTACTCTCTGTCTCTGTCACCCTGTGCTACTTAGTGACATCAACCTTTGGCACGTTGACAGCCAAGTCTGGGTTTCAATTTACAGGGTGACACTGAACATCTGAGCTTTCTATAAAGCGCCCTTCTTTAACTGGTTTTGGTTGGAAAAATTCATGATGATGTTTGCTGTGAGAAAAGGAAGGTGTTGTGAAGTACTCCGCGGCATAAATAAAAAACAGCTTAAAGAAAGCGACTATCCCAATTACCCCAATCACCCAATGTAAGGGGATTTCTTTGGATGGCGGTGTCACTTTCTTCTTCTTTGAATTTAGTTACAAGTGTACCAATGGACAACACAATGGTCTCTGGAGGCTAAACCCCATGTGCATAAAGTTACAGGCGTAGGTAATCTTTCACTTTATTTTAGTCCCCAGTACCCAAACTCTTTTCCTGATTTGATTGTCTGTTTAAGGTTATGCATGCTACGAGAGCACCACAGTCAAAGGATGAATAAATGCGACAGAAAAACAGACAGGAACAGATTCCAGAGCGATATCACCGACAGTTTGACTGACAATTTAACTGGCATTGAGTAATGACACATACTTTGTGTGTGCCGAGGGATGTGTCATCACCTGCATGTTTGCCATTCAATCCGCACAGCCTTTTCCTTGTTAATTTACACAATAGCTGAACATGAGCATGCATGGGGCCGCAGTTTTACCCCGAGCCAACAGTGCTGAGTTACAGGTGAACCCTGGGTAGAAAGGTAAAGGCACACCAGCGAGTTCAAGGGAGGAAATGTATGTGTGTTTGAAGTCGGTGTGTATCATAATATCTAAGGTATGTGATGGGAGATTTAAGTGCAAAATCCGTGTGTCAGGACAGAAATGTACAGATACAATTACAGAAAAAAGGCTGATATGTCAGACAGCAGTGCCCAGAAATGCACTTTATCATTACAATATAATAAAGCATAATATATAATCGTATCATAATGCATGATATGGACACTGTTTTTTCCCAAACCTTTTTTCAAATTTTGGGAAAGTCTTAATTTGATCCAGGTTTGGGAATTCCCAGAGGATTTACGGCTATCATTACCGTCTGGTCTGCGTTGTGTGATGAGCTACCTGATTCAAGCAGACAAATAGTGCGCCTGCACTGACAGCATTAAGGAAACTGAATGAGGGACACACATGGCACCAACATACAAGTACGTACACAGAGATCTTCATTTTGGCAGGCTGTATCCCTCTCAATCCACATTCTACTGCATTGTTCGGTCAAAAGCCATCCACTCCATCCCACACCTGCTCTGCAAAACAACTTGGCACCGAGAACACAAAAAAAATCTCCTCACAAACATCTGTTTCCAGCTTAAGCCCCATTAGTTGTGTTACTTTCTCGTAGGTGACATGCAGCCTTTTGCTTAATCACCAGATTTGCAAAGTTACGACCTCAATCACCATTTCCAACTTTAAAATAGCTCTGCCTTCAGCCCGACTTGGCTAACAGGAAACCATTAAAGCACCAGCAATTACCATTCCCATCCATCCACACGGTGCCTATTTTATTTTAATCTGTTTAAGTGCATTTTCTACACAAGGTTAAAATATGAATCCCCGCCGCCCCCTCCTCTTCTCCACAAGGCCCGGTTTTTCTGGCTTACTTGAGAGCACAATTTACGACTGATTTAATTTAGCCTCCGCAAACATTTCTAATGACATTAGGCCCGGTGCATATACTGACTGCCTCTCCCTCTTATTCCATTAACTCCTAAATCAGGTTTAAAGACCATACTGATGCGGGATGCTATTATGGGTGATTATCAAAACAACAGACAATGGGGCAAAGTGTTTACTAACTGGTTTAGCCATAATTTTGCGTAACCAGGACAGATGGGAACACTACAAATTACAAATCAATCTTTTCAATAATGAAGGACCTTGTGGTGCATTCACTGGGCCATGGCTATTGTTGGTTTAGACAACACCAAATGCAAAGTTTGCACCGAAAATGTTGACTAAGGAGTAATGACAGATCCTGGTTGAACGAAAATCATACTCTCTACCTTGTGATAAAGCTTAGAACAAGCTGATCTTCTCTCAGCTGTTTCTCTTTCATGACTAAAACCTGAAGTGCTCTCTCAGATCACGCCCATTCAGCTCATTTGACAAGGACTAATGATGGCCGTCCATCTGCATACATGCTTACAGCTGTCTCCCGTCCTCATCCAGGTAATGATTGTGTTATTAACCCTCAACCCTTTTTCAAATTGTTATTAACTGCTGAGGGGGAGAATGGGACTCAAACTGTCTCCGCTCACCTGTCACCCAAGCAGAGCCGAGGAGGGTTTGATCCCGGCCGACATCAGTCATTGTCAAAGACAGAGGGAGGATACAGAGGCATCATATACAAGCACAGAAAAGACCCTGATAAATCATTTTCACTGAATGTTTTGGTGAAATTATGTTTTCAAAGTCTAATAGTCTTCTGCGTCACCAATTATACTCAGATATTGTTGTTGTATTTCTGCAGCACTCTTATAGGAACAGTATAATAGGTATCTGTCACATTTTTTTAAACAAACAAAGAGAACCTATGTTTGTGAATCTTATATACCAGCAAAAAAGCAAAAAGTAAAATACTTAGCTATGCCCATTCTCTCGTTTAAACTTTTGGTTATAATGTAAGCTACTGTGTGGGGTATTTGTTATTGACATTAAAAATTGGCCTCTGGTACAGTATATGCTGAAAGATTAGCTAAAACTCTCACACTTGTTTGAAACTAAAGCTAAACTGCTAGTTGGCATTTACTCACATTTATTTTTTAAATCACAGTTGACTACATGTGAATCGATTGTTTTTTAATTTCTCCTATTAATCTTTCAGAAACAGTCGAAATAGAGTTTTTTATTGAATGAACACGGGATCACAGTGTCTGCAGGTGAATGACGTCAAATGGGTGTGCCAAGCAGTGCTAGCAATACAAGACTTCGGTCCTCCTAAGTTTACGCCCACTTTTATAAAAATAAAATACTAAATAAATTAGTTGAACTGACTAGTAATTCTGGTGCCCACTAGCGAGGGTGGAGACCTTTGATAGTTTAGTGAGATAACTCATTGCTTCAGCCTCCTATTTATATAAAAACAACCTCATTCAGTTAGGTTAATATCACTAATTAATAATAATGAAATGTGGTTGTGTTTCTAAGTGTCTGATATAAGACCAAGATACAAAGGAAACAAATATTGTGTGTTTCTCTCTAGGGTTAGAGGTGAGGTGTACAGCCGCTGGTTGGACAGGACCTTGTGGCCTCTCGCAGTGATAGATATGCTAATCCCCTCCATTCACTCCGCTTCACTCCCTTTATTTCCCCCAATTAAAGCAAACGCCAGTGAAACTGTAATTAAGCCGTGTCCAGGCTAAGGACTGCCTGCTGCTTTTAATGAAGCCCCATTGATTCTCCCTTTATTTGCTATTGGTCTCCCTACAACATCAGCAGGCCAGAAAGAAATGGAAGTGAAAAGTGCAGCTCTTTCCATCCAGGTTGTACATTGTAGTAGACTGTTTAATTAAAAAAAACTAAAGAAGATTTGCTCCCATCACATACTGCACAACATATCATGTGTGTAAGTAGATGTGTGTTGCTTGCACTGTTGTTTGGGTCCAATTCTGTTCATCTGTGTCTGTGTGTGGATTCAAATCACAGGCCAGCTGGACTGTGAGCTAATGAGTAGAGCTTCTGTTTTTCTCTCTCAAGTCTGAGAGCTTCACAAGTTTCCAAACAAAGAAGAGGCAGGCTCTTTTATTGTGAAACAGAGATGACCTTGTGGGATCAATATTACCATTTAAAAACGGCTGAAACCAATTAGCCAAATTGAGCTTTTGCTGTAGGCAAAATCGGTCTGATTGGAAGTCCACTGTGAGCACAATTAAAGATAAAAGGTTTGATCAGGCAGAAGGACAGAGTCAAACTGTCAATTGACTGGAATCACAGCCAGAGAGACTCTGATACAGCCACTAAAAACTTTACATTTAGCTAAAGTGGGGTACACCCTAGATAATCAGGTCAGACCAGAAGCAAAGACCCAAGTCATTACCGGTTGTAAAGATGATCTTGCTAGATTTTCATGTACTGTGATGTACGTTAATGATCCTATCTGCTCAGAAGAATATCATGGCCGTTTCCGATTCATAAATGGAAATACAAAACATATTAACGATCAGACCTCCTTTTGTAAGGGGGGAACCTTGCGGACGGGTGAACACACACTCTTTATCCACCCGTTTTTCTTTCTTTTTTTTCTCTAGGAATTTGAAGTTAAAAGTAGTCCAAACTTCTAACTTATTAAAGACTATAAATGATAAAATAGACATTACACACAAGTATTGAAGCAAAGAGAACGCATATGTTCTCACATAAATGGATGACACACTAACCGTATTAATCAAAGCCTCATAGCGTTCACAAGTTTTCACATCTGGAGCTATGGACAGAGATGTACATATATCCAAATGTGTGCACCTCAGACTGGAAGTATGTGACCAATTAGCAACATTAGACATTTTTTCAAGAGAAATTCACACAAACGGAAGTATTTAGCACTTCGTCAACAGGTAACAAATCAGTTTGGACAACTGATGGCAGCATCAAGTTAGAAAAACTAATTTGTTCTGGTGGGCAGTTTTAAACTTGTAATCAGTCGTTAAATTAAGAGGGCTCATAGGTGAGACTGAAGTCTGTAAAAAGTGACCAGATGAAACCCGTTACCGCTCATTGCTGCAGACAGATTTACTGAAGCACTCCAAAGTACAGATCTTGTACAACTCCAAGAAAATTACTTTTCAAATCAGAGACCACTCTCTTTTGTTCTTCCTTTTCTCTGCTTGGACAAAAGTAATGAAGTGTGAATGCAGGAGATCCACGCAGAAAGTGCTTTTACCATTATTTTCCATTTTTTCACTTTCTTCAGTCAACTGGCATGTTAACGAGGCCAATATTAAAAACACATTTCTCAATTCGGCAGCCTGTGTGTGGCATTGTAATGGGTATCACATCAGATTGAAGGCACATTAGTTTAAATGCGGTGCAGAAGCTTCTCACTCATGCCTCCTATGCCTGAGAGTTGTGCTGAAATTACCCCGAACGAATATCAGCCTCTAATGGATTAATAGCAAGATTTGATAAAAAGCTATTATAAAGAGTAAACCGACAACAAAGAAAGATCGGACGGTGCAGAGAGAGAAAAACACAGATTGGTGCACCAAGCTTAATGGTTTTCCACCTGGGGGAAGAGTAATTTAAACACGTATATTGTACTCTTATTGAGTACATTTTGTCTCGCTCAATACAGAAAATGGCTCCAGCTTCTTTTTTTTACCATGATGAATAAAAAGAGCCCCACAAAAGAACAGAAATACGTTACAGCTCTGCATCATTTCCAAACAAGACGCCATCAACAAGCTTAAAATAATGCCGTTTTTTCAAGCCTCTTTTCCGCAGCCTTTTGTCTCCCCTTTCATTCCACTAAGTAACCACCCTTGTTGTATAATTAAAAGCACAAGTAGTTAATGTAACTGTTGTCCTGTGAGCCTGTCTGTCTTTACAACACTGTGAACTGGTTTGGGTTCCAGCCAATATAAAAAATGTCACCAGTAAGTAAAATGAACAGGCTAAACCTGAATGCAAACCTCTAGAGACGGATATGAAATGCATTTTCAATAACAAGAGGCTGATAATGTATTTCTCTTTCTCTGCCAACCTCTCCTCGGATGTTGTTGTCTTCCCCTTTTTTTCCATCCTCCCTAACAGATCTTCCGATAAATTAACTGCTTTTTAGTTTGCAGCTCCGGTCCCCATTAATCCATATGGGGAGAAGTGTAGTCAAGTTACACTAGAGAGAAGAGAACTGGTACATTTTAGCGATGCAATTAGGGCCCATTAGTCTTGGCTTTAATTAGAAGGCTGGAGCGTTGATATTTCAAGTGCTGGTTTGTGCTGGTGTTGTGTTTCCCCGCAGCGTCGCTCGTCTCCGTCCTGAAGTAGGAGTCTGTCTGGCGCGTGTGTCGTTTTTTTTTTTTTTTGCTTTTTTTTTTTTTTTTTTTTTTTTTTGCTTTTTTAGATCTGTTTCTATTGTGAATCTGTGAGGACTGTTAAGATCTGGCTTTTCAGCTGTCACCTTTTAAAATGCAGAGCAACAACGTGTCAAATGAAGGAGAAGACATGCTGAATAAGGGAGTGCATTAGAGGAAATTAGAGGTGTTAAAGTCCCGAAAGAAAAGAAAAAAAAACCATCCTGTATAGAAGAAGGGAGTAGAGCACAAGACAGGGAAAAGTGAGCGAGAGATGAGTGAGGAGTTAAAACCTGAAGCCTCAAAGTCAAATTGATCTGCTTGAGGTGCCACATTTAATTGTTAGCCAACAGACAGACATGACATCTTAGCTCCGCTGCTCACTCCCCGGCCACATTAGCCGACCGCACCGCTTCATGTTCACAGAGTGGAGGCAGACTGTCTGGAGGAGGAGCAACACTCACACCGTCCCTCCATCCTCCCTCCTGACTCATCACTGCTCCTCCGACTCTCACACCATAGCAGGAAAGGTCACCGCAGACCAAAACCTTGGGATGGGATTGACATTTCTCTGCTTTTTTTTCTGGCGTGTTGTCAAAGTAGTATGTAAAGAAACTACAGTTTTAAGAAAGAAATTGCAAAGCTGAGCCTTTTAAAGTTGAAGGCTCATGTTGCATTTCAATTAAAACATCAACAGGATTTTTCTACTCAGACTCCTCCGTCCTGCACCTCCCACCGCTCCACTCGCTCACTCTGCCAGGAATAGTTTATTAAAAACAACTGCGCTCATTACAGCCAATTAAGTCATGATTCATCTGTCTAGATAAACAAGCGGTGGCATGGCATTAATGTGATAAGCAGCCTGTTTAGTCTGAACACACACACAAACAGACAGACAGGAGGCAAAGTAGACACTTCTAAGCACACATTGCATGGTGCAGCTACTGAAGCTACTTTTTCAGGGCACAAAACAGAGAAAAGTATCTCTTATGTAGCTGTTGTTGTTCTCCAATGCAAACTTTTGTCAATGCAGTTTGTTTTGAAATAAATAGATAGATACATAAATAAATATTACTAGTATTTGGAGAGTCCATCAAACGTTGAATTGAAGTCTGATATCTGCATCGAGACACCATCATTCTTATATTCTGTACAGCTTTTAACAGCACTTCTAACCACAGCTGCCATATTATACCAAAGAGGTGTCCTTAAATAAAGTTCATTCATCAGTTGCTAATAATTATGTTAATTAATATTAATTAACTGGTGCTACCTTACTCCTTTCTTATTAATTAACTGTGATATTAATCTCTTTAAACTCTACTTACACATTGATATCTATTACCGCCGGTGAGGTCATATTGCATCAGTGTTCAATAGTTCACATATATTACTCTGACTTTCACCTGAACAGTCATTACGTTTTCCATGCACAGTTACCTAGAGCTATAGTTACAGCTCAATTAACCCAAAGACTACTGTCCTCATCCCAGTATACTACTGGGAGAGAATTGAGTTATTAACCTAAGTATGTCCAACTCAGCTTCCATAGTAAGTCGTAGTTTCCGCTATTGGACCTTCTTCCTGTTCTTGTCTTGCTAACCAGAGCAGTAAACTGATTGTAAGCTGAACAGTGGAAACATGGACACCTTTGTGTGTACATACTCTCAGCTTTACTTTACATGTGGTAAATCCTTAAGCGGACGACAAGGTGACTTTTGATATGCAATGCTGTATGACTTCCATTTCAAAGATTGACACATGAACATGGAGCATGCGCAGAACGCCAAGTTTACAGTTTGGGTCCAGATGAGGTGTGATTGAATTGATTATCTAGGTCAGTGTTTCTCAACTGGTCATACCACTACCAAGTCCCTCAGGAAAAATCGCGACCCATTTTTCAATGAGAAATGGTGATGTTTGAGCCTCAGACGGAACAACACGTGACAGGACAAAGACACCTACGAAAACAGATGTGTTTTGAAACGCTTTATAGACTTTTTGACACAATATTTCTTCCAGGCCACATTCGCGACCCACTGTAAAGGGTTCCGCGACCCACTTTTGGGTCCCTATCCACTAGAAATTCAAATTTAGTACAATTTCAGTCAGACTGACATGTTTAGATAAAAGTCCAGTGGGTCTCACACAATAAATCCACTTTTGTCTAACTCCCTGTAAACATACTGACACTAAACCATCATTGAAAATGCCAAATTCTGGAAAATGTCCCTTCAAATGATTTGAAATGAAACACCTCTCTCAGCTTACAGAATATACTGTATACAGTCTGTTCATAGGACAGCTGGAACTGAAGTTATTTGATGCTTTGATAAATCTGTAACCTTTCCAACATATCATTGAGTTTAAAGTTAACCTTTTCTCTTTGCTGTTTTGTCTTTACTCTGACTATGTCGTAAAATTTAATCAGACCTTTTTTTTTGTGGTCTGGCCCTCCAGCAAAGGACCATCAGTCTATTTAGGACTTGTTGTAGCCCCTCATGTTGACAGGCCAAGATGAGAGCCTCGAGGGGATGATGGAACCCAAACAACACAAATCTTTGGTGTCTGAGTGTGAGGAATAACAGGCTTGCAACTGTGACAGAGAGGTGATGATGAGTGAGAGTTAGTGCATAATGATGAGTGTTTTAACAAAGTTTCAATTACATTCGCAAAGGCACCATATCGTCAGCCATCCAACATGTCAGTGTGGTGTGAAACAAAATAATGTGTCAGCTTGGGGAAGGTGACTGTGTCCATTCTCCAGCCGATGAATCTTTGGCAGCTCAGAGAGAGGCTGAGACCAGAGCTCCTTCATGTCTCTGTCTGTTTACAGGGAGAGCAAATCAAAGATGCGTCTCATTTCAGAGGCTGTAAAAGTGCGCCTGGGGACAGATCAGGTGTCTCTGATACACCCAATCCTCCCTGAGCTGCCTCTACTTACAGGCTACCAATCCATGTACCCTGCAAATGAACACTGCAAACAAGCAGTATAATTAAGTGCTCTTCAGAATAAGGAGTGTTATCTTTAAGAGTTATCTTAAAAATGGCTTCCGGGTCACCATTAGTGGTATAAACTGTTGCATCATAAAAATCCGAAATGACTCCCAGATTATTGCTAAATTGATGATCAGCCTAACATGAAAGCTTTTAGGGTTTAGCAGCAATGACATTTTAAACTTTCCTATGCAACAGAAGTACACACAGACCGTATCATCTTATAAAATTTGACTCTATTGGTCCTTCCAGTGCATCCATCCTCACTGTGGGCTTCTTTCTCTCTTTCTATGGAGAAAAAAAAAGAAAATCAATCGTCGTTTTCCATTTCAATATTTTGTTTCTTGCGGCGTATTTGTTTCCTGAGTGGTCACAAATAAAGCCCATCTAATCGAAACATCAATTTATTATCTGAAAGTGCTTGTTAGAAAAAAAAATTCTTTACTGGAAATTTCACAGCCTCACATCCGCTCCGATGGGTCGCCTGAAATGAAATATGACTTAATGTTTGCAATGCACTTTCACTCATCAAAGTTCTCAGGGATTTCGTTTCTTTGGCGGTAAGTGAGCGAGCTGTTAGCTTGTCTCCAGCTGAATGATGTAAAAGTCACAGAGCAGACGTGTGGGCTGACTGGATGAGACAGAAGCAGTCCGAGCCGGGCGTCTGGGGCATACATCTCCTGACATTCATCCCTCCTGGTTTTGCGTTTCCAATGATGGCAGGCTGGAAATCAGCAGCAGCATGGACAGGGCCCATATCAGACAGCAGAACGACCTCCATTTACAAATATTTTTTTGTAAATACCATATCAAGTTCTTAACACAGCAGGTCCCTGGGGTGGTGCAAAGAGCCCTGTGAGAGTTTGGGTGGATGTCAGTCTTTGCGTCTGTATCGAACTGTGAGCATCTGGAGACTGGAGGTGTGTGCTCATCCTCGGGGAGCAGGCCTTCTGCTGCTGTAGGAGATTTAGATTTTCAAGGCCTCTACTCCTACAAACACACACCTGCCACCACCATAAACACACATTATATGCACAACACGTGGCGTTTCTGTCGGTTCTCCCCCCTTTTTAGTACAGACACTGCTCCCCCTCCTGATTAGCTCATAATGGACGACTGATGTCCCCAAGACCCTCAGGACCTCCCTGGGGAGCCCTCCAACTCTGACCCCTATCTCCACTCTGCTCTCCGCCTTCTTAAAACTCACTAAATAATCTTTTATTTGACAGGGGCTTGAATGAAATTCAGCTTAGAGACGCATCATTTGTCCAGGACCATAGAATATTGATAAATTCATCATTTTGGTTTTTGATAGCTTCAGAAGAAGGGAGATGGCGGCCTTTCTGTTGAATTCATGTGATTGTTTATTGGTTTCTTTGAGATTTTGGTGCATATGCAGCTGAATTGTACATTCGTTGAGATTATTATCATTTTTTGTACAGCTCTCACATACACACAATTCAGATTTAAAGACTTACATTTAATCAAAAATATGGGATGAGTTTAGTTCTTTCCATTTGGCTGATGAGACATTTCCATGCCAATTTTTTCCCCCCAAAGGAACATATTTGTGTATTCATAACTTGAATGTGGCTTTGCCTCCATAGAGACACCATCGTGCAGATTCAACACAGCCTGCAATTAATCACCTCGCTCTAAAATAAACAAAACAGAGATCCTAAACATGTGCCTATTAAGCAAGCAAGTGGGGCTGGATGGTCGCTTTTAGATGCAGCGTTTACATGTAATTATCTTCTTATATAATTAAGTGCATTCAGTTAACAAGCACCTTGCTAACGGGGCCCATTGCTTAGCCAAACGAGCGGCGGGCAGCCCAGAACACTGAGTGAGAGAGTAATTAGAGCTCAGCATGGTGGTGTTAATGGAAGTGATCTTAAAACCAGCGCAGGAGAGAGGGGGAGGGAGGGAGGAAAGGCGGAGAGGAGGAACAGATCATGTAAAGGTGAGGCAGAAAGGAGGCTTCAGAGTTTAGGATTTTAATGCAAAGGGGCAGTGTGAAAAAGGGGAAGTGAGAGTTATAAGTGAATTTCTGCTTTGATGGCCCCAAATTCAAACACCACTAAAATTAATATCACTCAACATGAAGCCACATTGCAGCAATTAGGTTGTAATACTCTGCACCAACTACTTCAAAATGAGCAAACATACTGAACCTGAACACTTCATCTCAGATTGCTACACAAACAAACAGAAATTTAGGACTGATGCATTTTTCTACATGAAAAATCTTAAAAATAAACCCAGATAAAATTTTTTTGAAAAAAGCTTCCCTTCAAAGCCCAGTAATAAAGTTTGACAACATGGTACTTTCTCTAATATACTGAGCTGTGAATGGCTGTTTGTGCTTCAACTGTTGTTAAGTGATAAGGTTTGTGATCTTGGAATAGACAGATCTTAAACTCTTAGCTTAGTGATATGTTTAATATTAATACCCATTGCAATAATTAACATTTCCTCATTTTTGTAATAAAAACATGTAATCCATCCTGCTTTATATCCATCTAAACAAATGTGTTGTTGCAAAAAGAAGTTATTTTTAGTAAACATGCAGGGCTGTGGTGATAGTTAATTTTCTTCACTAATATTATTATTTATAATAACATTGTATTATGACGAGGAGCTCTGTGCATGGAGTTAGGCAGGTTACCTCGATTTCTGTCTTTATGCTAAGCTAAGCTAACTATCAGCTGACGTATTGTACGGACAAACGTGGTAGAGATGTAACGCATTTATGTTCTCTTCTATAAAATTGGAATACAATTTTGAATTTATGAAAATATGAAATCCCTCCATTTAGGGAGATTGACTAAGATATTTCAAATGAAAAAAGAGAAACAAGATAAAAACCTACTGGCTACAGAGTGTTGATGGTTTTACATGACCTGTCATAGTGTTACAGCCATTCAAAAAACAATGGAGAGTGACTAGTGTCAGTGTTTTACTGATGTGATCATTTCAACAAAACACTCCTCTTTGAATCCATACGGTGAAGCTATGAGCTCATCCAGCCTGAGGCTAAAGGGGGACAAGAGAGTGAACTTTGTCACACTCTTCTCTGCGATATCCATTACTTATCTGTCTGGGAGAGAAATGTATGGACATGTTTGACTTCAGGTGGAGTCCCAATTCAGGCCCAAAGGATACAGGTACACGTAGAGTTGAAGATCTGTGCTGAAAGCTTATATTAATGAACTGAAAACATTATACAATTTATTTTCTGTTTTATTAATCTGGTCTAGAGTGACATTACTTTTGATTAAATCACTCGAACAGAACCATGAATTTTTTTTAAATTTCAAGTCTAAGATCAATAAACTTAGAAAAAAAATTTGGCAGAGAAATCCAAGACCCCTTTCTTTAGTTCTTACCCCACAGCTCCTCATCCGAACAATGGACAACAGCCTTCACATTTCATGCCAAAGGACAATCCTTTCTGTGCTCAACCCCACCACATAACCTCCTAATTCCACACATGAAATACCAAATGCCCCTCAAAGTCAACACCATTGTTTGGGTTAATATGGGTCTTTAAGAGTTCCCAGTTGGAACCCAAACACAACTGGGCCATTTGGGTTCAAAGAGCCACGTTGAATGGTTGCCAGAGTTCCTTGTGAATGCAGCAGCTTCCAGTGAAATTATGAAACAAACTATGCAGCAAGTGAGAAAAGAATATCAGGTCCCTTTGTTCCGTTGCTTTCTATTGAGTTCAATAAACACTTATGCACTGTAAAGGACTCCAGCTCAAGAAGGGACAATGACTCCCTTCAAAACTCGACACCACACCTTTAACAATACACAAAAATACTCTATCCTCCAAAGACTAATTGATGTTATTCACCTTTTGATAAGTCAGATGTAGGCAGACGTAATAGTAAAGAAAATATGTGCTGCTTTTGATGGAGAGTAACCGGAGAAACTGGAGCACAAAGAGGGAGAGTCAACAAAAATGCTCTGTTTTTGGTGGCTTATCACCAAAGCAGTGATCAGTTGTTTTCAGGGCAACAAGGGTGTAATTTGAATACGGTGCAGACTTTAAAAGGGGAATCGCCGCGGTGTGCTTAGATGACTTGGAAGCGTCGACCGCTGGCCTGTGAGCATATTGGTTATTGATATTCTCTCTCTGTGTCACACACACTGCATCTGGCCTCCGAGCATGGCGGCTGAAAAAGCCCTCAGAGCCACGGGGAAACAAATACATTTGCACTTTTTTCTTTGGCAGCTGGAGCTGGCAGATGAAATTGGTGGCTGGACAAGCCTGACAACTTGGCTACAGTGCCATCTACTGGTGACAGATGCCAGGGCTGAGGAGACCAGGCTGTGGAATCAGAGGGCGAAGGGAGACAACAGCAGAAACAGCTGAAAGGGGGAAAAAGGGTTCAAACTTTAGGTAAAGACGTTTCAAGTTTTACTGTTTCAAACTTTTATGGACTCAAGATCCAGATAAAAGATGGACAACACATAAGATGAATTACATTCCTAAGCAAAATCATGGTAGTTTCAACACAACAAATATATGTATATTATGCAAGTATATTATTTTCTGACAGAACGGCAAATGTACAAATGTCATCAGAGATTGGATTGTTTTTTGTTTTTTTTTAATTAAATGTTTCAGAATATTTTATACATATTTTTTTAAGTTGACTAAATGTTGATCAAAGCAGCCACCTGGATGGTGTAGTGCATGTGGTATTCTTAAACAGTTGTACAAGCAACTCGCAGTCTTTGTAAGCTTGCTTTCTTGTATTTTGACCATAAGTGTGCCTCATCAGGAGGTTCACATAGACTCCTTCTTTCTCTCTAAAACATACTAAACCTGAAGAATTGTCTTGTGGATACACCTTAATTGTCTGTTAATGTCATCCTAACCTGTCATCAGTTCTATGATAAAAGGTTTGATTCGTTGTAACCCTGTCACAGACAAGTTCAAAACCAGACAATGTAAACTCATAAAATATAAGCTTTTATCCATAATATTTAATGTCATGTTCAACATACTGAACAAACATCAGCTGCTAGAGACCAGCTCGACCTAGACAAAGAGCAACAAGATCATCTGCATAAGGTTCTCTTAATCATAAAGGATAACTCCCAGTTTAAAACAAAAGTATTTATTGTCTTTAGCAGAAATGCTGTTTTAGAGTTGGACTGGCAGAACCACATATCACTCACGCCACAGGGCTTCATATTCTGTTATAGTGCTATTGCCATCAGGGACTTAAATGGAGGGGTTCTGTGAGGGCGACAGAGTGATGAGGAAAGGATATAAAACTTTGAATAAACTGCTAGTGAGCCCTCTAGGGGGACATAGAAGTTTAAACTTCCTCAAAACCACAAGGCTTCAGCACAAAGGCACCAGTTAAAAAGTCCTTTCAATGCAGATGACACGTCTAATTGAAGCGGGTGATGCACCTGGCAGTGAAAAAGTAGCCCTTCAGTCAAGTGATGGACACACAGGCTAGATTCATGCTCTCGCGCATGAAAAATACAACATGCAGCATTATAAGTCAGAAACTTGTGGGGGGGGGGGGTTAAAACGTGTGTTGGTTTCATAGGAGCAACATACACTCAACAAAAATATAAACGCAACACTTTTGTTTTTGCTCCCATTTGTCATGAGATGGACTCAAAGATCTAAAATTCATTCCAGATACACAATATTACCATTTCTCTCAAACATTGTTCATAAATCTGTCTAAATGTGTGATAGTGAGCACTTTTGCTTTGCTGAGACAATCCATCCCACCTCACAGGTGTGCCACATCAAGATGCTCATCAGACACCATGATTAGTGCATAGGTGTACCTTATACTGCCCACAATAAAAGGCCACTCTGAAATGTGCAGTTTTGTCTCACAGCAAAATGCCACAGATGGCGCAAGCATTGAGGGAGCGTGCAATTGGCATGCTGACAGCAGGAATGTCAACCAGATCTGTTGCTCGGGCATTGAATGTTCATTTCTCCACCATAAGCCGTCTCCAAAGGCGTTTCAGAGAATATGGCAGTACATCCAACCGGCCTCACAACCGCAGACCACGTGTAACCACACCAGCCCAGGACCTCCACATCCAGCAGGTTCACCTCCAAGATCGTCTGAGACCAGCTACTCAGACAGCTGCTGAAACAATTGGTTTGCATAACCAAAGAATTTCTGCACAAACTGTCAGAAACCGTCTCAGGGAAGCTCAACTGCATGCTCGTCGTCCTCATCGGGGTCTTAACCTGACTCCAGATCGTCGCCGTAACAGACTTGAGTGGGCAAATGCTCACATTCGATGGCGTCTGGCACGTTGGAGAGGTGTTCTCTTCACGGATGAATCTCGGTTTACATTGTTCAGGGCAGATGGCAGACAGCGTGTGTGGCGTCGTGTGGGTGAGCGCTTTGCTGATGTCAATGTTGTGGATCGAGTGGCCCATGGTGGTGGTGGGGTTATGGTATGGGCAGGCATCTGTTATGGACGAAGAACACAGGTGCATTTTATTGATGGCATTTTGAATGCACAGAGATACCGTGATGAGATCCTGAGGCCCATTGTTGTGCCATACATCCATGAACATCACCTCATGTTTCAGCAAGATAATGCACGGCCCCATGTTGCAAGGATCTGTACACAATTCTTGGAAGCTGAAAATGTCCCAGTTCTTGCATGGCCAGCATACTCACCGGACATGTCACCCATTGAGCATGTTTGGGATGTGCTTGACCGGCGTATACGACAGCGCGTACCAGTTCCCACTAATATCCAGCAACTTCGCACAGCCATTGAAGAGGAGTGGACCAACATTCCACAGGCCACAATTGACAATCTGATAAACTCTATGCGAAGAAGATGTGTTGCACTGCATGAGGCAAATGGTGGTCACACCAGATACTGACTGGTTCTGAGTCCCCAGACCCTCAATAAAGCAAAAACTGCACATTTCAGGGTGGCCTTTTATTGTGGACAGTCTAAGGTACACCTATGCACTAATCATGGTGTCTGATGAGCATCTTGATGTGGCACACCTGTGAGGTGGGATGGATTGTCTCAGCAAAGCAAAAGTGCTCACTATCACACATTTAGACAGATTTATGAACAATGTTTGAGAGAAATGGTAATATTGTGTATCTGGAATGAATTTTAGATCTTTGAGTCCATCTCATGACAAATGGGAGCAAAAACAAAAGTGTTGCGTTTATATTTTTGTTGAGTATATTTCCTTGTTCTAAACAAATGTAAACCTTGAGGGACTCTGAGGAGGAATTTTGTCTTTCTAATTCACAAGTCTTCATCGTCTTTCAGTTAAAAGGATTAAGAGTTCTCTATGCATCGTTCAAAGATCTGCAATACATCACTGAACAGCGCAATGAATAGGGACGTTAAGGCTGCAATGACATCATGCGACATGCCTGGAGGACAAATATAGATCATGTTTATCTTTAACAGATTCATTTGTGACATGGTAAAGAGATCTCCACTGACTGCTGAGGAAACAGCGGCACATTTAACCGATCCCTTTGCCCCACAGCCATTTAATAGTGAACTCAATTGCTGCAAGGCTTTTGTTTAAAAAGGACCAAATTCAACTTTAAATATATATATATATATATTTGTGTGAGTGTGTGTGTTTTTTTTTTTTATTTATTTATTTTTTTTACTGAAGACTGAATATTTAAAATAGCTTGTACATGTTCTGTCTCGGGCTATAGGCGATCCAAAATTGTGCATTGATTAACAATTATACAAGTGAGCTGAGAAAGGAGATTATTATAAAACTTAAAGTACAAATAAGGGACAAAAACAAAAGACATAATGCAATCTTTCTTCATGTTCAGTTTTTTTTCTACCCCCCTAAACCCTCAGGAAGCAGCACTCCATGGTCTTTCATTTGAGCTCCTATTATGCCCCTGTATCTCTGCTCATTTTTCATCCACATTGCATTAAGTATTGATATTGATTTCTTGTAAATGGTGGCGAAATGGATGGCTCGCACTTTTTTGTGTTATTGTTCTGCAGCACTTGTATGTCATTTATTATGGCTGAGGGTCCGGTGAGGCCTCCCAGTGGTGTGTCCCTCCTCCTGGAGCGTGTCAACCTGACGCACATGCACTGAAAGGCCAGTCATGAGGAGAATGAGGCATGAAGAGGTTGTGTGTGTGTGTACTATACATGGCTCACATGGATGGCCCACCATTAACCATGACACATAAGAGCTTCTCCCCTGGAAAACACACAGCAATAATGTAAAAAGTGATAACTTTACAGGCATTTCTCAATCTTGACATGAGAGTTGTGCAGCAGGCAACTATTTTATTTCTCCTCTCCTCCTATTTTTGAATATTATTCTTTTTAGTACCGCAGCAGCACTTGTACTGAAATCCATTCCCAGTTTTGTGACAAAGCATGGCCTTCTTGACAAACTGGAGTGGTTTACTTGCATTGTCATCCCGGCCAATTTCTTTTCCCTGCTGCCGCGGCCCCAGCAGTCTATTTGCATTTCAATAGCCTCTCTGTCTGCCTCTATATTGCCTGATATTATGTCTGCCTTGTATGAATTCAATGTCTGCATCTGCCGCTCCACTCCCAAGCAGTCCTCGTAAAAGGTGAAACATGAAATAAGGCTTTCAAGCAAAAAGACATTGATGGTGTGTGATGATGTAAACCAAGACAAACGCATTATGGGAGCTTTAATAAAAAATCTGTTTACATGCATGTTCTGTTTTTACATAAAACTGCAACTGAGCAGCCGTACAGCTGGCCGATTGTGAGATAACCCTAATAGAACTATTATTAACTGCAGGCCTACAATACAAATACATTTCCGCTTTTCATGCGTTTTCTAACAGTTACAGAGCAGTATGCTCCATGCAGTGAGTAACATTTGTTCTGGGTAAAAAAAATTAAAAAAAAGAAGTCGCTGTGAAACTGTTACGTCCTGTTTACTGTCTCTGCAACCATGCAAACACAAATCCTGGCTTGTGCCACAGTGCTGGACACTGAGGTCACATGACCCTCATCAGAGTCCCACAAATATCACTCAGGTATCCCAGAATTCCCTCCTCTCTCTTTATATTGCTCTTGTACAGAAGGCCACTGGCTTTACTGGAGGATTTACTGGACTCTCTGCCTAAAAAAAATCTGTTGTTGATTAATCTTTGGTCATGAGATGTTGAATAGATTTAAAAGAGGAGTCACACACCTCCTCCTCTGTGGTAAATTGTTTTTTTTCCGATGTCACCTTGGGACCACCAAAATGCAGCCCATCCTAAACTAAAGTATTTTGTCTCTAAAATAGGACCATGAAACATGCAAAACTACATGTATGCCTCATTATTAGTGACTCACAAAGGCATGTTTTTGCCCCTCTTTTTAATGCTAACCTCTGCCGAATGCAGCTTCTGTTCAGAAACGATTAATGCCAGCCAGTGTTGGGGTGCACAGGCAGGCTAACAGCTGTGTTTGGGCCACTTGTTGTGCCTCCAGCACAGATAATTACAGCAATCCAAAAGCAGAGCAGCCGCTCGGGGAGTTTAATAATGTACAAGTAGTCGCTATCTCTTTATGGATCATGTTACTGCGCCACTCACTGACGTGTAATTTAGATCAATCAAAAAATATGGCGGGGCTATGAAACCAGTGCCTTTGATAATAGTTGGCAGGTAGTAGTCACCCCCTGTTGTCGAAGCATGTGATATAAAAGGCTTCAATCCGCCCTCCATCAAGGGGCCTGCTGTGCTAGGATGTGTAACCCAGGCAACAGATACATAAAGCATCATGGGACTTGATTTAATTTGTCTAAATGGGAGCTGGAGTATCTTGGTTCTCAGTTCGAATGTCCCTGTTAACCACCACTACAATGTAATGGGCTCCTCAACTTGGAGCTGCTGATTGTGTCCTGCTGGTATAGGAGCTTTTTCACTATACGCTGTGTGTGTGTGTGTGTGTGTGTGTGTGTGTGTGTGTGTGTGTTTGTGTGTGTATATGTGTGTGAGTGAGTGTATACATGTGAAAGCATGCTGCGTGGCTGTGCTTGTGGATGGGGTTTTGTGTGGACAGAGAAAAACTCTGGCGTTAAAAAATGTATACTAACTTCTGGGTCAAATATTTAACTGCACCACAAATATGTTGCCATGAGAAGAAATAGATAAGTCACAAATGATCCTTGAGGGGATTTCTTTCCTTGAAGTTCCCACCATCTTTCTTTGAAGTATTTTGGGGTCAGCAATATAACTGGAGGCCAAAGCTTTATTCGGCATTATTTAGCCTTCTAAAAGCCATGAAAGTCACTGCAGGTCAGGCTTTGTTGTGAGCTATGAACTCCTTTGCTTGATTTGCTCCATTGTGTACTCTCATACTTACAAGCTCTCTGTTTCAGCCCATTTGAAGAACTGTTTGAACCAAGACAATTTAGCCGGTAATACCTGGGTATCATTTTCTACCTATGCATTGGACTCTCCTTGCCTCTGGCTTGCTTTAAACCATCGGTGCAATTCAAGTCTCTTCCTCTCCTTGTCCTACTTCTAACTTTGCCTTACCTCCCTCCTCCCTTTGCTTCCAACCCATGGGTCTTTGTTTTAAATGGCAATTCATCCCATTCGTCCGCTCAGCCACATTAAACATCAATTTCCTCACCGAGCACACATTACGACCCAATAGAAGAAATAAAATCTCAGCCATTTATTGTGCAGCTCCCTCCTCCCTTTTTTTGGCACAGCTATCCACCACTGGCGCCCTCATCAAAGCAGCCAACATCCAACAACAAGAGAGCGGCTACACAACAATGCTGCTGCCATTCGACTTCCTCTTAAGTCGTTTTATACTTACTGCAAAACAGTAACGATTTCAAGGGCCTTTGAATTCCTCCAAGAGGCAGCGGCTTTATAAAACATGCATGAGGTGTTCAGTAAACAATGCCCAATGGTCTTATTCCTTTTAAATAAAACTATTTCCATGAGATGTAAGAGAGACTTTAATATTGCCTTAAATATTAAAAGAGAGAACTGAGCCTCATCAATTTTTCATTTATTGGGCCCGCGTGTGAGGAGTCATCAATCTCAAAAGAAATTACTGACATTTTCATTTCAAATAAAAAAGGGTACACTTTATCCAGCCGTAATAGGGATTGCCACTCTTACACAGGGAGCATTAAATGGCTTCTGGAGTGCTGAAAATGAGAATTTTCTTTTTTTTCTGTCTCAGGACAGATTGTGGTTTTTAACCTTGTGGAGCAAACATGCATGAAATTGCTAAATAAAATGCAACATATTACCCTTCTCACGCTCTAGCTTTTTAAGGAGAAATGCAGTTCATTACGGATCAATAATAGTCGGCCTTAACAAGTGCATATTCCTGTTTCCAACAAGCCAACTACCTGGTTGTTCTGCTGCTCGTTCATATTGATATCCTGTAATTCATTGTTCAATACCTTTGCTGTTATGATATATTGTTATAAATGTCTCCATCATTATAGCGCCTTTCTGCCTTTAGGCTTTCACGTTTGTAATTACTGCACAATAAACAAATGGTTTGGGTAATGTGTGTGTGTGTGTGTGTGTGTGTGTGTGTGTGTGGGGTTGAGGGGGGTGGGAGGGGAGGTGTCAGGGGGGCCTACAGGCAATGGGAGAGGATTACAGAAAAAAGGAGCCCACTTTTCACCCCCTGAAAACCCCCCAAACCCCTCACGACCAGGCCTGTCCCACGTCTCACCACAACTTCCCCTGTGGAATCACCCTCGCTGAATTATTAATGGCTCAGCGGTGTTGATATATCATCAACCGTGTACATACATCGTGGAAGGGGGAAATAAGGGTTACAGTAGGCCAGGATTTATAACAAAAGCTTGACATTTGCTGTTAACTCACCTTGACAACACTGTCGCTTCCTGCTCTGTGAATAATCATCCAACAGAAGAAGAGTTTGCACGTGTCCCGGCACTTCACCGACACACACTACTCAACCCGTAATGGATGGATATTTGTTTATAATTTCTGTACAAAGTCTGCTTGTCAGTCGCCCGCTCACCCCGCACGCCGCTGTCTCATTAGCATAGGTAGATTGAGACGCCGCAAGCATAACGAGCCTGGCCTGCGTGTTGGTGATGGAGGATGCTGATGAATAGAGCTCTCTCCCCATCGTGGCACCTTTGTAAATGTTTGATTAGTTTTGAATGGATTACTGTTAGATGATCGGGTTTGGGGCCCAAACCTAGACACGGCTCTGCTTTGCTGAGACAGTCCCTTACGGGTGTCCCGTGACAGAATGATGGCAGCTGTGTGTTGACAAAGAAGGAAAAGGGAAGAAGACGGAGGCCTTGCTTGTTTATGCAGAGTTGTCAAAATGTTTGATGTCACTGTTGCTCACCTTTTTTAGAGCTTCAGTATCAGGAATGATTTAGGTTGTGAAATTAATCACCGCAAGGTTTTGGAGATAGTCTCTATAAACGTAAATCTGTGGAAAAGTGACACGATTTTTGGTGTCTGAAGTGTTCTGCTTCTCGTTTGTAGTCAGAGAAGTATTGTCCGCTAACATTGCTGCAGGCAATGGTTGTAGACTGTAACTCATCAACTTTTTTCTGGCCACTATTTCCTTTTTAATATCTACTCCAACAACATTCTGGCTTCCTCGGTCACTTTTTGGACTGTTGAAAATGAAGAGTTCCTGGAAGTCTTTGCTGCATGTCTTTAATAGTTAACAACTGGCCATACTGGAAACTCTGACAAGTTGGCTGTTGCCATGTGGTGTTGAGATTTGGTTAGAGAGACAGTATGTTGAGCTAAGTTTGTCTAAAATAATAAATAAAGAACATACAAAATAATCTAAATTTCTTCAAACTTTTATTGAGTCTTATTCAGTATAACCATTGCTTGTTCCATTGCTCCCATCAGCTCTGCATTTGCGGACATATAACGGGTTGGTGGGAATCTAATACAGTGAGACAGCCATAAATTTCCTGGTGCTGCTGTACGACACTCTTATATTGCTTGTGTGGCAATCAGACTGGTGATTATATGGGTAATGAAACATGTGCCTCCTCCCGGTGTCTGCCCCTTCCATTGCCTGTCTCTTTCCATCTTAACTTTTCTCTCGCTCTCTTTGGTTAAAGCCTGTGATGGATGGGGCGTAACTATTAGAGGGAGCAGTAACCCATCAGTTCCGGGGCCTATTATGCACAGTTGGATGCTGGGTAAAAGGGGAGTATGCGGGTAGGAGCAGTGACACAGTAGCAGGCTGCCTCACAGGCTTACGCTAACCCTCCGCCGCCCACCCCTGTTGCCTCCCACCCTTTGGTTCTTGACAGCGCCGCCGCCATTGTGCTCGCTCTGCCTCAATCTGTTTAGCTTCCTGTTGTGACCTTTCATACAGTCAAATATATTAGCGAGGGGTGCACTCTCATTAAAACAGTGCATTAACCAAAAGACTCTTTGGAGTCTAAATGACAGCCAAAGGAACTGAAAGCTAATAGCCACGGGCAGTTGGGGAAACTTAACTCATGAATCAGCGCGCTAATGCCAGAGCACCGAGCCTGGAGCGCTGTAAGCGTATGGCACAATCTCCATCGCTCCCCCTTCACTCTCTCTTTCCTTCCTCCATCCCTTTTTACCATACTTGCTTCCTCTGACTCTCTCCTTCCACCCCTATACCTCTCATATGCTCAAATTTAACTTCTTTCTGACACATTTATTCCTTTTCATGCTCTCTCTGATTGTCTTTGCCCCTGTCATGTTATCTTATTTGTACCTTTTATGCTTTGTTCTTGTATTGCTCTCGTCGGTGTCATCATTTCTATTCTTTCTGCTTCCTTACACTTACACTTTTCTTCCTGAGCTCCCCCTAAAACTCTTTATCCTTCTGTATTGTTTTCAAGGAGGTGGAGAGAAAGAGTGTAGAAAAAAAAAGAGATGAAGAAAGAGGTAAGAAAAAAGCTAGCATACGATAGGAGCCAGGGAGACGAGTAAAAGAGCAGAGACTAAAAGCTCATTACTTTCCCCCTGATGGGAGAAAATGAGTGAGGGGGCAATAATAAAGCTTGAATTTTTCAATACTGTTAAAAATGGGGCTCTGACAGCTCGCCGCCAGTGCAAGGGACAGGCGGCGACAACGCGTGGTGAGCCACCGAATTAGCAATACCATACATCATAAAATCTAATTAAATCAAGGAGCAGAATCAAATTAGTTTTCTGTGACTCAAACCGCCCGCCAAAAGGGCTCTATTAAATGAACTGTAGAGAAGGGATTAAATAATTCACAGTGAG
This sequence comes from Symphodus melops, assembly GCF_947650265.1. Classification (NCBI taxonomy): domain Eukaryota; kingdom Metazoa; phylum Chordata; class Actinopteri; order Labriformes; family Labridae; genus Symphodus; species Symphodus melops. The sequence continues at coordinate 17,055,604 of NC_136705.1, forward strand.
GGATTTTGCATTTATACAAAAATTGTGCACTTAATTGTCCGTGCTATATTACAGATTTGGCCTTATGTTAACAATGAGCCTAAAGCACACTTACTCGTGCACGCTGGGCACACATTAGGGCCTACATGGTCGACAAGGCTTCAAACTAAGGGGATATTAGAGTAACCATTGGCTTCGTGCCACCAGTATAGTAGAGCAGAGGGTTCTAGAGCAGCCAAAGGGGATGGTGATAATACTTAAATGAGCTAAAATACCTGGAATGAAAGGCAGTAGTGGTGAAAATAAACAGATTCAGATGTGAATATAAGGCGAGACTTTCTCTCAATGCTCTTAAATTTATGTTTGTATCCACAGAATGATGTAGGCGCAGACTTATTGAGAAACCCGCGTCAAACTAAACATGTCAGATGAAGTTCTGTCATGAAAATGGAGCACTTTTGTTACAGTGCTGTGAGAGCGTTCAACCATCCCAGCTATTCTCTCCCTCCCTCTCTCCGAAAACACCTTTACTTTCAGTTTCTCCGTCTCCCACATCCTGCCCTCCCCTTGCATCAAAACAGCACAACTTTATTATAGTCGCTGTCAATACGGTGATAATAGAAGAACGCGGAGGGGAGAGACTACCATATTACACTTTTAACGAGAATATAGCAGATGCACATTGAGTGAATATTGAGTTTTAAAACTTGTCGGCGTGTGATTTGTGGCCTTGTCAGTGCAAATATTTTTCACTGTCACAGCAGCAAGCCAAGGCTGTCACTTCAGCGGTCAGCTGGGACGGGGGGGAGGCAAAACACAATGATCTGGCCCTTAATGGAGAACCGCTGGGACTGGCATGGAGGTGATGAAGCACTGTTTAGTTTGCGGCTGCCATATTTCTGCTTGGGGACGCTATTATAAAACACAGTGTTATTTTGTCAGATTTCAATCATGAGCCAGGTTATTTGTCACCTGCTGTCACATTGTTGGGGCAAGTCAGGCTGACGGTGACATATGCGTCGTTCCATGCAGCCCAACCCCCCCAGCTTTGGAGAAGACCAGAGTTTTCTTTAGTCTGGAGGTAAAAACTAACCGCATAGATCAGTTCTTCCACTTCTTGGTCTTAATTTATCTTTCAAGAGGCAAGAACATGTATGAAAATAAAGTGTTACTCATTGGCACTGTTGGAATTTTTATTTGAGATGATCTAATATTATTTTCTTTCAGACACTGATTCTGTCGTCTGACTTTGCAAATTGAGTATTAATAATGTTGGGATTATCCAGGATTGGTCCCTCTGCTTTGTCGGCACTGTATGACTGTATTGAATAGGATTAGTTATTTTGTATTTTCACTTTGCATTACAGACTTCTTCCATCAGTGTGTAAATAGGTAGGTGTGACATGTGGTGTACAGTAAAAGCACTTTGAGTAGTCAGAAGACTTATTGAGTAAAGCGTTCTATACATGCTCAAGTCCATTTTCTATTTAGAGATACTTTCAAAGATCGGCGCAAATGCCAGGAAATGGTCTTTATCCTCCTCTAGGCCAGTGCTTTTTTTTTTTTTTTTTTACCTCAGCTGATGGGCAACTCATCTCCACTGCTGACGATTTAACTTGTTTGTTTGGCTGTAGTGTTGGTATATATGTCACTGTGTACATGGCTTGAGACTTGTGGATGGTCTGTGTAAATTTGAGACTGGCATCTGTACAGCCCGGTCACTGAACACAGCTGAATAGGATGACGTGGGGCAGAGTCTTGGCATCAGCTGTTTAATCGGTGCTCCTGTACTTATCTTTAGACTTTATTTTTTTCATGTGTTCACCTTTGTCCAGTTACTTCTCCTTCACGTTCTTTCTGCTATTTGCAATTTAATTAAAAAGCCATGGGGAGCCATCTTGGTCTCAATGCATCTGTTTTTTAGCAGGAGTAAAAGTGTCAAGTATCGCCATAGAGGAAGCCCCAGGGAGCTATGCTTTAATTCCCTCCAATAAAAAATGCCTTTTAGGTGGGATTTACTTTACTATGAGCTTATTGTGCTTCAGTATAGACTTCTTTTAAAGATAAAGAATGGGTTCCTCCCTTCCTAACACCCATGTTGATCCATGTTGAAGTCACAAAAGGTTGCTGGCCACGAGAACATCCAGGTGGGGTCCAATTCAAAGGCCACTTTGCTCTTTAAAAAGCCCCTGTTTTCCTGTTTCTTGTCTCAAGAGCTTGTATTTTTTCCAATTCCCTTTGTAACATCATGTGCTGAACATCACAGCTTTCATTTTTGTTTGAGTGTGAATTACAAATGATTGAATAAAGTTCAAGCGTGCAGTTCAGTGACATATCATAAGCATTATGCCCCCGCACACTTAGACCTGACAGATACATCCTGTATAAAATGCAATTTAATCTGCTATCTAATTTTCCTTCTCAATGGTTACATCTTAGACATCTGAAATCAAAAGGAAAACAAGGGACCTCGATTTTGCTTGTTGACATTGAAATCTGCTTTTCAGTTCACTGTACATGTCAGCTTCTCTGACACCCCTCAGTGACTTTATTTCCCAATCGAATATGTTTTATTTCCTTGTTGCCCTTGTGTTTGAACGTTATGCCCTCTAGGCAAATGCACGAAAATAGTGATATATTTGTGGCAAATGAACTATATGCACCAGCCTTTTAGACGGTTTGTAGATGTACTTGAAACCAAACTGTCAGTCCGTATACAGAAAAAAATGCAAATACTGTTTGATTTATGACGCAGTGTCTTGTTTGTTGACAGTGTGTTTTCATCATCTATCCATATGCCTGAATAAAGTTGTGGTTTTACCTCTGAAGGCTAACCTGTTTCTCGATGAGTGTTATCTGCTCTGTCGCTGAAACATTAAACAATCCACTTTTCAGAATTAACCCAAATTTGTCAAGCTGTACAAACTTTTTCCTTGATGCACGCTATTTGTAACTTGCTGTAATGCAAAACACAGTTCTCAGTACAGCACACACATAACCAAACACACACAGCAACCATTAGCTCTGGCTGACACGGTAGCCATTAGCACACTGTATCTAGTTGTGTGCGTTTCATTTCAGAAGAAGAATCATTTACATAATGTGTGTTTTCCCCAAACGGTGTGAACAACCGGCACTCTGTGTAGGTTTCCTGTTGGCAAATGTTTCAAACTGACCTTGGGAAACGGTCCACCTGCAAAACGCTACGCAGTTACATCCATAATGGGCCTTTTACTTTGTTTTTGTGTACGTGTGTGTCCGCAAGCATGCAGATGTGCGCTTGGAAGAGTGTGTATCTGCATGTGCACTATTAGGTGTTTCTGTGTGTGTGTGTATCTACAGCTGATGACTCGGTGCCAGCCGGACGGCTTTTATACGTATTAATATTAATATGTGCCTGAGCTGCAGCCCATCACATCCCTGCCCCTAGGTGCAGAATGTCCAAGGGCGGCCATTATCATCCCGATCTGACTGTCAGTGAACCTGGAGGAAAGTAAGACAGGAGTGTGCCTGGGTCAAACAGTCAGGCTAATGCAGCTCAATCCAGCAGCAGTGTGGACAAAAGTGTTAAAAATGGATGACGTGCATCTATTTGTACTGCAATTCCATATGAAATGCCTCCTCTTATAGCTTCATGCATACACTGTCATTTATGCATGTACACAAAATTATGTACACTTGCCCTCATATGCACACTGCCATAAAAGCATATACCATATGTATAGTGTAGGAAAAAAAATCCCTCTTCTCTGTGTTTATCAGGCACCTTCCCGATGACAAGTACTATTCGTTTTCCACTAAGTTGGTGTCTTGGTCCAGAGGGCAATATTGATGATAATGTTAACCATGTCCCATAAAGTCAATCAATCAATGGAATATTAAATGTATATGTCTGGGAGGTTGTCAATGGAGCGCTCAGGGGTGAATCTCCAATAGCCTGTCAAGCTTTATTGCCTTTTATGGGGGATCCACCAATGCGCTGTTTCTGTGACAATACACCTGTACAGTATATCAAAGAGGCTGTGACATCACAGCTTCAGACAGAAAGGGAAGACAACCAAACACTCTTCATCTCTTTCTCTTTTCCCTTCTTCTCTTTTATGCACACAGGCAGACACACAGCACCCCCGCTGCACACCAAAATAGATGAATTTTTGTTCTAACAAAGGCAGTATGGTAATTAAATGTCAGATAAGGCCATTCAGAATGTCCGAGACTGTGCCAGGCAAATATCCTGATCAGCTTAAAATCAACCAAGTGGGACAGAATAACAAAAATCCAAATTGGTTGGTCTAGATCAGCTTGATAGGGCTTTTCAATATAACACACAACAATGGCCAAAATGAATAGGAATCAAATTACGAGAGCTGCGATATGGCATGAAACTGCACGGGGGAATTCAAGCACAATCACTTTTCAATGTGGCTTCCAATATTGCAGCCAATCCTCGCACGATTCATATCCGATCACAAATAATGTTTATCACCCCCATATCTCTCTCCCTAATGGAAAAGGCCTAGTGTTGGGGTTTAAGGAGTGCATTCATTTTTAATGAGGTCTGGGCATTGGCCAGAATGAAATGAACAGGCTGAGAGAGTTTTGGGCTGCAGTACAGCAACGACCAGCAGTAAAAGGTCAATCCATTCTTTCTAATTTGACCAGGTTATGTGCAACTATAAGTTGCTTGGCTGTTTATTGAAGTCATGCAGCCATTCTTACTTCAACGATATGGAACTGTTTAGATCTATTTGTACTGCCTTGTAAAGCTCAGTTGCTAGTTGGCGCTTTCAAAAGGTTTCTCCATGGAAGAAAGATGGAATATTAGAACAGATTCGCAGGACAGTGTTTTTCAGTTTTATTTAAATGACAAATATTGAGTACAACACTTTTGAATGAGCTTTTTCGGTTGCTCTGTGTCTTTTCTATTCCAAAACTCCTCCAAGTATTCTCTCCTTTGCAGAATGTTCTTTATAGCCACCAGATTGCAAACCAATAAAATCATGCACCAACTGTGCTAAAAAGGAAGCGATGTCTCTAAAAAGTGATTCTCTTTGGTGTTTGTGGGTTTCGAAAGACCATCAAATTCCATGTAAGATAAGCCCTCATGCAGGAGTAGACACTCATATTTTATGTCTAATTCGGGAGGAGAAGATGTATTTCCTGCTTCCCCCCATTCAGGAAGCATGATTGGTGTGTGACTGCGCGTCGTGACGAGATCACTTGGCGGGGGCTGAGGATAAAATGTCGCTTAGGATAATGTGATTGCCCTTAAGGTACAAGGAGGTGAATTATATTCCCTGATTTATAATCTGAAAATTAAAGACTCACTCATTTTCTAATTTAATTCCACCTTCAATGGAACAATGTTCACTCTGAGCCAAATTGGCGAATAATGTTACTAATTCAGATGCAGATGTAATTTCTATTCGGGGGGCTGCGGCGTGCTGTGATGAACGAGTCCCGGATGGATCGTTGCCACTCCTATCTCCCCGTCTCGACAATTCCCCAGCAGTTGTGATAATAACCTGAGCAATAAAGGAGGGAGAGGCAGTGCTAGCCTGTACAAGTCATCTGATACTTCATCTAATAGTATTTCTGTCCTTTCCTGTGTCACTCTGTCAGCTGACACTGCGCTCTCCCATCGAAGAAAACAGAGTATAACCGAGTATCATCGATGTAAAACTGCATGAACACAAGGACTCCTAATATCCTGCATAATTACTGCTTCCTTCTGCAATACAAAAAAGTCATTGCAATAAATCTGCTGTTAAAAACTTGATTGAATGCAGGGTAAATGTCAAGGTAATTATGAGGCGCTGAGGGTTAAAAGCAACGTTAAATCCTCCTGCAGAGTGGTGACATTCAAGTGAGGGAGGAAGAGATAGCGAGGGAGAAAAGCGACAGAGAGAAGGGCTGAGTTTGTAAATGTATCAGCCAACACGAATCGAACAGTTCCTCACTTGTCATGACTCTTTTATTTATGACTGCGAAGCATTTGAGATACGACCTCTGTATGACTGGTTTCTTCCTGCACACTAATGGCTCCATTAAGAACAGCATTCATCATGGAAAAATATCGTAATGACGCAAACATGTTCAGTCATTTAACAAATTCCTCATTTAGCTATTTTCTGTGTTTGCTGACTTAAACCCAGCGAGGGTACACTGACTAAAAAACTCCAATTGTTGAAGAAGGTCAAATCCTGGAACATTTATTGAACTCATATGAAACCCTTTCAGTCAAGCTTTGCCTTACACGCAATTGAAGGAATATTGCAAGGTCTAAATTATTCACAGCGACTGGAACACAAAATGCCTCATTTATAATGTTTAATTTCTAAATGTTGATTACACAATTAGTGCTACAAAATCTCAAAGTAGACTTGTACATCTAAAGGCCACTACAAAGTTGTTAGTAGTCCTTTTTCTGTTTCTGCCCCGCCCTCTATCCCATCCAATCAGGTCTTGGCAGACTGTTGTCCACTGTTTCTGCTTGAAGTTTGATCCTGTCAGATAAAGGTTTATCCTTGCCACTATGGCCAAGTGACTGCTCACACTGGGTTGGGTAGCATTTTAGAAAGAGTACAATATATGTTAAGTATCATGAGAGGACTGTTGCTTTGAATCTGGTGCTCAAAACTAAAAAAAAATTATAATAATGCAGATTGATTGATTGATTGGTTGATTGATTGATTGAATAGCTTCCAGAGAGCCTTAAGATATCTTAACAGGTTCTCTTGTTATTGGACATGTCTTTGGAACTTTTTATAGTTCATCGAATAGTGCAGAGGATATGTCACATCTTCATGCAGTACAAGTCTTCATGCTTTGACTAAATGTGAGAATAAATCCGCCCAATGTTTTTGATTTGTGTTTCTTCATTTTTTCCTTTTTTTTTCTTTGAAATTTACACAGCCTAAGTTTTCTTTTTGTAATTCATACTTTAATTTTTGCACCCATGTGCCATTCATATGAGAAGCCTGGGCTTATTACTGGAGGAGCAGTAGAAACAATTTGCTTTTACACCCCGGGTTATCTATTGGAATGAAAGAGGAGGTTAGCCTCTTCCATGTATCTCAGCATCAAGCAGATGTGCTGTTACACAAGTACGTATCAGAGTTACTGGCAGAGGTCACCGTTCAGCCTTGTTCAGGAGTGGAGGGGGTTGGTCTTGTGTGAGGGGGTGGGTGCACAGCTGAGAGCCTGTGGGTGCTGTGTCGTGTGTCTCCTCTTCAGATCCTAATGATCTGCTGAACATAATGACCCCAAGACGACGGGGCCTCCACGAGCCTTGACTATAGGCCTCCTCCAGCCCTCTGCTCACACTCACTTCAGAAATAATGTGAAAGACAGGTTTTTTTCGCTCTCGCTGTTTTGTTCTCCCCCATTCTCTCGTCCCCCTTTCTGCTCTCCTCCCTCAGCCACTGTACGAGCCAAAGCTCCATGACAAAAAGCCAATAGAGTTAGCTGCCAAGGCTCAGAGCTGTGAGAGGGATAACTGGCGCAGAAGGTTAAAGCAACAATGTGCTCAGCCCCATTGAGCTGCTCCTTCTGTGTGTGTGTGTGTGTGTGTGTGTGTGTGTGTGTGTGTGTGTGTGTGTGGGTGTGCGTGCGTGCGTGTGTGTGTGTGTGTTCAGTGTGTGTCTTAGGTGTCAAGGGTTGTTAAAATGTATATTCTCTGATATATTAAAAAGAACACCTGTTCACTTGTGTATTCCTCAGCTTCCACAATAATGGGGGCCTCATTTGATTTCAATCAAACCTTAGTTATGAGTTTAAGACTCCAGGAGAAACTCAATGTGTGCATTCAACGAGAAAGGTAAAGCACACACAGGCTGCTTAATTGCCTCGGTAGAAATGCTAATTATTGGCTTCTTTTATTGTTTGAAGATGTCATGACAGACTCTGAGTGAAAAGCAAATGTCTGAATTTTCAGATAACAAACGGCTCTCTCGCTCTTGCAGGTAACAATTTCAAGGCTGCTGCTTTTTCCACAGAAGGCACACGGCTTCAATAAAAGGTGTGATATCCCCCCTCTCTCTCTGCACACTATAATGGTGCCTTGTTTGGAAATGACAGGTGTACGAATGGGGCCCTCTCTTTTCCTAAGTACGGCAAACCGTGGTCATTCTCTCTGCTTTGTTTTTAGCGTAATAGCCCCATTTACAAAACGTCGGGCGAAATTAATGTGGGACAAACGCGGCGGTAACCGAGCCAACTAATTTTTGCTCATTCAACTTGAATTATTAATAGGTGAGAAATATACCATATGCTTTCAGAGGAACGGCATACATTCATTTTATACAGAATTGCTGCTGTTTTGTGAAAAGTATAAGTAGCTTAACTGCTCTTTTCAAAAGCGGTGACTTATATGGAGGACTTAATGATGTATAAATCAGCCAGTGTAATTACGCTTCCAGCTGCTGCCTTGGGCCGCGCTGAGACTATGGGCCCTCTGCACCAAGACTGCAGCCTTCATCACCTGAATCCCTTTTAATCAGGCGGCACTAGTTTTCTCTCCTCAGATCACATCGTTATGAGTTATTGATGGAGAGGGGAGGGGGGAGAGGAACTGTACAGGAGTGTGTCTGTGTGTATGTATGCGTGAGCATGCTTGCATGCGTGTGTGTCTGTTTGCATGTTTGCAAATGTTTTTATTTACATCAATCTGTGTACCTTGAACTGGCACATTTAAGAATGCCCCTTTCTTTAACTATGTAACTTAATTACACAGATGTTTATGTGCAGATCTTCTTTATATCAAATGTGCATTTTTCAGTAGTAGACAATGGGATTAGCTGTTTCTTTTTATGTTCATCAGCAACAATTTCTTCACATGTGGACATCTACTTTACAATAAACCCCTGATTCAGATAATAGAAATACAGTATATAGATGAAGTGATAAACATCATCTGTCAGAGGTAATATTCTATCACTCATAGGTAAAGCTCTGTCACTTTGCTCATATGCACATCTTGGTCATCATCATTGCAGTTTTAGTGGAGAGTTTGAATAGGAAAGTACCACTGTGTTGTTTTTGTCTTGGTGAAGAGATGGGGCACCACCTAGTGCACAGTCACTGCCACAGCTTTGAGCCAACCTTCCTTCCATCGAAACCTTTGTTGGTGGCTACGTATAGATTCCTGCAGGAGTACACTAACTTGGAATTCTCTGTGCTTCTGACAATGTTACAACTTCAATTTTAGTTTCATTCGGAGCTTTGCAAACATTTGGTGTGTCATATTTTCTACTCCTCTTTTAAACATACAGGTTTTGTTGTGTTGACTTACAAATTCCACCATTAAAGCCCATAATTATACCATGATGACAGAAACAAAAACATTAAAGCGGGGGGCATACCAATTTAAAGCCAGCAATCCTACAATCTGCAGTTAATAATGCTTTTTTGACTCATCCTGTTCTTGGTTTATTGCTTATTGTGGACATTTGTGTTCTTGTTAAAGCAATGTGCGACATGTTTAGACCTGTGCTTCAGATGATGGAGTAAGAGTTTGACATCCGAAATGATGAGAAAAAAGGATCTCTGAACACAAAATCATGGCATGGATTTAAACAATCATATCAAACTCTTCAAGAATCAGATAAGGAACATAGCATGAGCAGGGTTAGCATTGAGGAACATGGCTGATATTTTCATGATGTCCTATCTTTAAAAAGCCATACACTTTGCATAGACCCACTCTACTTGCTCTGCAGAGCGAAGACAGATGCAAAGCAGTGCGGTCACACCAACATGAAATGAGGGTGATGGAAAACAACAAATGTCAACCATTGACTTACTGTAAATGTTCAACAATGTGTTCTGAAATGCCTGCCTTCCTGAGAAGAGGCTGGGTCACTGCTAATTTAAATGGAATCAGTATCCTTTTGTTGTGTCAGATGCTGCATCAGTTATCATTTACATGTGTTACTCATACAGAGGTCACAAATATCCTTTCAATGCAAATGACTTCTGTATAACCCTCACACACATTCAGTGTCAATGCTTGAGTAAACTGAAACAATGCTCAGGGGTCAGTGACAAAAGATCGAGAACTAATGGCCACTCTGAGTTTAAATCACCGTTTGACGGATCTGTTAATCTAGGAAAATATGGCAGGTCTCTTATATATACTTACTATGTATTTGATTGACTAAACGGTGAGTTTTGAGGTATTAAGCAATCTAAAAGAAAATGTTTACACATTTTCTTTTAGATTGCTTAATACCTCAAAACTCACCGTTTAGTCAATCAAATACATAAATACAAGCCAGATGAAACCTCAGGATCCCTTGTTTACCAAAGTTATGCATGCTGGAAAACAAACAACAGTGAGTGTTTTCTTGTCGATGTGTGTCTGTTAAAAGTGATCTGCTAGGATGGCAACATGTATGCAAATTGGTACAATAATTTGTATCAAGATGTGTTACCATGGGGAAAAACATTACAACATAAAACTGGGAGTTTTTTTTATAATCTGGGTGAGCTTCATGGACTTTTTTTTTTAAGTCAGTAATGATCAATAAAGCAAAGAACAGGGGTGTTCCTTATCCATGTGCTAATTCATTTGGCTATTGAGAAGTGAATTTATTTCCTCCAAGACTGACCGTGATATTACTATGAAACCCCCCAAAAGACACAATTACTGTAAGTAAACACATTTTTTTTTTCTTATCATACAAACCAAAAAGTTATACATTGTGTCTGTTTTTGTCATCCTTGGACATGCTCAACCTTCGATAGTTGTAACAAAAAGGGACATCTTAACAGCGAGCAGAGTGAATCCAGACAGGGATTAGTAACTGAGTGCCTCCTTGTTAATTGTCACATCAAACAAACAGGTCCTAAGTGGCAAAGGTTCCAGTTCGGTGCTAAGTGGACAGAGAGTGGGCGCTGTCTCTAGATCGCTCTCTTTGTCTGCTTTCATTAGTTGGTCAAGCCCCTACATTAAGAAGCCCACACTGCAGTCGTGTTTTCCTTGCCGGGTAATGAAACACACACCTGCTACTCTCAGCCAGTGAATAGAAACTTGAATCTAATATCAGCATCATGTGGCTTCTATTAGTGATCACAATGCCTGTGGTTTGTGTGTTGATTTTTGCGTCGGCCTGTGTTGCCGTGTGTACATGTGTGCGTCTGTACAGTATGTGAGCTGCAGTTTTGGTAGAATCAGGAAAAGCATAGAAAGAAGAGATGAACAGATGGGGAAGGGAGCAAAAGAGCATTCAGTCTGGAGTTAAACTTTTCTCATTATTGTGCAGAGCATCCTCTCCACACCTGCAGCTGCCAAAGGGAAGACAACAACCTATGGAGGTGAAAGTCAAAAATCTGACATTTTAATATCTAAAACCTTCAGATTTCATTGCCTCTGAATGAATATATTGTCTTTATTAATTGTTGTTTATGAATGCAGATACAATGCCAAAAAGATCTAATATAATCTTTTATCTTCTGATACTCCTGAAATCGAGCAAACTGGTGATAAAAATCAAAATGAGATTGGTTAGATTTTCCTTGCCGATGTGCACATACACACACACACACACACACATACACAAACGTACAGCTCCATCTTGAAATGCTAATTTATGATTAGCATCATTATGCAGTTGTGTAATTTCACAAAAGCCTTCCCACAGTGGCGCACAAAAGACTCATTCACCGCCGGAGCTGCTGCTCTGTGTGGGGAAGAATTATGGCACGTAGATGAATTCATTCATGTAGAGAAGGATTTATTCGATAATTATAGACCTTCACAGTTTTAATGCCACTTAATGAGGAGCTTGCATAGCGTGATTCCTACTCGAGCTGACGAATGGATGTTGGTTTTTTTATTCTGGTGTTTTTTGTTTTGCTCCATACAACATCTGTTAGCCTTTCTGGTGTTGTGAAGCCTGATTTTTCTCTCTGTCTATTTTACAATTACTCCCATTAAGTAGGCAATTAATTAATAGGCTGGTGGTCAGGTGTGGATTAATAAAGGCTAGTATAGTGTTAGTATAAATACCACTCCCATACTACTTTAACATACAATCTTTGTTCAACTAATTAAACTTAACTAATTATAATTATTTACCTGTAAGTATACAGTATGCTTTGTTTACCTGTGCTTGTCACTGTTGATGAATAAATGCAGACACATACATCAGCTCTGTTTACCATACTGCCAGTCTTAATGCGTCATAGCCATGTTGTTGCAGATCAGTAATTAACTTGCCAAAGTTTAATTGCTCAATCATCAGCGGTTAACAAAGAGGCGTGAATGTCCCCCCCACCCCAGACTTTCAACATACTATATTTATAATGGCTGACAATTATAGCAAGGGCCCTTTAGCTGGGGTAGCACTGGTAAAAATCTGCTGGCACTAATGAAAAGCTAAAATCACTCCTCCCACAGCAGTTATTAGGAGCAAATTATAGGTCAGTTGAAGGGCTGGTAGTTATGTGCATTAAAATAAATAACACTGATGCTTGAAGCAAGTGCAGCAAATGAATGAGTAGCATATGTTCTTCGGCTTTTTTTCCATATTGTATCTCAGGATTTTTTCCCTTAGATTTTTAAACAGTGTAAACTTTGATCATCACTCTTAAGCCCCTCTAAATGGAAAATCTGTTTTTTTTTTAATTTAAATCATTAAATTGTTTATGATGTTCTGAGAGAAAAATTCTCCAACTGCCTATTTACGCCCCAATCACTGAACGTCAAGACTCTGACATGTTGTCAGAGCCAAACAGACACTGCTGCATCTTTGTAGTCTGAGAAAGTGCCCGACTCCTTATGGAATATGAAATGTAACTGTTCTTCAACCTGCTGTTATGAGATGCACAAGCTTGATCAGGATATTTTTAGGTGGGATTCTAATTCTACTATATTTTCCTGCAACTAAGCTGTAGCTGCAGCAGTATTTACTGGTTGCAGTTTTGCAATTAATTCTCAACAAATTGACGGAAGTACTTTTTGAAACAGTGAGTTTTTTTCCACTTTGTGTTCCCTTTTTCTCATACCCATTTAAAAAAATGATTCAATATTTAAAGAAAACATAAACACAAGCAATTAAGCTTTTTAATTATACCGGCAAAAGAAAAAGTATATATTTAAAGTTATACAGTAAATACAGATGAGGGAAAAGTGATCAAAATACATCCCGTCTTTAACCTTTTTCCTGTTAAAACCAATCTGTTGACTATTGTACAGCATTACATGAAGCCAAGCACTTCAAACCTCAATAGCCAGACTTCTTAAACAATACTTTATTTTTTGGACGTCAGAAGCATGCTGTGCAAACTCTCTAAATGCAGCATTACTATGCAGAGTGAAGAATGCCCCCTGTCTCTTCATCACCACCCCCCCCCCTCCTTTTTTATCTCCTCTAATCTTTCTTTCAGTCCTCCTCTCTGCTCCTCTCCCTCGTCCTGTTTGGTTGCTCGGCCCGGCCCGATGGAATGCCACATCTCTTTGATCAAGTCTTCATTATCTGTGACTCTGTGATGCTCCTCTATCGGGTGGGGAAGTGTGGCCCTCTGTGTGCGAGAGGCCCCTCCACACAAGACTGAGCAGTCGCCAGGCATTCCGCCTCAGTAAATGAAAAGCATCCCCGTCCATTGCGGTCCCTGTGCAGCTTCCACCAGGTGGAATGCTCGGCCTCTGTCACTCATAGCATTGCTGAGGGCTATTAGCAGTTCATTAAGAGACTGGCTGTGCGCCTTGCTGTATCAATTAGGGGATAGTTGATATGTCTGTTATTGTCAGTCTGTTTCAGATTGCACTGCTTCTCAATGACTGCTTGGGGTTTTGTGCTGTTTGATTTCTAGTTTTTATGTTGATGTATGTGTGGTCTTGGAAGGGCAATAACCCTAATAATGAGTAGACCAATGAATAGATAAGTATTGATAATCAGATTAGAACACATATTTTCAGGATAGGTAAAATGTATACTAAAATTGTGCTTATCTTGTTTGTTTTGGTCTCAGAAATCTTCCCCTCAAAAATTGTAAAAGGGACATTGTTGCCATCTGCAGGTTAAAAAGAGTACTGTCAGAATATCTGTTGATAAAGGGGTCTAGGGGCTCTGTTTATTTAGATAAACTTTGTTTACAGTTTTGACCTGCCTTTGTCTTAGAAGAACACAGCCCTGTAACAGACCATTTGAGGTAAACTGGTAAATTTGGCTTTTAACAGCCCCAACTGCCAACTGTCTACAAGTTAAGAGTTTATATTATGCATTCATTAGTTATCAGGAACAAGAAAAACGACAAGTTGGCCAGATTCTAAAGGAATTACTGTTAATACTTTCACAAGCTGTAATACAATATATATCAAATTTGTATAACAGCCACGGTCCCTGCGGCCTCATCTGGCTAATATAAAATATCCCGAAGAGTCGACCGTTGTAAGAGCCAGCTAGGCAAATCTCAGGCAAATTCCTTCTGTTGTTCACAAACATGATTCCTCATTTTTCTTCGGGGAGCATGCTTCTTTGCATGCATATCTGATCATTTTGTATGGAGATTCAAACTGCGATGAGCGCTGTCACTGTTTTCACACAAGTGCAGAGGCACTTGATGATAAAAAAGAAACATCATATAAAAGTAGCTTTGCACGCATCTATTTACTTTCCTTTTCTTATTTGCATCAATAACTGTGGGCTAAAGGACTGATTTAACATCCCCTTTCTTTGATATTTCAATCAAGTCTGAGAGGTACATTCACTGTCACACCAAACCAGTGGCTGACTTTTAAGCTTGGGTACTTTTAAGATCTATAGAATCCCTGAATGGTTCTACTATCTTGAAGTTAATGCTTTGCGGCAGGTTTTTGTATCAGAGGCCTTTGTGTGCATTGGTGCTAATGTAAAAAAGTGCTTATAATGCTGTGAAAAAGATGCTGTATACAGTATTTATTTCTAATTTGTTGAATGACATTTATTTAAACGCAAAAGTTTCATACGGCGCTAAATTTTGCTTCCTGAATTGGAAAATTTTAGATGTTTTAAATATTAAATTATCTGTATTTCATATGTCATTATGTATTTTTATAAAGCTGTCTTGTGATCAACATAAGTCTTCTTTATGGGCCTTAACAGAAGTAAATGTTATACGATGATTAATAAATCCCCATCATGTTTGGTTTTTAATGCAAGTAATTTCTCTAATGCAGAAGAGACTGTCAAAAGAGCATGCATGAAACTACCAAGTAGGGTTGTTGAAGAAGATTTAAAAATTGATGCGGAATCCCTGACATGCTGACAAGGTATGCACAAAAGGCTTTTAACACACCTCTGGGCTCTGTATACTGTAGAGCACTTTTATAGTTAAGAGCAGAACACAATTGAGAACTGTCAGATGTTGACTGCATCCTGATCAGAACGATACATGAAAAAGCAACAAAGGACACGCAGATGATGATAATGCCAATTATTACATCTCGTTCAGGGGTCAGAGAAAGCAGCATTGAACCAAGTCACCATTACCCGATAAATGGCTGAACAAAACTCTTTTCTCTCCTGTGAAATTGTTTGGCAGCCATTAGCAATGCAGTGTAATGCCAATGATTGACGTTGCTGTCTACTTAGCAGTGACATGGGATGTGTGTGTACTGGGAGGGGTCGTCGGCCTGCAGAGGGGGGCAGTGCAGGGGATTGATCGGGGTCTGCGTTGTTGCCAAACGGGGGGTGAGGGTGTATTGGCGCGTAGACAATGAGCCTCGGCCAGTGCTGAAAGGCCCATTCTGCGTATCCCTGTTAGCTGTCTATTATCCGCGGTCTCCAGGGGGCTACTAAATAGAGGGCATGTGTTAGGCAGACATTTATCATGTAATTACAGCACTAGGATCCGTTTCTGATGGTGTGTGATGATTACTAATAATTACTGTGCATTTCACGCCTCCAAAGGGCCCAGATGGGGTCCCAGGGCGTCAATACAAAGAAAGAGGAGGAGGGGAGGAGGAAAAACCGTATTGAGGGAGGTAAAAGAAATGGAAAGACAGATGAAGAGAAAGTGAGGAGGGATAGTGTCTAGCCTCAACCATTTATAGGTGCTCATTAGCTAAATGAATTGAACCATATGTGTCCACTTCCTAATTAAAGGGAGGAGAGGAAAGGAAAAAAAACAAAACAAAAGACAGTGGAAGCAAAATAAAAACAGACAACATTTTCTGTAGCCATGTTTGTTTTGGACAGGAATCAAATGTCATCTACTGTACAGTCCAAAGGCTATTTTTATTTTCTTTCAGATCCCAAGGGCATTTATATTTGTTTCTTTAAGCAATCATTTTTGAATTATACAACATTAACAATCAAAAACAATTATAATAAAGGAGGGACCCATTGTGATCTGTGATTTTCTGTAGGCACCAACTTAACCCCATGTTGCTTTTATTCCAGAAGCAGCACACCCATTTACATTGTAAACAATTATAGCAAGGTTTCATGTAGCTTGATTTGTGATAGCTTGACTGATATACAGTCATCCTCCAAAGGTGTCATATCTTTAAAAGAATGGACTGAGACCGAGGTTTAAATAAAAACAAGAGACAGTCTCTTATGAAAGCAGCCATCTTGGCTCTGTCAAGGCAAGCGAAAGGGGTTTGTGCGGTCTGGGAACCAATATGGGTGAAATACAGTGATTCACAGTTGTATTTCTGCCCTCTACAGGAATCTGGATAAATCAAGCTGCCACTGATATGATGTAGTAAGGAATCATAGAGAAGGGTTATGCTGCAGAGTGTATGTGTGTACTCGTATGTGTGTCACTGATAGCTGCAGCTATGAAATGGAAAGGACGGATCAACAGCAGTGCAACTATTCCCGTAATTCTACTGAACTGAAACTGAAGCCCCCATGTGCCCCCTATAAATGCTTACATTAACCTGCACAAGACATTTAGTGGGGCCTCTTTTTTGCTTCTTTAAGGGGTCCCCTAGTAAAGACCACAAGGTCTCCACCTGGTCAAGGTGAGCTTGAATGAAACCAACCAATTGTCAGCACAAAAGCCACCCAGATCAATATGGTTGGAGGAGGAGGGGGTGGTTGGGAAAGATGAGGACCGTCCTGTTTAATAGAAACAAATTGCTCTCCACTTCCCGGTGACACAGATAGTGGACCATTTGTACCTGCTGGCCTTTGTTGGGAACAACAGAAAGGAAATGTACTCATCCTGGCCAGGGATAAAGTTCGGGGGCTTTTTGTTACACGCCAGTCACCTTAGCCTCCATGCCCACCCCCTCGAACAAGCACAGCGGTTAAGTAGTTCAGGTGCCTGCTACATTCTGTTAGATTAAAGGTCCCTGGTTCTGGTCTGAGTTGAATTGCCTCAGCTGCAGCTGAAGGGAGAGGAGGGGTAGGGGGTTGGTGGGGAGTGGCGAAGTTGTAGGACCATGGGGCATGAAAGGACGTCTTGTGCATGCTCACAGAGGCGAAACGCTTTTGGACAGCGGAGCGGCATCTCTCTACACCAAGAACCTGAAAGAAAGTCTGTTGGGTGGGTTAGTGAGTTGGAGTGTGTGCAGGCAGAGGGGGGGTTACCCCATCCCCTATTCAAGTTGTCTCCTTTTGCTCCGTCTGTATGTTCGCTGACATTTCCCTCAGGTTAGTGGAAAGCTGTACATTTGTCTGCACCGAGGACTTGTGCAGGTGGGTAGTGGGTAGGATCTCAAAGGCTTTTTGAAACACACTGTTGCCCCAATGGAACATAGACCTAAAGAAAATGGACACAATGCACACAGGACATGAGGGAGGGGGTCTATGTAACTGTGCGCCAATGTGCACCTGTGCAGCCCATTCACTTACACAGAGCAGCAGTGGATGCAAGGTTCTTAGAGGAGAGGGTAAAAACCCCTGAGGACAAAGAACAAAGGGTGATTGACATCTGACACATAGCAAGTGCAACTTAATCGCTAATTATTGATTGGCAGTTGTGTGTTTCATTAATTTAAATTCAACTGTATTTAGAGAAAGTCCCTTTGGAGATTACTTTCCACTCTCAATTGCAGAATCATATCTGCTGTGGACTGACTCTATTGTATAATGTGTGCTGTTAGAGTGTGTCCCAATTCAGTTATTAAATCTACTATATGTCTCCTTCACATATTTCTATTACATTCTTTCTGCAGCCAGGTCCAAGAGATCTACCTGAGATCGGTCAAGCAGAGATGCATAACAGAGGTTGAGCATGTCTGACTTCGACAAACTCATTCCCAAGGTTTGGGGTCAAGTACAAGAGTCAAAGGTGAAGGATTGGGTTACAGTCTGTTGAGAAGTACGACAAAACTTTATTCAGTGAGTGAATTGGCAGAAGGATTGATACCAGAGGTCCAATGTTCTATGACAACACGCTGAAAAGTTTGTAAGCTCTTGAATTCTTGGATTTGTAGACAGTCAATGTTAAATATGTAATGTATTCTCAACCAATTGGTGAAGAGCTGCACCAGGCAATTCTGCATCCCATCCTGCTCTGAAAAGACAATAACATTCAAATAGGAAGAATGAAAAGTGCATACCTTCCCTTTGGATAGTGACATCTTGTGTCAGATCTGAAAGAAGATCAAGATGCTGTATCACTTTATAGAACAAACCACATGCCTCCATTTGTGTGACATGAAGTAAATGTTCAGTAATCCACATCGTAATCTTGTGCCGCGCTCAGCACAGCTTAAAGAAACCGATACTCCTGTGACTACTTTAGCGGCTGATTGTGTTACCTTTACAATTCGGCTTCTTCTCCTTCCTGTTTTGTACCCTTGGAATGCCCGATAAAAGTATCCCCACTGTGGCTTTCCACCTGCACAAGAGAGGATACGCTAATGGTCTGGGGTCAGAATTAATATTCAGCCCCACGGGGAACCTCAGTTTAACCTCTAACATGAATTGGGGGGGGGGGGGGGGGGGGGGGGAGTAAAATCTTAAACATAATTTCAAGTATCAACCAAACATTTAACTACAACAATGATTGATAATTGATTGCATGTGTCAACATTTATTAAAAATTCCTTCTTTTTTGGCTGTAATCAATATCTTTGTATTAATTGATCACTTAACAATTTGCAAGTACTTATCATTGAAGCTTCAAGGAGACTGCAACATTAAATAGGCTGGACAGATATAAATAAAGCTTAAAGTTATTTAGCTGGCATAAGCAAATATGATGAAAAATGATGGCTCTAGTATAGGTTTTCCAATGTAGGATTTTAGACATACAGTATATCCCTTTAAAGAAATCAAACAAAACCAGTATTGTGGCATCTGACACATTTTGAACTCCATTCTAGAAAACATAAATCTAAGAAACATTAAAAACAAATCACTTTTTTGTTGTGATGTGCATTACTTGTCTTGTGTTACTTTCTATACAATGACAAGTATTCATATGCAAAGACTGTGGTTGTGGTTGTCAGCAGACGGTAACATATTTCTTTTCTTCCTCTAAATTTTGTTTCATTCTGTGCAGGGGGGAGGCAATTTATCTGTCATGGCTTCCAAAAGAGGCAGATCACTTAGACCCCCTCCTCCCATTTATACTGACAGCAGTCTTATTAGCCACAAGGGAAACCGGCCGCCACATGAATTCAGCCACTGTTCACCTCAGGGGCCAGGGCAAGCCTCTTTTTACAATAGTGCCAATGACGCTGAGATTTTCTTTTCAGTTATTAATTTGATAAATATATTAATTATGACCTGGGGATGACAGTCCAATCAGATCGTCAGGCGCCCAGTCATGGCCCCCACCCCCTGCTTTGGTGATAAGTTTTCTCAGGTTTCTAGAGCTGTCATCCACTGGGCTTGGACTTGTTATCAGCACTGGACCCATTCTAGGGATAATTTCCTGTGTCATAATTAAATGGTGGCTCTTTGATGGCCAGGAGGCGCCACTTTTAAAAAAGGAACCTCTTAACTTTTGTGTCTGTGGGGATGAGTAAGGATAGGGCAAACCTTCAATGAGGTCAACATGATGACAGTTTTATGTGTGCGTAAATCCCAAAAAATAGTTGAGAATCATTCCTTGGTGAAATTTGTGCCTTTGAAATGTATTTACACTGTGTTTTGTGTTTTATTCATTATTTGTTGAGAACTGTTCTTTCTATTAAGACTGCTGTTAGATCTATTGATAAAAAAAGATGTTCGTCTGCTGTTGGACATTGGTGCAATAGTAACTTTTCAAAGGGAGTGTCAGAACACGTCTTCACACAGAATAACATAAAAGCAATGGAGTGATCAATAACTAACTTGTTGTTTTCACCTTTTTTAAATGGAAAACACAAAAATGCACACACCAAAGATGGTTGATTTGCTAAAGAACTTTGCTTAGCACTGGGGTCGCTGGCATCACCAATAGGGAAGATCCTTGCAAAGAGGTGTGACTAATCATTAACACGCAGAAATACCTTGGAGAGTGATTAAGAAGGTTGAACATACTTTGTGAGGGCTCCAAAAAATGTGTGGGACATTTACCCTTTACAATGATAATCCAAAGTGACTTGGTGATAAACCATCAAAGCTTTCTCAACAAATTCACTGGGGGTGTGAGGGTGAAGTCAGCGTTTAGATATTAAGGAATAGGAATCAAGAAGCTAAATTAAATCTACATGCAAGGACAGGAGATGACCCCCAGAGAAGTTTGAGGGGATGCTACATGTAAGCTCTAGTAGGAACATGGCAGCAAGAAATATAGAGGGAGCAGACACAGTCAATGTTTAAATAGATCAACATCTTATTTCAATATACAGTCTCTGTAAGGTTTATCATTATATTATCAGCTATCAAGAACAGGGAGCAGGACCCAAATGTAGACTGAAGTCAGAAACAATGGTGATAAGGAAATACCTTTTCACACATTCAAACCTTTCTCTACATTTTTGGGATGGGATTCATACAATATAAGAATCTAAATTAGAAAACTTTTTACCACAACCTTGTTTCAAGTTTTCCCGCCAATCCCCATTTTAAATACTGCATTAAGTTGGGGTGAGTCGATGTGTGAATCCAGTAGGTAACATTAAGGAAAAATCATCACAAGGAAGGGGGTGGGAGGGATGACGATCGGTGTAATCATATTAAACTTGCTGCATTCTCTGCTATTCTGCTGGCCATTATTTGTTTTTTTCCCACTCATTTCTTGATACTACTGTCCAATTACATGAAACCTTAATATAAAGGCAAAAAGTGTCATGATAGCTTCAGGCTATGTTGTATAACTTTTCCTTGCCTTGCCTGGTGACCAGATATTCTCTTTGTCCAAAAATTAGTGAGTTAGGTTTATGCAAAGCATCAATCAAATATAAAACATTCCTAATACAGGTAGAAAGTTTGTGAGGCTGTGCAATACTGGTGGATATGTGAGATTTAGCTTTTCATAATAAGAAGCCCTATGCTGGAACCATCACATCTTCCCTGTGCCACTGGACCTTGTCTGACAGCCGTCTGGACTTTAAAAAGGGGTGATAACTTAATTTCTGCTCATGTCAACACTACCGCAGGGGCCAAGGGGAAACTGTGGGCCTATTGTGCGATAGTCATATCATCCTGCATTTTGTGGCCCCAAGAATGGAAAATATTTAAGTGGCTTTGATGTTCTGTGTCTTGTTGAAGTGCTCTGATGGTTTAAAAGCATTAGAGTACTGCTTTCCTTGGTGCTCATCTCCCCCATCTTATCCTTTTATTCACAAAATTATCCAAAATGTTTCTGGTCACTTTTTGTATGTTGTTTGTGCAAGTTCAGCTGAGTGTGGAGTTAGTTGCACAAAGCCAGCGATACTTCCATGTAGCCTTGCTGAGGCTAACACAAGTGCAGGGCTTATGCTGGAACAACCCTGAGCTTAAGGGCGTTGACAGCAGTGTCTATCTGCCAATCTCCCTGTGGATATTGTTGCAGTACTGGCAGACAGACAGCCAGGGCTTGTGGGCTGACAGATCCCCTCTGTCAGCAGGTTATCATTTCCAATTAAACCCTTTCATCTAAACGTACAGTCAACTCCTTGGCAAGCCAAAAAATGACCCGAATAAGACATTATTAGTCTATT
Organism: Symphodus melops; assembly: GCF_947650265.1. Lineage (NCBI taxonomy): Eukaryota > Metazoa > Chordata > Actinopteri > Labriformes > Labridae > Symphodus > Symphodus melops. Next base: position 17,077,598 of record NC_136705.1, read on the forward strand.
TCATCAGGTACCCATTTTTTTTTCAACCTCCGCCCTGTAAGAGGAGGGGGTTGGGCAATCTTTTAAAGCATTACGGTTCTAGATTCTTCAGCTATCTTGATCCAAATAGCTCTGAACTTCAGCCGTCTGCGGTGGTCACTTTGTGTTAAGAGATAAACTTTCAAAATTGCATTGGATTGACACACCGGCATGTCCTCTCTAACATGTGTACCAGCACAAGGGCCTTTTTGTTTAGCTTTGTTCTGTGGGGACCCACTGTGGACAGCGCTGTCCACCATGCAGGATACACAAAGGAATGCATGCAGAGCTCAGTGACTGTCTGTTGAAAAAGGCCTCACAACGTCTCATTTCCTTTAATAAGATGGCCTCTTAGGCATCCGGATGGGCCGACTAAATACAGATTAACCTTCAGCATCATCAGCAGTTACTCAATCAACATGACTGACTCACTCATGCATGTGTGTGTAAAACATGCTCACAATTACACTTTATAAGGCAAAATAGTCTCTAGTAGTGATGCGTTATATTCATTCAATAAGACGTTTTTTTGGCTTCTAAATCGATTTTTCAATGTGTGATATTTTGGTGTAATGCGAATTTAACAAATATAGACATTGTTTCAATTCAAACCCACTTGTGCGACATGAAAATATCCATTAATACCATTTCAACCAACTCTCACGACCAGAACAGGCTGTTTTTGACCTTGAAGATTTGACTCCTGTTGGTTTGCTAATTTAAGCAAGTAAGCGTGCCCTCCTAAAGCTTCAGGCCAAAACAAGCTTCACTGCAGCTTTCTTGTAACCCCTACACCTACCTGGAGATCCTAGCCAAGTCTGCTGGCATGAGGGTCTGCTTTGCACTTCGTCTAGTTTTACAAAGAGGGGTTTTAAGTGCAATTCAATTCACAATTTCCTCTTTTTAGCTCTATAGTAAGATACACTTACCATGCGAAATGTAGCCCCTCTAACCCACACCAACTTCCTTCTCAGAGTCACAGCAGTGTACACTTTGAACGAAGTCAAGAATTCAGATAAGTGCTGAATTTAACCCAATTTCAGATTGAGTCCCTTTCTATCTGCTTAAGCTGCTTTAATCGGACAATAATACTTTATTTATCCAGAGTGGGAGATAGAGTTGTCCATTTGCAAGATGGAGTGGTTTCAATTTTAAGAATTAAGATAACATAGAACGTAATCCTTGAAGAGACACAAGGTTGAGGAAGGGGAATATAGAACACATAGGATAAAGACAGTGAAAAAGCCAAAGGGGAAAGACAGAGCAGGAGGAAAAAAGGTTGAGTGTTATCGGGGCACCTGTGTCTGAGGTAAAGAAACACTGTCAGAAATACGAGGATAATCCTCTTGGTTTTAATGGTTTTGAAATGCTATGAAAGATTAGGTAAACAGTGCATTTCATTAATGGGAAAAGAAGTCAATTGGCCATGGAGCGTGAAGCTGCATACAGAGCTCCTTTTATGTCCTCGGTGCTTCAGAGAGCAGAGATGGTCACAGGTCTGTCTTGGCATGGACAAGATTTTGTAAATACCTCTCCTGGAAAGACTACAGTCTCACACGTTTTCAAGAATTGGAAACTTGAGTGAGCATGAGGAAGTACTGATGTTTAACACACACAAACGGAGAGGTTTAAGTGGAAAAGGAAATGAACCTGAAGTGATTATGGATGATACCATTCCGGTTCTGATGACAGGATCTCATGCAACGCTAAATGATTCACTTACTGATCCCTGAAGTTTTGGAACAGAGTCCTGGCAAACTGGATCTCTGTGAATCCCCCCCCCCCCCAAAAAAAAAAAAAAAAAAAACATCCCTGTACCGCCCCTGATCCTTCTCCGTTTCCTCTCTCCAGGTAAAGGTCAGCTACCCCAGGTGCTTGCCCTCCACTTGACTCCTTTCCAGCAGACTGTGGCTAAAGCAGATTCTGCAGTGATCCATTCCAACTCAATGTCATCTATGCATGATCAAATCCCCCCAAAACAGCTTAGCTGGGCCCAGCCCAGGCCTCGGGTCGGGGGCATTAGTCATATGGCAGTTCAAACTAAGGAGGAGGGAACGATATTAGAGGTAAATTGAAGTGTAGTTACAAAAACATACTTTATTTTACTTTATTTAAATCATAAAATTAACAAAGAGAAACGTACTTTTGTAAGGAAGCACTAAGCATACATGCATCAACACATTTTAATTTCCCTTTTTTTTCCTGTGATAGTCATCTTCACTTAACTCAAGATCTCAACTTATTCATCACACATCCCCAGAGCTGACAGCCACAGATCTAGGCTTACAGTGATTTACCACATTAATGTAGAAGGGTGGCATTATCAGGATCTGGCCTACCGCTGTGACCAACCTGAGGTAGTTTTTGCCAGAAGATTATCTCCAGAAAATGTGCTGTGTTACCTTGCTTACCTTTATCATGTGCTCTAATGGAAAACTAGCCTTGTTATCCTTAGACAAGGTGAAAATTATAAGGTAGAGACCTAAAAAAAAAAAAAAAAAAAAATTTAATTACTTATTATCACAGGAAATATGGAGTGAATAAAAGGAATGTGTGTTTGTCTAAGGCTCCATTAATGCAAGTAAGGCATGGGATAAAAGTTAACAAGCACAGTTATCAAAGCCAGCCAGACACCAGAAAATTATAACAAGAAAAAAAAATCATTTTCTGCACCAACAGTCTTTTTATATCTTGGCCTTGTTACTGTATTTATTGTCAATTGTATTGTTCATCTCTTTTCTTTTGTGAGCATGTGGGTGTGTGCTTGTTTTTCTCTCTTTCTAGTTTGACTTGTTGGTCTTTGTATTTCTATACAGTGTATATCACAGTCACTGTCTACCCATATTCCCGACAATCCAATTTTTCCAGTGATGATACTTTTGATATCTTGTGTGAAGCACTTTAAAATGTCCTTGTTGAAATTAACAAACTTTCCTTTCCTTCCCTTTAGTGAAGCTTAGGAACACCACGCTTTAATGCCACTTAAAAATGTTTTGGAGATAATTGCTGCAAACAGTAAACAGTTAGTTTTGTTTGGTTTGTTAGGACTCTTGACCTTAACCCGGGGCACATTCTTGACTGATGAGATCTGAAGGAACAGTTAACTAAGAAGTTACCGACTGTTGCATTAACCATTAAGTGAGCTTGACAACTTCTTTTTTAAGTGTGTATATTTAGAAGACTGGAGGGCTCCATATTATGTGACAAACAACCTCATCATAGCTCATTTTAGAGGTTTGGATTGGGGTTTTTTTTACATATATTTTGATATGAAAAGAGTTAAACAGCTATAACACAACATGCTTTTGGATACCAGAGAGGCCAATGGCCACTAATCCTCTCATCCATAGCCAGAGGCAGCACAAGGCAGCATAAGCTCTCCTGTCTTCCCTGCTATCACCTGCCTATTTTACTGCCATGCCATCCCTACGGCGCTTTCAGCCACTCTCCTTCTCTTTCTCCTTTCCTCTATTTCCACCCGCTAATCCTCTTTAAGGACATTACCTGCTAATATATCCAGTCAGAAGGTATAAAAGCCCCGGCTATCTCTTTACTGCCATCGGCGGTACGCTAAATAGACCATTAATGGAGGGAGGCAAATGGGGGATATCGTGGTTTTGACCCCAAATACCATTCAGATCCTGGTCTATCTGAGGGGGCCGTCTTGCAGTGCAGCATGTGTTGGATCATAAGGAGCTCAGGGAGAGAAAGGGACAGTGGTATAAAAGCTAAAGTGATGTTGGCCTTCAGTATTTTAGACATTTCAGACATTTAAAGGTTGTCTGTGTCAAAAATGGGGGTTATTAAAAAGCACTCTTGATGTTTCAAACTTCAGAAACTCTTGTAACTAGCCTTAACCACATTCGTTATTATTGATATAATAAGATATATTTATATGCAAGATATATTTAATAAATATATACTGTATCTCTGCACTACTGGTCAAAAGTTTTGAAACACCTAATGGAAATGCATTAATTTTTTAAAGACATTATCATTAAAAGGCTTATGCTTAAATGTTAACATGTGTTTCTTTTGTGAATAGAAATAGTGAAGCGATGCCCTCGTATGTATGCATTTCTTTCCAGAAGAAAAAAGAACTGAAAAGTTGTATTTTTATTATTCTAATGCTTGCTTCATTCTAAAATGTAGAAAGTTGAGTCTAGTGAAAATAAAGAAACCCCCTTACATAATGTGTTCTAGATACAACTAACAGTATCTATATTTTAGTTATACTGTCTTATTGATAATACTATTACTGTTGTTTGCCGAAACTTTTGACCAGTAGAGTGTGTGTATATACATAATTTTATTTACCAACGCTTTCATGTTAAATGCTGTATTTAAGCCAGATCTTGTGTCATTACACACTGGTGCACCCATGTGGCAGACAGAAGTAACTGCTTGAGACATTTGGACGACATAGATTTCATGTTAATTATGAATAAGTTGCACACAGCACCAATTAATATATAGTTAATCCATGTCCTCTATAAAGAAGAGGCTTATGAAGTTCAAATATTTGCAATATCGTCTCTTTCCTCATCAAATATATGATATGTTCTTTGGACAATAAAAACAATGAAGTAATAAACCTTCAACATAACATCAAATGGATCTTTAATCTTTTTTTTGTAGCACAGTAATTCGGGGTTACTCTGGAAAATCCTGCCTTTGCCAAATTTGATGCTTTGATTGCTGTCATGTATCCGTTTGTATGATACATCATCCTGCTTCAACACTTAAAATAAGAACACATCAGAGTTCTTACTGTTTGCTGTGATCTTTGACCAAAAGTATACAAAGTGTTTCACACAACAAGAGTCTGAAATGTTTCACTTTACTTAACCTACGATCTTGGTATCCCTTTGGACAAAGTGGTGACTCTTTTGCTGATCCTGTCCTGTGTATGCATAACAAGTGATTTCTAATGAAAATGTCACTCTGGATGTCTGTACATGACTGTGCAACATGTTTCTCCTGAATACAAAATAATTCAGAATAACTGTTTTTTTTGTCTCCACCAAATTGGCACCAATTGTAATTCTAATCTGAGGGTAGCTGATTCACAGCTAAAATATAATCTGACTGCATCAAAATCATGAGGCCATTGTACCCATACCTTTTTCCTGTCAGGTGAAATGAATGCATGGTAAAAGCATCGCTCGTGTATGTAAAATATTGTACCAATGCTTGTATTGCGATGAAAAAAAAATTGTAATTTCTTTTGTTCAAAAGCCAGGAAAATGTAAACAAAGGATGTGTTAACACTTATACTCGTCCTGACCCAAACCTGGTGGAACATGCGCAATTACTTAATGGAAATAGTCAATGTAGCTCATAGTCTGGTCTGTACATCAGTATAGTAAGTGTTAAACTCCTCACATGACCTTGAAGTAAAATGACCTACATTCAAGTTGATTTCTTATTCGTATTTTCTCCTTGTTTTTCTGATGGCAGTCCAGCCTGCAGACCTCCCTCACTAACAAACTGACAAAGTTGTCTTGTTGACTCGTCCTCCGGGCAGGGCGGCTGCTGATTTGACTGCAAATGACTCGCCACTGACATCTCTTTAATTAAAGGACCCCGATGAATGCTGTCAGCTCTCGCCACAGCGCATCAGCTCAGCAGTGAGAGTGAACATTGAGCGCCCTCTTTTGGCCAAAACAGGAAATGACAATATCGAAGGCCATATGTGCTCTTACAAAAAAGATCCTCCTGTCATTTCCTGTCTCTGTCACCTGTTGACGAGAAAACCAGAAGATGTGTAACTCTGTGGATGTAAATTCAATTACAGTCCATAAAATGAAGAACTATCACACAGAGAAACATATCTGTTTCATGACTTAAACAAAGAACAAACCTTACAGATAAATAGATACAGAATAAATGTACATTTTAGCTCACATTTACAATAAATACCAATACATAATTCTATTAAGTATGAACTAAATTATAATGGTGAAACGTCTAAAACAATAACAGCAAGGCCCCTTTCGAAGCAAAATTAGATTTTTTTTTTTTTAGGAGTTGTATTAATGATTTCCTGACCACTAGAGGGAAGCACTGTATCAGTGTTCAAACAGAACATTTGCACATATTTCATGAAGGGGGATAAAGACTTTACAAGGTCACTTGTTTCGGTAACTATTTAACATTCAAATTAAATCCATTATTTAAATTACTGTTCTTGTTGTTTTTGTTCTGAGAAGTAAGTCCAAAAGTGCCACTTTGTCAAAAACCCTGCCATCAGGGTGTGCTCTAACAGCTGTATGTGAGTGTAGCAGAATCAGTCAGGGAGCAGCAGTGGACAAACACGAGTGCATCCATCCACCCACCCAACCACCTACCCAGACCACAAAGAGGACGGTCGTAATGATTGCTGCCACTGCTGCATGACAACAGAGGCTTCTTATCAAAGCGAGAACGCAAAGAAACACCACAGATCCCACTTTCATCTTTCCCCACAAAGGATCTCAGTAGCTTCCTCTGAACACCACACTGAGGCTTTTTAACTATTTTTTATTGAGCTGATATCAGTCATAGCAGCATTATTCAGGCCAATCATGTTCCGTGTTACACTCCCCTTACTCTTCTTACCTAAACCGTTTAAGGTCAGCGGAAAAGATAATTACATATATATAAATGTATTGACTGACTACAAAAGAAACATTACCATAGTTCAAATTTCTATTTCTTTAAAAAAAAAAAAAAAATTGTCAATCTGTATGCAGCTAAATAAACATTGTGTTACATTCAGTATATAAATACTTCTCTTTCCTACTTCAATTAATTACTTCTCCTGCTGTGTACGCTTCATCCCATCTATTTAATGAAGCACAAAGCTTTAACCCTCATGTGAGAAAGAGACATATCCTTTTATTTTATGCCTTTAAAGGTGAAATATTTGGGAGGAGGCGTTAACAAGTACAGAAAGGACACAGTGATGGTTTCTAATAGTTGAAAGTACATCAATGATAACACCTTGTAATCAGAGGTCTCAGCTCCTGTGGAGAGGGAGCTGGCTCAGACAGAGAAGGAAAGGGTTTTTTTTTTTTTTTTTGGTAACTTAAAGCTCAGGAGCCCGTTAGTCCTGCAATGCAGAGGTGTTTTTTTTTTATGTAACAAGTGTGAAATGAACAATGCTGTCCTAACGGTGTAACTGCCAAGGAGCTGCGAAGAAAGGACAGATGCAATGATCAAATTTTTCTAAGACAAGCTGAATTATAATTCATAAAAAAAATAGCATTAAGCAAAACTACATCAACCGATTAAGTGTATCAAAAATGATACGATAAATATGAAAAACTAATGTTTTATCATATCTTCCTCAAATGTGCTGGTAGTTGTTTTGATTAAACAAAAATTTCCTTCAAGAACCCCAAAGCCCATGACTTTCTCAAATGTCTTGTTTAGCCAGTTTATTTATCATGGAAAGAAAAACTGACATTTTGAAATATTTCCAGATACTTTAAGGTACATGTAGTTATTGCATGCCACAGACTACATAACAGACCCAACATTTATCTCTTATTTTTTGTCTGACTATTTAAGAACTCAGCACATCCAAAGAATCTAAATATTTGCGGTCGGTTATTAAAATACTTTGCTTGCTTACTCAAGTTTTTGACCTTCATGGGTTGTGCATGTACAACCAAATCATCCCCTCAAAAGAATACAAATTCAGAAACATACTTGCACACTTGTGATTTAGCTGTTGCTCTTCTGAGTCACCAAACCGACGTATGATTATGATAGTATGAATCATGACAGGGACAAGCAGTCTGGCCGTGCATGTGGATGTGAATCGCACTCTACAGAAATGAGACAGCTGTCCAAGCACAAACAAACAGAATAATATGAAAAGACAGCCTTGGATTTTTTGCACGAGCCAGTTAGGGCTGCAGCCAAGCGTGTGTTTATTCTGCCGGAGGCATTGTCATCTACTGCTTTGCATCATGCATACTGTAAAGCACATGTTTTTCTATTCTTATGAGGACATTTCAATATCGGACTTCTCCCTTTTTGAAAGCATTAAGAGCCGATGGGCATCTTTGAAGAAATTATTCATTATGTCCTGGAAACTTGTATTTCGTACAATAATGGAAGGTGAGGGCACACACACATCTCCACAGATCTGGAGCTTGCAGCAGCTGACAGCAAATACTGGAATACAGCGCCAAGAAAAATGCGTCACACACACACAATTAAAGATGAACCATACACCCAGTGCATGAAGGTCCTGACATGCACCATCGTGATCTCTCATTAAGCATTCTCGCTTGATTATTATTTTTTTTAAACTGGGTGCTGAATCCTGTCATGCTTGAATGCAGCAATGTCACACTCATTACCAGAGAAAAGACATCAAAGCAGATGGGCGAGCACGATTAACTGAGCCTGGAAAGGCTGTGAGAATGTATGTACAGCCAAGATACAACCCGCCAACTGAGGTTCAGTTTGAAGAAAAAAAACAGAACACAGTTTTCAGAGTGACAGGAAATTCAAAATGAACAGGGTTTTAGATCCAATGAGAGGAGAGAACTCAGTATATACAGGAAGCTCTGTTTACAATGACTCTTAAATGCAGATGAGAGATACAAACTGTAGATTTGAGGCACCTTTCGTACATGCACTGCGCTCCTGACATTTTCCCAATATTTCCTGGCATGAGTGCATGTGAGAACCCATTCAACTAAATCTGTTCACACAACTAAATGAAAAACGTTTCCCTTCCTGGTCGCTCGTGTGATGTCAGCATGCAGAAGATGCGTGAATAAGGTCAGGTTATAGTCTAAAAGATTCACAACAAGTGAGTGAACTGGGTGATTTATTCAAAAAGAGTGGAGTTTAACTGTTCACCTTAGTTGTCTGTATTATGTTTGTATAACAGAAATACATCTTAACTAGTTGTAGTCCTATTAACTCAGAAACAGTTACCATTATCGAATACAGCTCCAACTTCTGCACGAGTTTGGCATGTTAATCACCTAATTCAGCCAGAGTATTTTACGTTGTAGGAGATAATCTGAGAATCCCTCGCTTTAAGGAACATGTGTGAAAGGTGGTTCCAGAGTGTTTCCCACAGAATGACAGTAGACCTGTGGTGGGCATGGTGGTCTCGGGTTAGAGGACATAGGACATACCAACAGGCACATCTTTGTGCCTTTGATACCTGTATAGCCTCTGTCACTCGAGCAGCTCCTGAAATGTCTATAAAAGAGAAGAGAGCGTTGGCTAGTTGGTAATCAAATATGAATAAAAATAGGAAAAATGCTATGATAGCCAGCAGATATACCTGGACAGCCTATCCTTCATATTAGAATCTCTTTAAGTGTACATATAATTTTTAGAGGCTGCTCTATGGTGACTTCAGACAGCCCTTTTCTTTGAGATTACCAACAACTTACGTGGCATCACGCTGCAGAACATTTTGAAAAGATAACTAAGACAAAAAAAACTCACCAGGAAAGTGTTTAGATGAAGTAACAAATTAAAAAAGAAGTAGGGACCATTTACTTCAACATACCTACTACTTTTTGTAACAAGTGGAGTCGCCCCCAGTTGGCCATAAATGACACTCTATCTCTCATATACAATCTTCATCAAAGCTAGTATGCAACATTATTTCATTTAAAATGTTGGTTAAACTCACATATTTGGATGATTTACTTATAGACTGAGGAAATAAGTCAAAATAACTTTAGGGGAGCACTGCAGAGACTTGATTCAGTACCAAACCAGCCAATGTAGTTTCACCATCTGTTCCTTCACTAGGTGGAAATTGCAGGAGTGAAAAGCTTCTCTCTCCATGGAATTAATTAGAAAATCTGCACAGACACTTTTGTCAATTTGTCATTACAGATTATTTATGGGATGGCTCGACAGCTGTGCGTGTGTGAGCTGTTACAGTATAACATAGAACATAGAAGAGGTTCTCTTATCCTTGTATTCAGATACTGGAGAAATCTCTTTCAATTAACCACTATAGATCACTTTCATGCTTTAAATTCTGCTCGTGGAACTAATATGTGGAAATCTTTTTCTGTTAATGAGTAATTTGAACTTTCATCATTCCTAAGATGGCGTCATTGAGCTTGTTAATTTAAATTTTCAACAGGCTCAGATGTATGGTGATCTGTGGCAGAGGTAAATGAAGAAGAGGTGAAAAGTATAAACTGCTTAATCTAATATTACTGTATCTTATGTTCTAGTTTTCACTGCAAGGCATTCTGTGAACTACCCTCAGACTTAACAGTGACAACAGAATGACGGGGTCAGTATAACCCTTGTTGTCTGGCCTTTCTGATACTAGATCAAAGTCTGTTCTGATCTAGTAGTTGTTCAATACGTTTGAAATATGAAGATTATGGCACTGAAATAAAAATTGTACTATACAGCATCAAATGCTTTCTTTACAGTGTAGAAACTTTCTGGTAAAATGTGTAAGTCTCACAATGCCTGCATACTGTTTTACTTTAGGCTTTTTAATTCCCTAAAGAAACTTTGGCTTGAGACAGCTTGTACACACCCCTAAGGCTGCCTGATCCCTCGTGGTATGAGACTGAAATCCATTACCTGGAGGACAATTGGTAAAAAAAAAGGAGGGGCCAACAACTCTCTTCCAATACTTAAGGGAGGAAATTTGGAAAAAACTCTATGGACTAATGCTTTTATTCTGTTGTTTCCCCAGAGCTGCATAAATGTAGAACTAGGCTAAACTTACCTCCTCAGTGTGGTTTATGTCAGCATGGCATGGTCTGGCCCTGTTTCTAGATCCCCAGAAAATGGTACTGTCGTCATGAATAATTGAGCTTTGTAAAATGGAGATAATGACGTAAAATTAATCCTATCTAATGAGGCTGCAAGCTTTGTTATCATGAAAATAGCAAGACAAGTAATTTAAGGTTTTGTGGAAACAAGTTAATTTTATAGATTATCACAGGAAAACAAGCTTCCTCATCTCGAGACTGAGATATGTTTTTTGGAGATCTTCAGAAAATAACTGGAAATGACTCGTTATCTCAGGACAATAGAGTAAATAAAAGGTTTGAACACATTCTTAATATCCATGGTTATTAATAATATGTTGAGAAAACATTTTTCTTCTCTTTTTTTGTTCTTTTTAAAGCAGATTTATACAGTATGAAGGCTGATTAAAGCATGCTGCTTAGAAGTACATCTGACTTGTCAAATGACACTGAAGGGTATGAACTATTGAATGGAATGGATACTCACATTGTTGCACTAAGTGCAAGTCATCGTGAGGTGTTTGAATGTATTTACCTGTATGTATATCCTAACCAAGGCATAGCGTCACCTGTTAAATGATGGTAAATCATTTTAAGAAAGCTTTGGTTTGTCCAGGTGAAGTACATAAATCCGGCCGGACAGGAGACGCATTGCCTGAGGTTGGTTTTTAAGGTCATTCACGACAACACTGCCTTCCTCATGTTCTCTGCTTTTAATCAGTTCAAATAAGGAGAAGCCAAGTTTTAGGCAACATCCTCCTGAAGCCAAAGGACTCAAACGGGAGCATCCTTATCGATGTTAATAGATAAACAAATACAGTAGTGCATTTCATCTAGTGAGTAGTGATTTTCATTTTAATAGTGAGCATGAGTTGTCTGTAAATGCATCAGGACTTTCTGCATGCTGATGATGATCTTCTTCATGTAGTATTTTTTGTTCCTACATGATCTGTAGAATAGCATAAAATAGACGAAAGGATGATCAGTAGAGATATAACAATGCAGTAGTCCCCAAAAGGTGCTATTGAATAAATTACCTGTACATAATTATAGTTATAGACTGCATATACATCCATAAAGACAAAGCGCCATGCTTACAACATTAAGCGGATGTTCTGGGTTTTCATCTATCGCAATGATGTCTGGAGCTGTATCTACTGTTGAGAAATATATGCTTATGTTACTATGGTAATGTGATTCAGTATAGGCAGACACTGACTTAAAGTAAAACGTATTAAATACTGTCTATTTTGATATTCACGAACAACGTCTCTATTTGCAAAGAACATCTAATCAGCGGATCTGCTGTGGTCAACGTGATGCTCATGACATCAGCCTTACCAACAACCACGCAATCGTGCGTCGTGCTTCTATTTTTACACCTGAAAGCTATTTATGAAAAGGGGGTGTACACGTGCTTTAGTGATGGATGAGAATTCAATATGAGAAGCTGCAGATATCGACAACTTCAACTACTTGTTTGTCCTTTTCAAAGCTGACAATCCGCGCGCAATTGCGCAGCCAGGAACCCCTGAGCGGAGACCTACTGGGCTGCTTGCAAACTACCGCAACGCGTCACAAGACAAAAACCTCCTGTTGTCACTACATTCCCATGAAACGGAATCCTAAATGAATGCATGCTTATCTGGTGAAGATTCTCTCTATTATTTCGCTTTTACCTCACCGAGGACGCAGTTGGACCTAGGTTTTGATTCTGGGAGAAAGTGTGCGTTGCAGTAGGCTATATGGGAATGTAGTGGCTGAAACTCACGATGACAGTTTGCATCAGGACTGCGGATGCACTCTTCAAAAGTGTGGATATTTAATAGGGAGCACCATGGACGCAGCAGACGTAGCCGCTTCCGTGTTGGTTTTGGGAATTATAATCGTGTCGCTGCTGTCCAACGTTGTGGTGCTGATCTGCTTTCTGTACAACCCGGAGATCCGCAAACAGGTACCCGGTCTTTTCATCCTCAACTTGACATTTTGCAACCTGTTGCTAAGCGTGTCCAACATGCCTTTAACTCTTGTCGGGCTCATCACCACGGGCCACCCCGGAGGCAGAGTCTTTTGTCAGATAGTGGGATTCCTCGACACTTTTCTCACAACAAACTCGATGCTCAGCATGGCAGCTCTCAGCATCGATAGGTGGGTGGCGGTGGTGTTCCCACTGAGCTACCACTCCAGGATCCGGCACCGGGATGCAGTGATCGCGCTCGGATACACGTGGATACACTCACTTTGCTTCTCAACGGTGGCCACTTGCCGCTCCTGGGTCGGGTACAACCACCTTTACGCATCGTGCACTCTCTGCTATGTGAGGGCGAAGGGAGCAGGGATGCAGTTTATCATTTTCACCGTGGCTCTGCACTCTCTCACTTTCCTCCTCACGCTCATTGTGTTGTGTGTAACGTATCTAAAAGTGTTGAAAGTTGCGAGGTTTCACTGTAAACGCATCGACGTGATCACGATGCAGACGTTGGTGCTGCTTGTGGATATTCATCCCAGGTAAACAACCATTACAAATAGCCTACTTTCAGTTTGAGCCATTTGTCCTTAATTGCATTTTCTGTCTGTCCCGTTTTTTTCTATTTAAGCAACCCAGGGGTAGCATCTCGATCATTTGACTAAACATTGACAGTTAAAACAATCAGTGTGCTGTAAAATGATCTAAAACCTGCTCATCGTATTTCATTTCTTGAGGATCAACAGGAGATTATGGTGGATTTTCTGTTCTTTGCATTGCAAACAGTGCTGAATCAATAAGATAATCTTAAACCATTTTCTGGTATTAGCTGCTTTCATTTGTTTTGGTGTCATTTAACATGTACATTTAGGAGTTTGAAGAAGTAGTTTGACAATAGAAGAAATTAGAAAGCAATTTAAAACATGACCTTGGATTGTGACACGTTTAATTTTTTATAATTCATTTTCAAGTTATTTAGTTTATTGAAGGGGAAAAAAGATTTTAACATAAAATAAAAGTAGTTCGAATCATTTTTAACTTTGATTTAAAAACATACAAAACAAACGTTTTGTGGCATCCCTCTACATGATTATTGGATCTCTTATTTGGGCAAGAGAGGTCTTTTAAATATGCTTCTTTAAATGTGTTTTCTGTCTATATTGAGACAAATAATAATCCATTACTTTACATTTCTGTCAATATATAATTCTAACATTTGTGTAAGACAGAACAATGATCCAAAGTAATCCTCAGAGTCTTGGCGCACAGTTCACTGCTTCTTCTACATCCAATCGACATGTTTTCTCTGTGGACCGCTGCATATTTTCTTCGTGCCTGTGATGCTGCCACCAGGGTAGATAATGCTACCTGTGTGCTTTGGCAGTGTGCGGCAGAAATGCTTGGATGAACAGAAACGGAGGAGGCTGAGGGCCACCAAGAAGATCAGCACGTTCATCGGCACCTTTGTGGTGTGCTTCAGCCCTTATGTCATTACAAGGTGAGAAGACACTAATGATAATGTATATAGTTTTGTGTGGGGGTGGAGGGGAGATGTGTGAAATATTTGACAACATATATTATCAAAACATGTGAAAGATTGGTGCTTTTTTAAAGTCTTGTGGTTTGACTCATGCAGCAAAATTTCTGTTTAATTGTGCAAGTCTTGTCTGCCATGCACAAAAAGGTGACATCTTTCTCGTTCAGATTAACAGAGCTGCTCTACCAACACTATTTGACTGACTTATTCTAGGTTTTCACTTACCTTTCTGTGGCTGCTAACACAGTTTGTCTTGGCTTATCGACCTAAGAAGACAATTTCTTTTTTTTCAATGCTTTGTTAGCGAGCTATATTTATACTGTAGATGTTTCACTGCTCCCTTCTCCTGTGTCATATCTAATTGTTTCTACACACAGCTGTAATCCTTGTCACTGAGCCTCAATGACGCGGGTGAAGAGAGTGAGAGGGACAGAGAAAGAGGGAGATAACAAATGAGTCAGTGATGCTATCACTGGCTCTCATTAGTATTAGCCCCAGTATTAGTGGTGGCATCCTGTCAGAAGCTGTTAGAATAGGGGTATGGAAAGAAAGCACAATAGGAGCTGTGTGGTGTGAAGACCTGTTGGAATTAAGGATTCCACATTAATTATATCATGAGATTAACATCAAAGGAATGCTTTGTCTTTCATTTAATTTGATTTAAAAGAAACCAAAAGATTTGTCTAAAAAACAGGCCTAAAGAAAAAATCTTCAATCATTTAACATTCAGCAACACAGTGGTGACATTTCAGTGAAGTGAAATGATGACATTTTTACAGTATAGCACTGGGGGAGGGTTGTTCGCTTTACATTTCTTCTACTCTAATTGCACTGCTCTAAGAATTGGCTCTTATGCGCTTTTTTCTTTTTTAATTCACTGTGTATGACTTTTTGTTCTCCTTTTTGCTTCATTTGAGGTAGAATCGTCGAGCTCTTTGCTCCGGGGCCCATAAGCCCTCACTGGTGCGTGCTCTCCAAATGTTTGGCCTACAGCAAGGCAGCAAGCGACCCATTTGTCTACTCGCTGCTCCGTCACCAGTACAGGAAGACGTGCAGCCTTCTGGCTAACAAAGTCCTCAAGAGGAGTCAGCTCAACTCATCCTCCCTCAGGATTGAGAGCAACGCAGGGAGGAGCAGCAACAGTGCCAACACAACCAACAACATCCAACAACCCACCAATAAGCCAGCCGGACAGTGAAGGATACTTTAAGAGACTGTCAGGGTCATTTCTCTGCCGAAGATTCTGATTTTATATTTGACACTCATGAGAAAAGATGTGTACTCTACATAAACTGTGTTTGGTGGTGTAACTTCAGGGTTAAAAAACCTAGTTGTTGAAGAACAAGACTTGCAATACCCTGTATTTTTGTATTGTAAAAAAAAAAAAAATCCATGATAGGCCAAAACCAAAATCCTAATATATTCTCTTGCTGACTGTGATACTCATGCTCAAGATTGGCTGATCCTGCTGTGGAAACCTACGTCTTAAAAATAGGGCACAAAAATACATCAACACTCATTAAAACCGTGTTAATATATATATTTTTTTTATGATAGCTGGGTACTGTAGTTTATTTTCAAATGTTTCTTACAAAGGAGAAAAAGTGAATTTGTAGATGCAGATCTGGTACATGAGGGATCACAAGATTAACAAAAAAAACATGGCCAAGTTCATAGTAATGAATGAACATGTTACCCAGGCAAACAGTGAGAGACTTAAAGATGTGGTTTTCATCTTTGAGGATGAACAGTGAGGAATATGTTGCATTATAATAATACATTTCAGTTGGATACATTGAGAGATAAACTATCAAAAGCCTCATCTTCAAAAGATGTGTGTAGGTTTTGTGTGTATTTTGAAGTGTGATACTGTTTTTATCTATTTATCACCAGTGAAGGTTTTGTAGCAGACTGGTACTTTAGTACTAAATAGCTTGTGAAACATTGTTATTTAGATTATGGGAAAAAAAATTAAATTTGGTTTTAATTGTTTCAGCAGTGGCTGAAATTCCAATCAAGACCTAAACTATTTGTGCCCCCCTGCTCCAGAAAAGACAACCCAGGAACCTTTTATCACTTTCTCTACTAAATATACGACCACACAGGTCAGCTGTGCAGTGATTTATTTTGACCACTTATTCAGAGTTACATGCCATCTAATGTGGGCCATGAAAGTTGAGACATGAGCAAAATCCAACGTAAATGGATTGAGCTTGTATAGTGCTTTTATAGTCTACTACTGGGCTACTCCAGCCCTTTTTACACTGCTGGTCACACTTACCCATTCACACTACATTCACACACTGAAGGCAGAGGTTGCAGTGGAAGTCAGATGACATTAAAAAGTGATAAAAGTCCATCATTGAATTGAATGTGCTATCAAGCTCAAGACTTTGACCCAGGAGTCCAGATATATGTGTGTTACCTGTGTGACAGTTTGCCCAAAGCTTGCATAACAATTTATATGGTAGAATGGACTCGCTTTTATATTTGTACATCTCGACGGACCGACATGCATTTCTTTGTTTTCACTGTGTGTCTGCAGAGTTATTTATCACTAAACCATATGTCAGAAAAGCAAAGCCCTTTAATTCAAGAAACGCCACCAGACCCACCAGAAAGAAACAGTTAGATTTCTATATCAACATTCAATCATAACCTCGGACCTCAATATTCAGTTGTTGGCCTATGAAATGCAGTTTAAGTGTGATGTAGGGAAATAAATGATTTGGATAGTCATATTGTATAATGAGAAGTGCACTGCACTGATGGTTTAATTGAAATTACTGTATGTTGTAGCTACTAGGCCAGAGTTCTTAAGTGCCTTTTACACTTTGAGCTCTCTGATTCAATCAACACTCAACAGAGGAAACGATTGACAACACGTTTATTTCTTGGTAATCTGTGTTGTGGTTGAGCGTGACAATGCAGCCTTTTCATGCAGTGAGGTCAAACTTATGAGTATTGTTTATCGTGTGATATCACAGAGTATTGTTGCATATAGGGAAAAACAGGGTGAACTATAATTTGAATGTGGTAGCAACTGTTCTATGATGTGTTATTAACACTGCAGCTCAGGCCATGTGTGCACGGCTGTGTTTTGTGGGTTGTACAAGTTTTTCATTTTGGAATTTTTGCTTTTACTTTATTGTGAAAGTATAAAGCCTTTAAAAGGCATACAAAATATTTATTTATTTTTTAGTCAGAACTGTATTTGATTTTTGCTAACAACGTTTGTGATTTTATTGCAATAAATGCTGTGCATTTTGACATTTTAAGAACTTGCCAGGTATCTCCTCAAATACTTTGTAATGTCTGCAGCATTGTTATATCACTTTAAAAAATATATGGACAGAAAATTAATGCCTGAACAATGTTCTACCAAAAGACAAGCCTGCCAAATCTTAACACCTTTATTCTCCCACGCTAATTAAGTCAAAGAGAAGGAATAATTAATTTGAGAAATCATTTAAGATGTGATCCACCCACCACTGCTGCTGTTGTTGTGGCAGCAGAACAAAGATTTTTTTACAAAAGCATCAGGGCTGAGAGTTAAAGGCTTACTTAATTGCAGAGCTTCTAGAAGGAGTGGGATAAGAAGAAGAGGAGGCAAGTAACAGAGAGGGGAGTAGGCACTAAGTCACCAAGTTGAGGCAGCTACATCAGTGCAAAGAGATTCTGCACCCTCCCTCATCATAAACCGCCTTTCTCATCTATCCGTGGCAAACTGTGCATGCAGGAAACAAAACCTATTCTGCCTCTGATAAAAACAATTCTGCTTTCAATTGATTGTATTTCTTCTATCAACACAAGGCCAAAAGCTTCTTTTCTTGAACTAATGCATTCACAGCTCACCAACCAAATGCAATTAGTTAAATATATTCTGAAAGTTTGGAAATCTCCCCAGTCTGGAGGTGTGTATAATCTCCCTGGGAGACTCAGTGAGTGGGTGAGAGGCAGACACAATTCTGTCATAAACGAAACCCTGTGTGCAGACCTTGTGATTATGTCTCAGCATGTAGGAAGTACAAGAGAATGAAACCGGAAGGCAGGGGAGATGAGCGCGGTGGCTGACCTTAAACCAACCTGAAGACAAGAGTCTTTCTCCCAGTCTTAAAAAAGCACAAGTCATCTACATAAAATATGATCAAACATTGTTTAAGGTCAAATTTCTCAATGGAAATGTATTTTTTACACCGCAATATAACACAAAGATATACAAGGCACACTTATACATCCTTCCGAGAAACACAGGGCTCTAAACAAACTGTAATGTAAACCCTCTCACAAAACTATTAGACACTCAGACAGACTGCTAATAGTGATGAAGTAGAAATGCAAGTAAAACCAACTAACTGTAGTGGAGCTGGGTTATGCATGGGCCAATGAACACTGAGCTTCTGAGATAGGAATCAAATCTTTATTGAAATGTTATTTTTTTAAATCACATTTCTAATTGTTTGACATAACCTTAAACATGTTTGTTGTTTTTTTCTTTTAAACCTTACCAAACAGCCTGTCGGGAGATAACTGGTATACTTAAGTTATGTATGGAAATCTCATTTAATCTCAACCCATTTCTTTAACAGCAGCTAGACAGGCTTGTTCCAGCTTTTCAACACAGGGAGTACAGTAAAGAACTGTCTACTGTTATTGATGTTCTGTGAATCATGGGAAAGTTTGGACTACATGCCATGGTATTCCCCATGCCCTCAAGTAAACAGCCTGCACTGGGCAGAGATAAATACATTAAAAAAGACTATCTATTTCTGTCCAGGAATGCTGTGTTTTTTAAACTCTGAACTGAAAATGTTTTGCAGCACAGACTTAAGAAGTGAAATCTTGTACCTTTAATAGAGAGGTTTGAGGAGATCCCTAAGGACTTCAGCCTGATGGACTTTACCCTTGCATACAACAGTTTTAAGGGCAAAAATGCAAATAAAGACTAACAGTTGCCATGCCCGTAGTCCAATTCTCACAGAATTTCCAGATAATCAGGTCCTGTTATTTTTTAGACTTCCTGTTTAACTTTATGTCCCACTAGAGATTTGTGTTTGATATATAATTGTTGGAAATACTTGGTTCAGGCTGGGTGGGGCTTGGAGCTTACAGGAAGAGGAGGAGGAGGAGGAGTCTATTATGGTTGCTCTTTCTGTGTCAATATCACTGCAGCATGACTGTGAAAGGACTGCAATACAAACCCACAGCAGAAATCACAATACAGACAGTAAAAAGTATAAAGCAGAGAAACTCCACTCTTTGTGAACAATGTTATCAACACACCTACTAGCTTGTTAAGAAAGAACTTCCCTCTGCGTTTATACACATTATGCTCCCAGACTTCATGTAAACTTGTACTAGGGTTTTTGGACCAGGTATTCTCCTTGTTATTTAGGATTTGGACCATCTTTTGTAAATGTTTCATCGGACTTTCAGCTTTGTTATCTTTTATGTATTTTGCTATTGATTTAGCTGAAAGAATGGGGGTAAACTATAATATTTTGTAATATGTGTATTTTAAGGTATGTATGCACAGGTTGTTGTTTGTTTTAATTTCACGTTTTGCTATCCATTCATTTGGATCTATGCATATGCCATTTAGAGATGAAATGAAAATAGTCTTTGGAGACTCATATATTTAAAAATACACAAATGATCAGATTCTTCCCATTCTTCATCCACACACCAATCATCATGGTCTGGTGTTCTCCTCAGCAAAAATAGATAATCACCTGGCTGTATTCTGCGCATGTCATTGTTCACCGCTCAAAGCAATGAAGGGTGCTTATTACTTAACCCAATCTGACCTTTGTGTGAATAGACTACACAGATGTTCAGCTCTAATATCTAAAGAGAAGAGAAACCTTGCCAGCCTTAGCTGCAGAATTGGTTTAAATATATGTATGTGAAATTACATGTTCTGACATGATGACACCTTTCACACGTTTCACGTTGTGCCTATGTTAAAAATTGTCTTCTTTATATTTAGGAACTTTTCTGCACATGACTGACATATTGTGCATGAAGGCGGTGAAAACAGAAATAAGATGTATATTTTAATCGAAAAGAAAAGATCAGGTTTGTTTGGAAGATATAAAAAATGAATCTTGCATTAGTCCTGCAGCTGAATCATATCTTTCAGTAAGCAGAAACCCAGGCGTCTCCTCACCGGGTGTGAGTCACATCCACAGCTGAGTAATGCTGCCCTGACTCAAACAACAGCATAACTTCAGGGCAGGGAATGCTGCTTCACTTTGAGCTTAAAAATAGATCAGACAATCATCAAAATTCAGGAAAAGAAAGCATACACATTAAGGTGTATCCACAAGGCTTTTATAAGCATTTTTATGCAAAGTAAATAGTTGAGCACTTAAAGGCACATCGGGAATCAGAAATGTTGTTGTTAATAGTATCCTCCATTGCCACACTTACTATGCCTGGTGTGGATTTAGCTATGTTGTGGTGACTTAATATTAGCCTGCAGCTCCTAAAGCTGCTCTGCATGCTGA
The DNA here is from genome assembly GCF_947650265.1 of Symphodus melops. Lineage (NCBI taxonomy): Eukaryota > Metazoa > Chordata > Actinopteri > Labriformes > Labridae > Symphodus > Symphodus melops. The sequence continues at coordinate 17,098,379 of NC_136705.1, forward strand.
CAGTTAGTGAGTGTGATACGTGAGTGGCTTCAGTCTTCAGAGTGTGATTCAACCTGCAGCTGTGTAATGATCAGAATACTACAGCTGGAAAAAGTGTGGAATTTGAGTTGAGATGTTTCAAATGGTTCAGTGAATCAGAGGGATTGCAAGAACAGAGTAAATAATAGTCTGTTGAAGTGAAATTTAGATCACATGTAGACAACAAGGCATACAATTTGTTTTATCGTAGTTGAGTTTGCAGAGCTTGTGTGGGAGGCAGTGAGATACATATTCTGCTGCAGCATGTCATTTACATAGAGAAAAAATAACTGTACCGTAGCTTCAAATATTGTTTGGTACAGTAAAGTGTAAGAAATACCTCTTCAAACAACATCTGTTGTGTTGAGACCAGTCCTTAAAAACACCTAAAATCAAATCAGAAAGAACAGCCCAGAAATCTAATAATAGCTGGGATAAGAAGTTGTAATATATAACCAATAACACCAAACTGATGATTTCAATTTAAGTGCACTAAATGCTGTCAGGTCTTGTCAGAGTTTTTTTTTCCTACCTTCTTGTCTCCAGTTAGCATGCAGTCCATGTTTAAGAGGGCTGCACGGTATACAAGGCACATATTCACACAGCTGCCTCCCACTTCATTGATGAAGCCATGCAAGCAGAATACCAACTTGAAGAAAAAAAAATCTATTAGCTGGACTCAACAATGTTTCAATCTAAATGAAAAACTGCTGAGTCATTTCTTTCGCTTACTTTGAGCATAAAAATGTGTTTGTTCTATAAGAATGGTTTTTGATCTCAAATCCATTTACTGCTACTTTGCTTAGTTCCTCAATATCAAGTAAACACTGTGCACCTTTGCCTTGGGTCATTTTGCAATCAAACCTTGAGGCTATGTGCTGATGCTTTGAAATACATCTGACAGGTGATACCGTTTTCATTACCCTGCTGTCAGCCGCAGTGAAGGCCATGTGTGATAAAAAAAATAAATAAATAAAAAATAAAAGTGCCAAAAAGATCCACTCTGACATGAGATACCATTAGAAATCCCATCAGACAATATTTGAGAGGGGTCACATCTAAAATGACAAATTCTTTTTAAAGGTGTGTGTCAATTTAGAAAAGAGGAAAGGTAAAGACTACACTCAGGGTTATATTTTATTCTAACAGATAACATGCAGTTTAGTGACCAGAGAGAAAAACACATAATATCAGCTAACGCTGAGCGGCACAATGGATTGAGGAAAGGATGCAACAGAATGTGACCATTTATGTCCAATTCATTCAATACTTTCAGCCACAGAGGAAATCTAACAGAATAATGCAGGGAGATTGTCATTATAGAACATGGAGAAAATCCAATGGGAGGGATTGGGAACCTATCAAAAGGATAGAGAACACAACTGATCCTCACAATTATTATTTCAGCCAGATAAGAGCCTGTGGCTTAGGCCAAAAAAATCCATCAAGTTATTTCATTGGAAGAGAAAAGAGTTGCAGACAAAGGAGCCACTTTCCTGGAGAACAATTTGTTACTCGTGAATAAGCCGCCAGAGGTCAAATCAGGAAGACAGCTCATGTCCTGCAAAAAGAATTACTGTCAAAAGAAAAAGCTTGATACCAATTACCAAGAGAGACCTAGAATTATATATTCCTCCCTTGTAATGTCAGTGACGTAAGAGCTTTAAGAAAATATCAAACAAAAAACAGAGAGGATCTGGAGTTTAGTACACTCAGTTTAAAAGGAGTTAATGTTATGGAAGAATACATCATGTTTTTTGCTCAGTTTAGTGAAGAATTAATGCAAGGAGCCTGTTGATGTAGCTGCTCAGTGGAACTTTTTTGTTGTCCACACTTGTTGAGCAGTGCAGTAATAAGCAATGTCACTGCCCCCTGAGTGTATGCATGATTTTGTCTGAGTGCCCCGGCTTCCTCTCGCTGCTCGAACACATGAGGGTCAGATGAACTGAAAACGGTAGTTGTGATTGCTTTGTCTATGTGTCACACTTGTTAGACTGCTGACAGGTCTAGAGTAAATGCTGCCTCGACCCTGCCCAGGGTAAGTGAGCACAAATAATTGGAAAATGGAACCACTTTAGAGCTTGAAAATGTCATCAAGTGCCAAACAAAACAAGTGTTTTTGAAAACATCACTTGTCTGTGTTTTTTGGTCTTTGGTACACACCCAAAAAACATTTAAGGTCACTGAAAACAGACCTTTTGGAAATTCCTACCAGGAAGAAGATTTTCAACAACTCTTTTAGGCATTTAGTTGGAAAACTGTTTTTTTTGGCACAGTCAAGAAATGTGCAATGCTGTCACTTTTTGTATTTGACTTTAGTGCATTTGCAAATTCAACCACACACGTATTGGTCTTAAAGTTACAAATACATGACACAGTTGCTTGCCCAATGTATTGATGAGCAGAGGGCCTGAATGAACAACTTGGTAAATTAAAATGTTTATTGTAGAGGAATGGCGAGAATATTTTAGCATGTCAAGAATATCGTTTTTGCTTTGATTTTTTTCATGTCAGCCGTGCAGCTTGCACAAGGATTACCTCAATTCTTCTGGAGTTTCATTCAAAAGAGTACAGTTTTGGATTTCAAAAAGTTATCTTAGCATCTATTGTATTTGCTGACAAATGTTTATTGTCATCAGAGGATGAATTTTGATAGCACTGATTGAAACTGATATTTGTTTTGAAATTAATGTTTCAACAACTTTTGAATGAATTTCCATAAAATATGATAAATACATGTATGTTCCATTTGATCACGCAAGTCAGAAAATGTTGAGTTGCCAGTTAGATACATCATCATCATCAAGAACACCCCCTGAATCTGAATTGTGGCTCTGAAACTCAGAGTAATTCCAGTAGCCAGAATTCAAATCCAGCATGGCTGCTAGTGTATGCACATTAAAGTTTATGTGGTAGGCTACACAATAGTGTTTATTGGCAACTTAGTCTGATTTTAGTATAATTAAATGGATCACACCATCGTGAAAGTTCCTCTGGGCATGTTTTCATGTGACCTTCACACACCAACTATTATGTGTGTATTGTTTAAACAGATACTCCTGGAGGCACTCATCTTGCTTGTTCACCTTGTTGGCAACTCGCAACTGGAACGTGGTTACCTCGGTTGTGACAGCATTCCCAGCTTCGACCTCTGAGTTCCAAGGTAAGAGAAACTCACCCATATTCATGGTTCACTGATTAGCTTGAAACACTTTGATGGGCCCAGGATTTTTCATCTCAATATTGTGGAGATACAGTTTAAATTAAAATGTCCAATAATTTATCATAGAAAGGAAACAAGGAAAAATAGAGCAAGAATTATATTGAAACTGGAAGAGCATACAGTAATTACTAGCTATTAACAAAGACTGTAAATCTCATACAGAGAAAGCTTTGACTTGGAAAGGCCAAAATGATTAGGTTAAGAAAAACATAAAATAATACTGTCTTCACAAGATTTTATTTTGAGTAGGCCCTGCTAGATCTTTAAAGTCCTGCAGCTTTTCAACCCAAACTATTGAGGGAGATTTATCATAATGTTTTATTTCATTCAGACTGATGAATGTAATAAAGTCAGAATTCAAATAGCAGTAAAAGTACAAAATGGAACAATCTGAATTTAATAGTGACATAATAAAAACATAAATTACATAATACATTATTTTACACAAATTTCACACAAATGTGTCATTTTTAATATAATTCCACGTTCCAATACCCCCTTCATTGCGTTTGAAGTTTGATTCTATTATAATTTCAGACATTTTACATGAATGAGTCAGAAATGATAAAAGCAGATACTCTCCTTACACACTGCTATGGAGAAAAGGCTAACTGTGACTCAGGAGCGAGAGCGAGTCTTCCTCTGCTCTCACAAAAGAGAGTTTGATCCCTGTTGATCTCATGTCCATGAGAGTCCATGAGTGCAAAACAAACAACTCCATTAGCTGCTCACTGATACCAATGTCTAAGTGTTTGCAAAATGTGTTTAAAGTAAAAGAAGAGTCACATTTATTTGACCATTTACACACAGGTAAAGTGTGCTGTCCTGTACAACCAAGAACTACAAATACTACTAAGAATAATACATAACCTGAGTTGCCATGGTTACCCATAGTAACATGTAGGTGTACCAAAGGAGAGGTGTAAATTTGAAAAATCACTTTAGTGTTAGAAATCAGAGTGGGAAAAAAAACAAAAAACAAGCCAAATCATTAAAGAAGAAAATGTGAGAAGCCGCAATCTTTGAAATAAGAAATTATTTTAAGAAATACAGAAAGAAATGTTTTACTATATTCTGGACACATGTAGCTTAGTACATAGAGAAATTCATAGTCAAGTATAGGAGTGTCTTTTTTGTAAAACAGAAAGGCACAATTTTCATACACAAAAGGTTAGAATAATAAATGTTTGCTGGATGAAATAAAAAAACAGTGTTCCTGTCAATTGTGCGTTTAAATGAGGCAGCAGGCTGCATTTCCTCTTGTTGAAACTGAAGTCATGGCACAGTTGAATCATGGCTGATTGTGTTTGCTCATGCCCAGTTGTTTACTAGCATCCCATTATCTCCATCACACTTTAACTCTGCGTTTCCCTGCTGGATAAAGACAGACAGGCCACCTTTTGATGTTGCTAACTGTTGCTGCTGAGGTGAGGGAATGTGGAAAGAAATCCAAATAGATTAAGGCCTCTGCAAAAAAAAACAACAACAAAAAAAACCGTTGCTTTAACCGAGTGTTGGATTTTTGTGTTTTGTTCACAGTTAATCCAGTTGAAATCATAGTTGTTGACATGTTATCGATAACGCATGATTTTTAACTTTCAAACTTATGCCAATCTCTTAATATGAAGAACTGATGTAGGAATACATGTTTTGAATCAGGTAATTAACCACTGCTTCACACTCTGACAGCACCCTTTTGATATTTTCTCTTCTATAACATTAATGTTAGGTTTAAATGTAGCATCAGGTAAATTTTGTTTATCTCTTTGCAGACAGTCCTCTCCTTTCCTCTTCTTCTATGTGGACAAAGATGTTAAAGCATCAATTTCTTCACTCTGACATTTCAGATACATTATGCATTACTGTTTTCAAATTCAAGACGTGCGTTTTTTATGGTCTGGCTATTCTATCAAAGTCAAATATATAGGAGTTGACACTGGCTGGATGGCTTTAATGAGTATTCCCTGGAAGGCTGCTGTTCGTTGAGTCAAAGAAAAAAAATGACTGAGTGAGCCTCTGGAGTCAGTTTTTAATTAAGAATGAATCGACAAAGGCAAAAAAGTAAACATGCTGAACGAACATCATCATTTTATGTCTTACAGCTTTAAGTCCTATCTATATATTTTGGGAGGGGGGGGGGGGGGGGGTTTATGCTTTCATTTATGTAGAATAGTACCATAAACATTGTGTTTTATATTTCCCTTGAGAAGGAGCCATAACATAACTTTATATGACAGTGATGTATTTTAGCTCCTGCAAGACTTCACAAGAATGTTCATCATGTTACATCCAGCCCTGTCCAACAAAAATACAGCAGGATACAAGCAACTTATCACCACCCATATACTTGTATTGTTAGGCAGTGGTCTCTAGCAGCTGCATTTATTATAAACAGAACAAAAGAGGAAGTGAGTTGATAAAGTATGAGAGACTATGTCTGGTATGTTGTGGGTTCAAGTGAATGGACACTTATAGGGGCTTTTTCTCATCCATTTTTTGCACCCAACTGTGAACAGCTTTATTTTTTGTTAAAAGGTACATTTTGATGTAGTCTCTAATAATGGATTCCTTGACTGCAGGTAGAGCATCATTTTGCACTCATGCTTCATTTTTCAATGAGAAAGATGTTTTCTATTCTACAAGGAACATGTTATTCTGGGGGGGGGGAAAGAAAAAAGAACATTTTGGAAGTTATGGCAATTGAAGCAACCTGTCCATTAGTTGATGGACCTATCCATGACACATTTAGGTGTAGAATACGAACTTGAAAGAAACTTCACTACACATTTAAATTGAATAAATAACCCTTCCAAAAGCTCTTTTAAGAATGATGTACAACTTGTGTAAGCATTGGACCCATTCAAAAACTGTGTTTGTGGCATAAAAACAGTGAGGGTGATTCAGAATCAGGGCTTATTCTGTCTGGTTAGAGTACGGATAAACAGTCATATAATTGATTAATTGGGATGAACACTGAATCATACGTAATTCCAGATGTCTGCAATTTACTGCTCCCAGCTGATTTTGTTGTGAAATTGTAGATACTGGAACCGGGACATAAAGTGCTTGCTAAAATCTGACCTGATTGCACATCGTGAATTTGGTTATAAATGTCTTAATCACTTTCTATCTTTATCATGATCCACATTGTTATTGTTCCTTGGCTGAAACAAGACTTGTTTTTCTGGGTATTTTGTAAACACTAAGGGATGCTGCATTAAATATATAAAGTGGCGTAACCACATTTTCAGAGAATAGCAAACTTTGTAGCATGCAGCAGCAACACCTGACACAAAAAACAACATGACAATAGTTTGGATGGTTTTACATGGAGTTGTTTTTCACTCAGCATGTGTGGGTCCTGGGTTATCACTGGAGGTTTTCTACAGCAAACCAATTACAAAGCTTTTTTCAAAAAAAGAAAAAAAGTCTCTTCTCATTTCTATTACAGTTTGCTCTGTTGTACCCTCAAGGCTAGTCAGTTTTAATTAATCTTTGCTCTTATTTTGACCATGTGTCCTCGGTGTACTTCTGAGGAGAATCTTCAGAAATAATGTTAATTGGCATTAAATTAATATCAACACTGAAGCTCACTAAAGTAATACAAAACTTTCAAATCACTCCTCTGAACCTTATGAGCGCAACTGCTTGCTTCCAGTATTTACATTTATATTCAATCATTTTTCGCAATAATTAGGTTTACAAGGGAACTTGTTGTGAATTATTTACTATTACTATAATCATTTGTTTTTCAAGAAATATATCTTTGAGCCTCAAGTTGTTGCATAAAGACAATGTTTTACGTGACAGTCAGAGAAAGAATCAAGGTTTTCACTTTCCTTAAAATTTCTTTAAGGATTCTCCTTCTCCCTCTGCTTTCTATTATGCCAGTGTCTCTGTCAGCAGCTTTAAGCTTCTGGGGCCCTACAGTAAGTCCAGGGCAACAATTATGAATCATTGTGTTCTATATTGATTCACTAATCGATGAGCTTAAGATGCCCCCAAGCTTCAGTTTCATTTTTCCAACAATTTTACAAAGATTATCAGCCACAAGGAATGCTAAACAGAATCCAGAAATTTTCTGAGAAAATATAACCAATGATTTTAAGGGAAATTTCAAGGGAAATAGCTGGGAAGTACCCAATAGGGCACTTCCCAAATGTATACCCAAATGTATATTATATATGAAATTCATTATAATAATAATTTCATTATTTCCGGCAAAATCCCAAAAGTTCCCCCCATACTTTTGGGTAAGCGATATCCCTGAAACATCCCTGAAAAATTATACTAAAATTCCCCATAAGTGTTCTACTACCATGATTTTGAAAGAAGCATCCTCTCTGTTCTCGTATTCACCCACCCCCTCCACTCTGTGCTCCCTTAAAAGCCACGCCCCTCACTGTCATGCACTCACAGCATTGGTCCAGATTTCAGCTCATGCCTTGAGTGTCGCCTAGTGCATGCATGGGATAGAGGGGCTTGATTGGTTTATAAAATGTGGTCGAGTGCCAACATTGGTCGAGGTTGTTAAGTGTTTACAACTGCTACAGATTACAATTATTTTCCTTTTTTGCTTTCAGAGCACATGAATTATTAATTACTGTCCGGACATAAATACAATTTCAAGCCAAATCTTGTGTATCTGGAGAAAATTACCTACCCTGCCTTTAAGTATTGTAAATAACATATAATATAATCACCAATTCAAAATCTGTGCATGTTGTTTTGAAATAAATGCTTAATGTTAAATCGGAGATGACGATGATGAAGTTGATGAAGTTGATGATGGTGATTGCAAAGATTATGGTAATATTTCCCAGGTGTTTGTTAAAACTGTGAGACAGTGTGTGAACAGGAATGATGCTGCTCAAAGGGATGTGTGGGTGCTCAGTTCACTGATCAGTCAAGCTTCTTTTATCCATTCCCACACACATGCATATTCACAAACTCTTATTTGCACAGTCCTATGCCCTTGAATAATCAGAGGAATGTCAACCTGTAAAACCTGCACAGGATTACAGGATTACCCTCAATATCACATGAAAAGGGCAATCAGCTCATCCTGACTACCTTTCTATTACAGCCCGCTGTTCATGGATCTTTGTCAAGAGACCAACCACATTTTAAATGCATATAAAACAGCTAAAGATGTACATATCTGTCACAAGCCATCGATAATCTGCTGTCTCTGATTGTTTGTTGTCAATAATTGTCAGTGTGCTGTATATTTAATGGCGAAGGAAAAATGTTATCTGTTTGAACTGGATTAAAAAGAATCAGTAGCCATGAAATCGTGCCTGGGGAATAATGACATGAATAAAGACATTGGTTATATGTGAAAGTCACCATTATGTTTCAGTTTAAGCAAAACCTCTGATGATGCGTCCTACACTTATTGAAACAAAATGAAATGTATTTTCATTTTGTTACAAACTGATGGCAAAAAAGTCCAAGACTCAATGTAACGTAAATCAATTAAAGACAGTATTTTATTTTTATGGCAACAAAATTATTGAGAATCACAAAACAATAAACCTAAAAGTTTCTATTTCTCCGTAATTTTTTGTAACTTATTTGCAACCTTGTGACATTTTCAACCCGCTCTGTTGATATTTGAATCAACATGTTTTCTGCAGCACCTGGGGCCAGTACTCGGAAAAGATATAAAAGTCCCAGAATTCACTCCTTCTCTTCCCAGCCTGCAACGGCAACCTCCCTTTATCTTTATTAAGCTCTTCCTTTTTACACCCCTTCACACTTCACACATCCACACTTAATGTATTGATGCAACTAAGAAAATTGTTCTGCAAACGTGTTCTCGGTTTATTTGCCTTTGTTTTTAGAAACTACAATATTTTTCTGTTGTGAGGGTCCCAAAGGGAAAGTTTTAGTTTTTATATATTACAAATCTCAGTTTAATATGACTCATCATATTACATAAACATCATCACATCATGTTCGATTTTATATATATACACACACACAGACACACACACGCACACTTACATACGTTATGATGTTTTTCTTTCCAAACTTATCTAGATGGATTTTTAATTTCTCAGTTTGGTGAATTGAAAGTGCAAACAGTAGACATTATGTAAATCAAAGATATGAACTAACTAAGCACTGATTACTCAGAGGCTGGTTTGTAATTTATATTTGTGTTATCTTCCGTGTTAATACTCGAGACTGATGAGAGATACATATCACGATCATGATCACTGAGAAGAATTTGATTGCGGGGGTTAGAGACAGGTCAGCAGAGACTTCATCATCTGCTCTGTAACCTTTTCGAGCCATATGATGTCATCATGAGGATCTGGTTTTACAGTGCTTGTTATGATGAACCCTAAATACACTTGTTTATTTTTGCAATGACTTGGAATTTTTAAGATATGTCCCTATCAGCTTTTAATCACAGTCATATGATTCAGTAGAGGGATCTTGGTATCTATCTGTAAGCATATTTTATCTCTTTAATATCAAGTTTATCGCTCTGTGGCTCTGTGGAGTGGGAGGTTAGATGCTGAATTAGTTAGGATGGGTTCGAGTGCCCTCTGGTGGTTAATCTCTACACAAGCAGACAGTCATGCAAACTTGTCGGACTTGTCCAAAAACGTCTTTTGTATTTATTTATTTTTGTATTCAACTCTTAAACATCCAGTTTCTTCTTTAGTTTCCCCTCATGTACCTTTGACTCTGTTGTCATTCTTAGTCCACTGTAAAGCAAAATGATGAACTGAATATTCTTTATATTTCTAGAATCAATTAAAGCTATTAGTAAATATTTACTCAAGAGACCATTGTATGACTGCTTATCACTAAAAGGATATCCTATAAATCTACTAGTATATACATTAACTCTTGCCCCATAACCTTATAACTAAGCATGACATTTTGGACAACCATAGAACCTAGAACGCAGTACTTTTTTAATCCAACAATTATTTGGATAGCTTTTATTTTAAGGTGTTTTATTTTTTCTGCAATCATCTGACTTTACACTATGTTACTTAGAGACATGCTCCTCACACACATGGGCCCGAAAGACGAATGCGCACACAAAGGATCTGCGGACATGCATTAATAGAGAGATGTCAGTGTGGGGCTGCTACACCAAAGAGCTGTTGGGGGTTTGGTGCCTTGCTCAAGGACACATCTGCAGTACTCGGGAAGTGCCCTATTGTCTCTCCAGCCATAAGACCTACTTCCATATTTTGGTCTGCACCAGTTCACAATCCAAGTCCCAACAGAATGAGCTACTGCGGCTTTTGTGGACAAAGTAAGCATTTTTATAATTTAACAGCTGGCATTAATTTATGAAATATTTTCGCCTATTTAAAGTTGATCATATTGACGTTCATTTCTGAAAAGGCCAGTGGAGGAGTAGCAAAAAAAAAAAAGTCAGCAAAAGGTGAGGCAGCAAGTGCCAGGGAGGGCGTGGACAAACTTCAGAGAAGTCAAGAAAAGTGCAAGCAGAGTAATGCACAAGAAAACAACCCTGATGTTGATATACCGTCAATGCCTTCTGAGAGCTTGAGAGAGACTCCAGTTGGCTCTGTAAAACAACTAGTTAATGAAAGAAGGTTCAGCAGCTTCACTAAGCTTGTCAGAATCTTAAACGGGATGTTAGTCCTTGCAAACCCAGTTAATGTTGTAGTATATGACCACAAGAAGAGTCATGAAGCAAGTGAAAATGTACTTCTAAAGTTGTGTGGTCTAAAATACAGCAGCTCAGGAAACACTTTAGAAGCATCAGAAACATAAAATCAGTATATTTTAATGTCATCTCGGCTTCATCATTCTTTCACATCACTGTAAAAGCAAATAAATATCACAGTCAAACCCCAAAACGTTCTCAGAGCTTCATATAATTCCACAGTTAATATACATCAGTAAATAAGTTCTCCCACTGTAAACTCATTCTACAGTAGGAATTCTTGCTCTGGTTGTTCATCCACATTTAGTCAAATCAGGACCTACTCCAGAGAAAGGCCTTGTTTTCCAGCACACTGGCCAGTTTTTGGTTAAAAGGTTGGTGAAACTCCCTGAGGAGGTCTCTGGTTGCTGGACGCATCGGGCCCAGGTTTCTGTCGGCCGCCCGTCGGGTGTTAGACATGGGCCGTTTGGTCAGTTCTACTTCCAGCTGCTCTGACAGAGGACCTGCAAGTGGTGAGGTTGATTTTAGCTTTAAAACAGACAGCCGAAGAAAGAAATAAACACATTAGACACAACCAAACAGATATCAATGATTTTTTTAGATACATACCTAAACTGAGAAAATCAAAGACTTGCGTTATTGTCACTTTCAGGTTAGCTGCGTAGTCCTCAAGTCGAAGAACAAGAATCTGCTCCCTTTGGAAAACTGTTAGCCAGTCCAGTAAAAAGGTGACATACATCCCCAAGTTCAGCCTTACCTGCGGGGAGAAATCCATTGAAGTGAACATCACAAGTATGTTGTAGTTCATTGATAGTTTGTCTGAATTGTTTGAACTGAATTGTTACATCTCAATTCACACACAATTCCTCATAGTGAGCTGTTGAAAGAATCCGTTGTCAACGTTTATAGCAGGTGTTTTAAAAAAATCTAAAGAATATAGATTAGTTTTAAAGCATAATAATGGCAAGGTAATATTAACCAAAAAGTCGTACAAGAATTTTCTGTATGCACATCCGACAGGCCCACGTTGGTGCCCAGGGTGATACTTTGGGTCAATGCTCTCAGTGCCCTTCTAACTATGATGTGAAACAGATGCTAAAAACTTGCTTGTGCTCTCTTTCAGTGATGTAATGGCAGAGGTTCAGGAAGCTCAGAACATATATATATATATATATATATATATATATATATATATATATATATATATAAGCTCATTACCTGCATTTTATGTTTTAGCAAGTGCAGGGTCAAACTTTTTAAAAATATATAACTAATAAATTAAATAGCATTATAGCTTGGATTTAAAGCGCCTTTCAAGTGACCCTGTACACTTTTCATGACAAAATACTTAACATACACACAGAAGTCACAACCATAGTAAATGGATCAAAGAACTAAAGAGTGGTAGTGATGTTTGCTGGAGATAACTGTCAGCCATACCGTTTTAATTCAGATGCACTGACACTTCATGTCCTCTGGAGGGCAGCAATATCTAACGCCACCAGCTAATAATGCTCATCTATTAAACCTGTGTTCGAAACCTTCTTCACAAACTTCGACAGACTTTTGTCAAGTGAAAAGTTTCTTGACGTCTATAACAGAAGAGCAATGAAAACAGAAACAGTGTGATAGAGTTTTTTCTCTTTTTTGAGAAGAGTTCTGTTTCTGTTCCGGCTGCTCTTTACTTTTTACACTTGAGGCTTTGCTGTTGCACAATATCAGCACAAGTGTTGTTATATTCAACACTCTAAAACCAAATCAAAGCCATGCTGATATTAAAGTACAACAGGAAGCACAACTGCACTTCCTGCTCTCATGTGTTATTACTTTAACAACCCTTTAAAGGCAGGATGACGTTCTCAAAGAAAAATTGAGATATTATCACATTTACTCATTTGAACTTTTATTCCTTAAAATGTAAGACCACCCTGTCAGCTTACCGGCATTGTGTTGGACAGGCTGGTATTGTAGACACAGGCGCGAAGCGTCCTCTCAGAGAGACAGGACTGAAATAACTGTACAGAGTCGATGACCTTCTGATGGAAGTCTTCTGCTGACTTGTTGGCCATCTTAAAGTACAGGTAGTCAGAATAGAGCCTGAAAACAGACAGAAACAGTCAGTTAGGACTATTAAAAAGATATTTTGCTGGGTGGTATATCAAGTTTATAATGTACAACAAGTGTGTTCTGCTATCTATCCATCTATCTATCTATCTATCTATCTATCTATCTATCTATCTATCTATCTATCTATCTATCTATCTATCTATCTATCTATCTATCTATCTATCTATCTATCTATCTATCTGTCTGTCTGTCTGTCTGTCTGTCTGTCTGTCTGTCTGTCTGTCTGTCTGTCTGTCTGTCTGTCTGTCTGTCTGTCTGTCTGTCTGTCTGTCTGTCTGTCTGTCTGTCTGTCTGTCTATGTAGCTATCTAGCTACTTGTACTGTAAGGTAGTTGACCGAGTCAAATCCTGATTTTTATTTAATACTGTACCTCTCTACTGGATCTCTCAGCATGATGATGATTTTGGCACCAGGCTGAATTGTGTGGATGAAATCCTGAGCCAAGAACGGGGGCTCTGCCGCCTCCTTCTCTCTGTCAAGATAGCTCCACGCTTGGTTGTCCCACATGGTGGATGCACTGGCTTCACCTGTCAAGACATTTACAATCACAGCAACAAATATGGGTGACAATTAATGGAGGGAGTCAGGCAGACAGTTAAGCACAGTGCATTTGTTGAGCCACAATAAGATTCATTAACATTATACATAATGTTTCCCCCTGTTTGACTGCACGCAGCTGCAAAAACATATGTAGAAAATGAACGTTTACATTTTCCATGCTAAATTAAAACATATTTTGTCAGTTTAGTTTTGTCTCCATAAAAGCAGCAAAATAAGTTTCATCCTTCTGTTCAGACATTAAAGCAAACTTACAAGACAAGGATACATTTATTACATGGATTTTACATCAAAAACAGACTTTGTTTCGATCAACTTTGTTTATAACCTCAGAGATACACAGAGAACAATAAAAGATCAGATTTGATGCCACCCCGAGGCATTTGAGGTTCTTTGTTTACTTTTAAAAGCCGCTGCAGTTGTCCTGAGGTCAGAGCCACTTGACTAACAGAATAACAATATGGGATAAAAAAAAATGAGCTGGATTTTGAATCATAGTCAGGATTCAATTGTCCAGCTGTTCAGAGAGAACTTCACAAAACACTGCACATAAAAGCAGGTAGAGAGATTCTTCCATCTGACGCACAATGGACGCTAACAATACCAAATCCTTAACCCAGCCACATCACACAAACACTTTCACATGTGCTCACCTGTTATGAGCTGCAGTGCTCGGTGGTCTCCAGATGAATTTCCACTGACTACTTCTTGGAGTTTGTGGGCAGCCAAGTCAAATAGATCCAGGTAATCTTCCACCGGAAAACTTTCCTGGAAGCCATCTTTGAAACGTATATAACCTGCAGCCAGAGGAACACCCAAAGACAGCTCATTATTAAGTCTTCTATAGACTTCTGCACCATAACATTCACTTATTGGGTTCTATAAGCCTTGAATCTGGTTGAGCTGTTACAAAAAAATGATTTAGGGTTAGAGGCAAACATGCAGACAACAAACACATTATCAAGATTGTACAATACATCGATTTTCCTTTTGGACAACAATTACTGGTGCTGTTGATTAAAGCACTTCCTGAAACAGGGTGAGAATTAAGGAAGTTTTTGATTATCATGTACTTTTGTAATTCGCAGACTCGTTTCTCTCCAGATTTGGACATTCTCATATTAGATACAAAAAAAGTCTAGCAAGGAAAAAATTGACCTAGATACAAAGGAAATATGGACTCATCAAAATAGGACTTTACACTGTCTGGAGCGATCACATCCCCAAAACCCAAACGATCCCTGTTAACAGACTCTTGAATTCTTTAAATAAAATTGTCCACATTTTTTTTTAGCTTGAAGTAAAACTTTAAAAAAGTGTTAAGCAACACAGAGGCTGGTTAGTTTTCTTTTGTTCAGGTAATTAATAAACAAACAAACACTTTTCAAAATCATGTTCAGCCACCTGTTCATTTTCTTTGGATAGAGAAACTCATTTATATCTGTCAATGTGCAAGTTTCCCATTTATAAATACTATCCATCTCCTGGTGACTCACCAAAGCGTTTCCTGGTCCACCAGTGAGGTTCCTTCATGGTGTTGAACTTGACCTCTGGATGCAGCAGTAGCCTGTGGAATAAGTCGGTTGTGCCGCACTTTGGTTGGCCGATGATGTAAAAGAACGGCAGGCAACGTAGACGAAACAGTTTGCCGTCTCTGTGGTGTAAGTGCTTTTGAAAGTTTGCCCTAAGGTGGTCGCAGAGAGTTTTGAAGCTCTTTGAGCGCAGGCTAAAGAGATTCCTCCTGTATGGATCAGAGCTGAGTTCACCTGAAAACTCCTCGTACCAGCAAGGGCTCTTGATGTTGGGTAGGAAATGACGAGGAATAACAGAGAACAGCTGCAAAAAAAGAAACACAGAGAACATGATAGAGAAGGTGGACAGAATGACAGAAACACTGTAGAGGGAAGCAAAGGCCTCTGGTACATTGTGATTTGGATGATGATATTAAATTCCTTTATGTTGTTAGTTTGTGATCATGTGGTCATTTTGCATTGTGCACTGTGAATATACAGCATCTGGAGCTTGACAAGAGGCTGCGCTAACGGCTTAGCAACTGAAATGACGACTGCAGCTCAGAGAAAGAGTTGGATACTTATTTGAAAGACTGATGGTTAAATTCTTGGCTCCTGTTGGCCACATAAAGTGTGTCCCTAGGAATGCAGGACACTGAGCCCTGAGTTGCTCCAAAGGACATAGCTTCTGTGTATTCATCTGCATGAATTTTGAAATGAAATCTGACCCTTTTTCGCTAGAGCCTGACCGATTAATCGGCCAGCTGATAATATCCTCCTTGCAGCAGCGTAGGAATGTGTGAAAGGCTGAATGCCTTCTGGAACTCATCCCTCTAGTCTGGCAACAATTTGACCTCTGGGAGCAACTTCAAATTTCTTTGGGCTTCCGTAGTATCGATGAGTTGGCGATTAAAGACTTCCAACCAAGACTTCCTTTCCTCTGCTTTGCCTTTGATGTTTGCTTGTAACTTGCCTATAGATTTTGTAATGTTTTCAGAAAATGTAAATCCAGATGAGAATTAGTGTAACATGTAATGTACAGCTCTTTGATTGGTTTTCAAGACTACCAATGTTCAATATAAATGCATCCCTTTAACCATTCATTTTAACACACACCACTAATGGGTATTCACCTTACTGAGCCATTCATGATGCTGCTTCTGCAGTTAGAGGATTTAAAGTAAAACTGTCAGAACTATAACGTGTGTTACTCTTCCAAATTACATTGGATAATGTAAAGATGACAACATCAACACACACAAAAAATATTTAGTACATTATTAAATTGTAAGAGCAGTCAGTAGGCCCTGAACAACACTGCTTTTAACTGAACAGACTTAGAAACATGGTGTGGAACCATCACCTCTGCCTCTACAAACACCTGGTATTATGAGCTCCAGTTAACAAGCATTTACTGGAGCTGTGTCTGTAATATGTTTGTTATTTGCCAGCTTCTACAAAGCCCTTTCATCATAAAAAATACACAAGAACCACAATGGTCATTTACAAGCATGTTTTTGTCATTGCTGGGTCAAAACATTGCATAACTTCAAAATGAAAGTGGAACAAAAACAACTGATATATGTTCAATTGATGAACATGAAAAATCAGCCAGACTATTTAGTTTTTTCAGACTTACATGGGAGTCTGTTTCAATGACACCTTTTTTATCCGGCACCTTCCTGGGTGCGTATTCCAGTTTGGAGCGGATGATCTTCACCAGCAGTTTTATGTCCATCAAGCTGTTTTCAGAGGAACCGTCAGCGACTGCCGTGCATGTCGGAACAAACACAGGTTTAAGCTGATTGGGTGAGGGGGTCAAAAAAAGTCCTTTCTTGTCCCATGTCAGGGTGTAGGAAGCCATGATGAGGAACATCAGTGTCAGGCCCATCAGAAAGCTCACCACTTTGACTTTTGAAAAGCTCCGCAGGTTAGTCAGCAACACCAGAGGAGACCACTTTGTATTCAGATTTTCAAGCGGGTCAGTGTGCCGAAAGTCAAAAAAAGTTCTCACAGGTCTTTTCCCATCGTTCTCACCAATGAGCAAGGTGTGAATGTAATTATAGTCAGTTTGGGGAATGCTCATATTTTTGTAGTCTGATAGTGACATACTGGAGGCATGTAGAAAAGGAAACTATTTTTTTTTCAAAGCAGCACTCATAGGAGTGTGTGTGTCCTGATGTATCCATTCATCATAGTTTTTCAAACTGCAAGTCATCATTTGTCTTCACGCTGCCTTGTCTTCAGCAGGGCCTCCTGCAAATGAGAAACAGTTGTTAAAACGTGTTACATGAGGGGGTTTTTTGTCACAAAAAAAGAAGCTTTTCTCTCGTCTTTGAAGTATTTCAATCCCATGATTCCAAGGAAGGTGGTGCGAACACTTTTAATGTCAGGGTATTTCAGGAAGCTTTATTCCTCATCTGGGGCTTCACTATGTGAATTTGAACTTTACAACCCTCAATAGCACATTTAACCTAAAATGTTTGAGGTCAGCTGCAGAGTGTGTGTGGCCTGCTCAGTGGAGATCCTCACTTTATGATGAGGGTCTTAAAGCACATGCAAAGACCAGTTCTCCCAAGAGACTCTCAAGGTCAGAATAATAGTTACTCTGTAATTTAAAACTAAAAACACACCATTAACCCCCGTTTGAGAAAAGCCTGCTGAGAGCTCTGGTTTGTTAATCTGGAAATATCTTTTTCAAGTTCAAGTTTTCACTGAGAGAACTAAGTTAGGTATTGATACAGGTGGACCCTCAGCGTGGCGAGCAACTGCAAGCATTTTGTTTTCTTTTTCCGCCACATGTATAATAAGAGTCATTATTATTTCAGGTCCAGTGATCCAGTGTTTTGTAACTGTGAAATGTTCACTCTGACACTTACTCAGCCAGTTCTTTTTCGTTTGTTGCAGAGTGTTTGATTTGAAGTCCCACTGGAGCAGGAAATGATTTCCTGCACC
Organism: Symphodus melops; assembly: GCF_947650265.1. NCBI lineage: Eukaryota > Metazoa > Chordata > Actinopteri > Labriformes > Labridae > Symphodus > Symphodus melops. The sequence continues at coordinate 17,116,434 of NC_136705.1, forward strand.
CGTCTTTTAGGGAACTACATGAAGCACTCTCTTGTTTTACAGCGTTTAATGCACAACAGGGGCCTGTTAAAGAACAAGTATAAAACAAGAAGTGTCCCCAGATACTCCCACTTAGATCTTTAGAGGTGAAATTTACAAAGTATAATGATATCAATAAATTCCCCCTGATCTCAAATAAGTTAAGCTTTATTACTTGATTTTTTTCCATGAAAAAATTAAACCATTTCTTTAAAAGACAGAAAAAAAACAGATTTCGAAGACCATACAGCCACCTACAAAGATAATTGGCAGAATGCTATCATACAGCAGCTCCAAAGAAAACCTATCCCACTGTAGCTTTAACTGGGAGCACATTCTTGTTTTAATGGACAATGTTGTGAAGTAGAGAGGAGTCTATGGTTGATGGGGTTTTTTAAATATTGGATGAGTTGATGGAGAGCATCTCTAGGTTAGGATGGCCTATATAAACTCAAATTCATTCAAATATGGTACCTGTGCGTTTCAAAGGGGTGGAAAGTTTCTGTTAAATTTCTGGAAACTTTCCATGGGAAGTTAAGCTTGGGAATTTTGCAAATATTCCAAATCGGGAACTTTTCATCAGAATTATGGGAATTAATTGGAATTGTATGTTAATTCAGTAGGACTGTATTATATCCAAGCATATATATAAACATTTTTGTTTGTCCTAAGCAGACATCTATACAAAATAATACAATTAAGAAAACATTTCAACAGATTTACATCACATTTTCAAAATATATTACCCCATAACATCATCATCCTTGATGCAGTCCACAGCTAAAATGTGTGGTTTCAATAGTCTTGTGCTCTGGGCTGAGTTCGAGAATCATCTGTGCATTTGATGGTGGAGGGCACAGTGCATGTAGGGGGCGTGGCCTTAGTAACCCTGCATGAAGCAGTGTGTTCTGTGCATGTGATAGAGGAATAGCATAAATATTCAAGTGTACTTGCATGATTTTTTTTTTTTCATAAAGATTGTGCTAAAATAAATGTTCACCTACTATATTTAAGTTCCCTGTTAAGGGCCAATGTTCAATTTTGTAAATTCCCGTTTTTTGTTTATTCCCGTTTATTCCCATGGAAAGTTTCCAACTATCTGTGCAATAGGGCACAATGCACAAGAACAACACAATGCTAATCATTGTTGCCCAGTCAGATTGGAGGGGCCCTCTACATCAAGTTTAATTTTTATAAGGATTTCATCAGTTGAATTATATTACAGCTTTCCAAAGCCTAACAGACAATACAAACCTGACGATGTACAGTGAGGTCATCAGGGTTATCTTAAGCTAGCTTCAAAAATTAAAATTGTTGACCAAAAATTGAGCTTTTACAGAAAGTTTGAAGCACATATCTCTTAGATAAGGTGTCTAACCAAAATACTACATTACTGTTGAATTATGGGAATTCTGGAAAGTTTCTTTTAAGTTCAACACAAAGGACTTCAAGTCTGAGATATCTAAGCTTCTGCTGCTTCAGTTTTGCCTTCTGTGCTTTCATCCCATCTTTTGTAAGTGAAGGGCAATTGTTATTCTCCCTCAAGCTTCATGAATCTGTTGTTTTGTTTGTAGACTACACCTAATCTCTGCAGTAATGTTGTAACAGGTGTGTACATTTTGAGTTACTCAAAGTATTCATCAGTGTGGACATGCTGACTGTGTAAATATCAGGCTAGCTTCAGTAAGTCCACACAAAATAATTTAGAGACTTGAAAATGTATAAAGATGGGCCAAGAACGTGTTGTTTTATCCTTCTAGAGGAGGTACTGGACTTATATTATAAATAACTTTATAATTTTGTTTTTTAAATGAAATCCATCCACAGAACTTGAAGTTGATAGAAGTGTGGGTCAAATGGATTTTATTTTATGCTAGTAATCCTTCGGTTCACCTCTAAATGTCTTAAATGTCTATGTTTTATGTTCTATCACCCTTTTAATGATGTGAATGTTTGAGTCCCTTTCAAGCTCTGTTTTGGAAAGCATATCAATGAACACTACTGTTAACCAGTTTTATTTTATTCATGCCTCTGCATATCTATATTTTGACAAATCTCTGTAATTGCTATCCCCTCTGATCTCTGTAACTAGCGATTTTTTTCTCCCCTTTAAAGATTCATGTGTGGTTCGTGCAAAATTCAAAATGCGGTACAAAAAAAATTCAAAATGTGACAGAGTATAAAGAGGACAGTGAGAGTCAAGTGTGAAGTACAGAGTGGGGAAGTAAAGCAGCAAAGATGAGCAACAGCGCGTGAGGAAGAGCAGGAGAGACAGCCTTTAGACCTCTTTGGTGTAAAAATCAATCCGTGGCAGAAAGCAAACAGCAGGTGGGATCAACTGAGGTGAAAACACATCATCAAAATCCTGCTGACTCAAAATAAAAGGTAGAATCAATCTTAACATCAGATGCTTTTGTTGTCAAAAGAGCAAAAATGTCAGGGCTGACCTGTTATGAAAGCAAACAATTACTCTTGTTGTTGGACAAAGTGCAGGGTTGTTAACACCATGAATCTGTTTATTGGAAATCGGGTCGACTGAAGTTTGCTTTATGATGTCATATTCGCCCAAGAGAGCTTACACATTAAATAGAAGCTACATAATATATCTAATATAAGTTCTGTGCTTTACTTAAATACCAAAATGTCTTTTTTTTCAGGTCAGGGGATCATGGTGTTATTAATATGTATACAAAATATCATAAAACAGCTGTAATTTATAATACAGCTGTTGAGATACTTTAGTTTGGACCCACACTGACAAACTGGTAATACCATCAGTGCATCTAGCATGGCTTAAACCCCACAAAGTGATCCTCGTATGCACGCACATTTGTTTTTCTTTTCTGTAGTAAAATCAGAAGCAGCTGATAGTGGGGTGTAATGATGCTGATGTTGTTGAGACAGTTGTTCAGTCCATCAACACAGATCAATAACTGCATGCTGGATTTTTTTATAAATTGGTCTCCGGACAATACGTTCTGACCTTTGCATTAGTGTGCCATGATCAGGCCAACATTCCCCATTTGTAGAGAAAGCTAAAATGAAATGGCAGACAGCCATGGAATTCAGAGATCTCCCAGGATTTTCAACACATAGTATTCCTCTTTCCTCATCTGCAGGTCAAAACATCAACTTAAAATAATTTTCAGCCTGCCGTGAAATGTGTTGAATTGAACCAGGCAGTGTGAGTACAATCATTTGGTTTAAACAGATTTGGGTCAAGAATGCAAGAGCTCTTATTTCAGAATAAGGTCTCAACTCTCTCAAAAAACAACAACCAATAGGCTCTTAAATCTCAATCTGCTTTTGTTTACGTCAACTGTGAAATCCATGATTTTCTTTTAACCAAAAAACTCAAGATGAACATCAAACCCAGTCTCTCTGGTATTCCTCTACAGACTAAACCTCTGAGGTCAAGCTCAATGGATAAAATACAAGTTTAAGTAAGATGGATTTCAAACGTTATATCTTCAGGGAGTGAAAAGCTTTTCAAATAGAACTTGAAATTACGTTTTGTCCTTCATTCATTTAAAATCACAATTATATAAATGAATGAGATTTAAAATCAGAGAAGTAGTTTTTCTTCACTTTGCAAAGAATATGTCTTCACCTTCTTTCTCTAAAACCTAACCAAGCCTATTGTGAAATACATCATTTACTTATCTGCAGCAACATTGTGTTGCCCAGAATATTCAGATCAAATTTAGAATTATACAAATAATCACAGCAATCAAACTATTGGCCCGTGTGTTTAACCTTCCAGTACTTGATTCAGACAAAAGGCGAGAATATATTCAAACTTGATTGCATTTCAGTGTTCAAATTGGCATGTATTTATCTACCAGATTTGTTCACTGACATCCCTTTTAGGGTGTTCAAGAATTGATGGGTACACACCATCTTTCTGTCTAACACCCTCTAATTTTTCCCTCACTACTTATTTGTGAGATAATGATGCCAATCAGTCTCAACCAAATCTGTGCCTCGTGTGCTTGGATATCAACTAAACAGCAAATGAAAAATCTGCCTCCCTGCAAAGCTCTTCCACAAAGAGAATAATACATGCTGTTGCACAGCTCTGTTCAGTGTCAACATTATCAAATATTAGCATAAAATAGCTTTGAAGAACACCTTGAAATTAGTCAGTTCAGTTCTAAGAGCCAGTACTCTGGCACTCACACACATATTGCTGCCTTTCCTGTAACATTTTTAATCATGTCTTAATGTTTAGATCTGTGTAAACACATCCTGACATTGTACAGTGCACTTTGTGACTGGGACTTGGCTTAATCCCAGTGCTGAGAAATGTGAAGCACAAAACAAACCAATGCCACAAAAGGAAATAGGCCAGCCTCCCTGTTGATGGGAGAGTCAAGCAAAGACAGATGGGATACCAAACTGAAGAAATAATGACACTTTCTCTACCTAAATGAAAAAACTGACCAATTTGAAGGAAAACAGAAAACAACAAATGAGCGATACTAGGAGAAAATAAGTCAGATAAATCCCAGGCAGGAAATCCAACAGCTCCCAGAGAGCACAAATGTCTCAGGAAGGGGACTTCATCGCTCTCTTCATCACAAATTAATCCCCCCTTTCCTTTTTACTTTCCACTAAGAGCAGAGATGAGCTGGTAGATTTGATGTCACTGAAGAACGATGTTCACCTTCACAGGAATTTGAATCCTTAATCTGCTAAACAAACAGCCTGCTGAAGAAATAGCACAGTCTAAACAAAGCAAGCGCCAAACTTGTTTAACAGTGTCTGACTTGATCAGACCACAGTCCATCTTGACATCTGGAGTGCAGATGTGAACCTCAGCTAAAGTGTTTGCCCATGCATGTAAGTGTATATATTTGCATGCATTTTTTTTTCTCATAGCAGCAGACTGTTTGGTTAAGCAGCTCATTCAAACCAAAAATGTGACATTAATAACAAGCAGAGAACACCTGAAACATCTGTCCTACTGTTGATTGAGTTTTGAGGAGGAAGGAGTGGGGAGTCCCGAAGACAAACGGTAGATCTAAGGTCAACTTTTACGTAGATGGTCGGTGCAGCCTTTGTCACTTGGAAGCTTATTTATTGTAACATTCTGCCCTTATTTTCAGACCTACACCATTGTTTTTTCCAGCGTGCTTAATTAGAAAGACTGATTGGATCAGGAGGTTTGAAAGTCAGACAATCATCCAGGAGTGCTTTGGGCTGATCATTGAACAACTCTTTTTTAACCTCAATTAAAGTATTTATCTATTTGGTTGTGAGTTCACCCTTGGTTATGAAAGCAAGAGTATATACTAAGTCAGCTTGAACAAGACATCAGTCTGAAAAAAAATTAGTTATCTTTAGTTTATTTTACTTATGTACAATAATTCATGTGTTTCTGGTTTATACGGTATATAACGTATTGCCATGACCCAGCAGATATGATTTATAAGCAAACACTTAACCTTTGTTCGCATGTTTAACTACCACTGACTTTATTTTGTTCTGATGCAATAGCTGAAACTGAAGAATCAGCTTCAGTAATAATCTTGGTTGTTTATCAATATTCCAACATGACGTCCCAAAGTCAGTAATTTTTAATACACTGCCCTATATGAGATTTAACGCTGCAATTGGCATAATCACATCATTTCAAAATGAGTCTGAATTTGAGAGAGGCCTTGATCTATCTACCAGTAAAAGATAAGATAACAGATTTGTTTCAAGACTGCAAGGATCAAGTCCAAAATACTCAACAAGAAAGAATCACAGTGAAACTAGCACTTAACAGCCCAGCAGTGTCTGCCTCGTCAAGGTCTTTAACTTTCATTTTCTTCTATGATTAACTAATGTACAAAAAACGATTTCTACTCCTACCTGAAACTTGTATCTTCTTTTATTGGAACCAGGAGTGCTTTGGGCTGCCAATTACATCAATGGAAAACGCTTTAAGACAGATCCTGTCAGTACTGCTCAATTTCCGCAGCTTTTGATTTTGTGTGTGACTAGACCAGTATAGTAAATCCTATTTGCGAATACAACACTCAACGTGTAGCAGCTTGAACGAGCCCAAAGCTTCTCACACATTTAATGTGCGTTTCAAAGGTTGGGAGTGGTGAAACTTGACTTGTACCTGTGAAATCAATCATTCCAGATCCAACCTGAAATTGTTCTTGATATATTATCCGGCAAGTTAATATTCATTTAACTTGATAATCACTGATGAATTCTGCCTTTCACTTCGGGTACTGTTCAGATTGTAATGCTTTATTCATTCAGGGAAAATATTTGTCTTGGCTGGTGTCCAAGGCTGGATCAGATTCAAGGCTACAGCATGTAAGCAGCTTAATAAGCCATTTCTGGTCTGTTGTATTTCATGAACTTTTGCTATTGATTTTAGTAATAGTTGGTGGGTTTAAAATGAAATACATAATGGGTTATGTATTTTTATATTGTATGGCTATAGATTAAAACTTTGAACATCATACAGTCCATGTTATTTTTAAGTCCTAAAGAACAAGTAACATGCCTTAAAGTCTGGTAGAAAGTTGTCAGTCATCACTTGATGCGCTCCCAGTCAAACTGTGAACTGTGTCCGATGTGCAATATGACCAGGTACATTGAAATGGATCCATTTATTAATTATTTCATGCTGAGAGAAAGTTTCTGTAGTTGTATAAATGTAAATTCAACCACATCTTTAAAGCGAAAGCTTTCTGGCACAACTGTAAAAAGGGGATGTTAAAACAACACGTCACTGAAAAAGGAAAGAAAAACAAAGCAAGAAAAGTTCCAGTGAATCACATCATTTATCTTGAAAATTACTCAACAGCACGACAGCTCAAGCACAAACAACCAGGGAGTGACAGATGCAGATCAGAGTTCGACTACATTGAATCATAGTCACCCCCCCCCCCCCCCCCCCCCCAACGGATTTCATGTTGAAATAATACAAAGCCAATCGTGCATTTCTGAGAATTGTTGTCATCTCGAGCTAAAAACTACCAGTGCTTGAAATAGAAAGTGGGAGCTGTTGCCAGAGCACTTAAGGATCATGCAATCCTCCCACATTCCTAATGTTATCTGTTACAGAGTCGTTTTATTCCATTTGTGTTGGACCCCCTGAGTCCAGCCTAAACAATCTGATGCAGTGCAGCTCTCTCCCTCCCCTCTCATACTTGTAGCATTACCTAAGACTTCCAACATCAGTCCTTGCCAAAAGAGACATAGCGCTGACATTTTGGAGGCTGCACACATTTGTTCCACAAACTCCAGGGGCAACCTAAAACCTTCCTGTGCAGTTGACCTGACAGACAGCGGGACTGGGAGCAGCAACCAGTGAGGTTTAGTTTGGGTATGTGCAGGATTATGGGGCGTAAAGAGGTGCTTCAACCAACCTTATCCCCTCGTCTCTCACACTCAACTTCCACTCTTTCTGCCTAATTATTAAGAAAATACAACTGCAGTGATTTAGAACTGCTCTGTCCACTGAGGCGGGTTTGTCCAAAGGTCAGCTGCCTAACTGTCAGGACCTCCGCCCTGCACTCTGAGCAGAGTAGCAGCCCCTTCAATACACCAGAATGGAGAAAATGTCAAGCAAGAAACTGTTGCAGCAAGAGTCCTCTCATACTGGAGGTAGTTTAGATATTTCTCTTTATTATATTCATTTTAATAGAGATATTTTTCTAATCTGATGCCAATTCTGATACTTATAGACTTGTGTCAGATACAACATGACAGCCTAATAGCTTATTATTTGAAATGAACAACTGATGTCATGAAGTGCATCCAGTTAAAAAAAAAAACAGCTGTTTTTACAGCAGAAATGAATACGTTTAGGTGACAGCCTTGTTTGAAAAACAAAACATTAGTGAATTTTTTGACAAAATCAGTTTTGATTTTCTGAAGGATAAGCGTTATTCAGAAAAAGATTCCTAACTGACCTGATTGTCAGGCAGGCAGGCTGTAGTGGTTTGTCAAGAGGGCTTAAAATCTGCTTTAGCTCCACTTAGCCTGGCATTAAATTGCCTGAAAGTTAGATTAAGAAAGCATTTCTTGCATGCATGTTGACCGCCATCAATGGTTCTCCATAGAACCCTGAAGTAACAGATGGTTGATGTCACTCTGACTTCTTCCATTATTATTGATAGTCACTGTTTGTATTTTATGTTATCATAGCGCTTCATTGAGTGGAGTAGCCTACTCGCCAATAGTGCCTTTTAAGGATGTTTTTTACTCATGTCAGAAAAATTCTGACACATCAGACACATTTCACCTATTACAATGAATAAAGCCAATAATGAATCTGAGTCATTTTATAGCGTGAGGGTAACCATTGAAGCTTAATGAAAGGAATGAATCAGGAGAGAGCTGACAAACAACTTGATGTAGGCAGAATACTCCAGTTTGTTATGTTACAGTAAATATAGACACATAATTACAAGGCAAGTGAACAGCATGGGGAGCATGTTTACGCATTGTTTTAAAGTAGCTTTTATCTCCAGTTCCATATTTAAGATACATTTCGTCTCCTACTGATGTTACTTCCGTCTATTCTAAACACATCTATCGCACTGTAAACTACTCGACTCTAAAGAAATCATCAAAACGTTTCCTTTGACGTTGATGATGAACTTTTGGAACACGTAAAGTGGGAGGCTGCACGAAACATGGGCCTGTCTTAAATGAAGAGAACAATCTTAATCAAAAAATCTGATCATCTTGTTGAACAAAGATACTCACACTGGAGTTGGGTCGGTTTAATCCACGCGCCTCTCGTGAAACCGCTCACGAGCCATGACGTCCACCAGTAATCGAGCTGACGAATTAAACGAGTTGACAGGTGTCTGTGGGGGTTCTTTTGGTGAAATAAACGCGTGTGTATTCACAGCATCTTCCGTGCTCATGTTGACACACACCGGCTCGGCTTTGTCGAGAAAATAAGCGACTTTCCAGAGTCTCCATCTGACTGAGCTCCCCCGCGCGCAACAGCGAGTGCAGAGGAGGGAGAGGAGAAGAGAGGAGGGGAGAGGAGAGGAGAGGAGGGGAGGGAGGGAGGGAGGGAGGGGAACTGCGCGTAGGAAGCGGCAGAAGAACCAATCATATCTACATTCAATCCGCATTTTTTCTTCATCGATTACTTTTTACGTTGTATTGTGATGAATGAATTTCATATAAATTAAGAGAAGGGGCTCAAATCTGTAAAATGAGCCCTATTAACAAAGCTATCATTGCATGCACTGATTTATTGTTATAGGCCATAAACTCAATACATTGTTTTCGTTTGGGCCTGGTTTGAATAAATAGAACTCATTTTATGATCACATTTTATATCCAAGTGGGCCTAATGACGTTTCCAGTGACGTAACGGTAATAATCCGGATGTTTAATTAGTTGTTGTTTCAAGTAGGCTTTTGATGAATGTTTTGGGACAACAGTCTTACTACAGTCTCTAGTGTCAGGTTACTACAACATGTGGAATCTATCCTTTCTAATATAATAGATTTGGGCATATCAGTGAATTATTGATTCTTGTGCGTTTGTTGAGAAAATTGACATGAAAAGTAGTCCGTCTACATACTGTATGATTATTCCTGTTATGAGGATGTTGGGGGTAGGCTACTGGAGCCACCGTTTTGCCAGTTGTCACTGTTGTTACTTTAATTGTGCACGTGTTTTGTTCAGTATTAATGCATTGCTGTATGTGTGCCTGCTTTGTATGTTCTTTAAAGAACATGTTAAAAAACCCAACATACAGTAATTGAACTATCTGCTACAAACAATTCCCAATCCTCTTTTTGAGCACCTCGTTGCCCCTGAAGCTTTCTGCTTTTTAAAATTGTAAAGCCCTTTCAGCTGCATTTTATGTAAGAATGTGCTTTGAAGGATATTAATAGCGTCAAAATGTTGTTCACAATGCCCCACTGTACTCATGGAACCAGTAGCATACAATAAGTTCCTTCAAATAATGTTTTATTTACTTTGGCTAAAGTACAATACGTTCATTTCTATGAACAAACCAAACTTTGTGAATGCAGTGCAGCACATCCAGCCTTGAAATAATCCAGACTTCATTATTTAATCTGTGTGTGGATGTTCAGCCTTTGTCCAGCTGTAAAAAGAGATGAAAAGGTATTGAAGCAAAGCAAGGCCTTGAGCCAAATGGTGAATAGGTGTCTTTGAAGCTAACTCTCTGTATTCCTTATAATACTTTAATCTGTAAAGACATTGTATGGTAGCGGACAAACAATTATGTGTAATCAAGGTTATGCAACGTTTACAGTTAAATAGCTGTGCCCGCATGTGTCAGTTGAATATCACTAGCTTGTGATTGAGCTTGTATCGTTGTTTTAAACTAATGAAGAATGCTTTCTTCATTAGTTGCTGTGAATCATTCTATGAGTAAGAGTCAGCAGGGATGTTTCACAACCTCATGCTAAGAGTAATGTTAACAAACACACTCTGCTGAACAAAGACTGAAGTGTTGGTCCACAACAATATAGCAGAGAAGTCATTCTTTATTTACTGAATAAAGACATCTACTTCTTTCAGTTTAAGTAATTATGAACGTCGGTTGGCTTGTCATGCAATTAAAAGTTCGGTGGTGCTCAGAGTAACCTTGAAGTTATCAGGTTATTTTTGACCTTCTGTTATCAGTTAAAATGTGTCAGCAGCAAGCTAACCAACTATATTGTGTACACTGGTTGGTGTCCTTCTGGGATCCCCTCATTGTGCATAAACATAGTATGCATGTCTCATATGATATTATCATTTTAAACCCTTTTTGTAAAAAAGACCAATAAAAACATTGTCAGGTTTATGTTTCCTCTACAGTTGATGTATGTGACTCCCTTCAGGTTCACAATGTCAAGTGTTTTATAAAAAGTTTTTTTTAGATACCAGAAGTGTGTTCACTCTTTTAAACTGCATTGAAAAAGCTCTGTCCATTTTAAACATGATATGACTTTGTGGAAATTGTTATTAAAATCAAACAAAACAAGATAACACCAAAAACACATGTCCAAAAACTCACCGTTGATCATCAGTAACAGCCCAAATTGGCATGGATGGGTTCAACATCATGAATCATAATGTAATAATGTACTTAGAGCATATAATAAAGAATTCTTTATAAACCCTGTCCCTGATGCACTTCATCCTCCTTACAGGAAGGAATTTGTTGTCGAGCGCTAACTCCCTTGACGTTCGTCATGACATCTGTTTTTTTGCAGGAAGTAAACACACAAAGAATAAGAGAAATAAAATGAAATGTTGAGTGCTGCCATGATGCTCATCTTTGGAGCTCCCAGCAGTAGCAACTTTTACAACATGAGATGGTTCATTTCTGACAAGTGAACGAAGCATCCTGAGGAAACTGACGCTGCTCTGTAAAGATAAAGTCTCATCTGAATAAACTGCCTTTCCCTTCTGAAAATTTCCATATGCATGAGACTCTGAGTCTAATTGCGGATAATTCCTGTTAAATTGTTTGTGATTTATTCACATCGCTCCAAGAAGTTCGAGCTGTATGTATGAAGAGAGTCAAACAGAATGATTTCCCAATAGAGTCACCTGAATCAGTTCTCATCAGTTCAAATATAACCGATGTGGTGTATGTTAATCGATTCACTCACGTTCATAAAACTAACTTTTAAAAACTTTAGGTCATTTTCTAGGGGTAGCAATGCCAGTATGCCACACCTTCTTTATATACCAACCAAATATCTGCATAAGTAATGATATCCACTACAACCTCAGCTTTACTTGTTGAGTGCTGAATGACGTGGGTCACTTCCAGCAGTGGACAAGAGGAATATTACACCATCACATTACATTAATATTGTCATCTCGAACATGTTAGCATGATCATGTTTGACAATAGTTTTGTTAAATACACAAAACATCACGTTTTAGAGAATTCACACATTATTTTCTCTCCTGCATCAACACTTGCTGAACAGAGGAAAGATTCATTTTAGCTTCTTTATTTAGATTTTCACATTGACACTGTTTACACTCAAATGTAATCATGGAAGGAGTTGTGTATTGATAAGCCTACAAAACCTATTACCTTAATTAAGCTAATCGTGGCAATGAGCTTCATGTTACACAATACATAAAAGTAGAGTCGGACTGGAACAAAGCTTCTGCCAAGCAGTCCCCCAAAAAGAAAATGAAATGTTATTGGCTTTCTGCCAGCTTAGTTGGGACCTGAGTTCACTTTAACCTTTTTAAAGTTGTTAATAAACACAAAACTATAGTATATTGTACCTTATGTAAATTATCCCTCTTAAAATGACCTCAATTTTAAGGCTATGTTTGACTACAGGAAGTTTTTCCTTGCCACTTTAACTTTGCTAAATGTTCCCAAGGGCTGTAATGGATTGACGTTGGGTATTTATAATAGCAATGAGTAAGACCAAGACCTGCTCTTTTGTAACTTAACAACCGCAACAAGTCTTTTTATCTGCTCTTTTGTAAAGTTTCTTGATATAACACTTGTTGTCAATTGGCGCTTCACAAATAAAGATTGATTGATTGACTAGTCACCACAGTTGAAAAAACGGTAGACACATCACTGCACCGGCCCAAAAAAAAAAGAGCTCTAAAATGCCCCATGTACACATCTTATTAAGCACCAACAGTATAACTAGCTGGAACACAGTGGAGAAATATGATATTCTGGGGTTGGTAGTGACAAAAAAGAGGTAATAAAGTAAATATTTGACTATATTTTCACAGAATAGATAGATACAAACATGACTCCACTGAATTTGTATTTATGTTTCTCTGCTGTTTGTGTAAATGAACAGTTATCCAACTATTTCTACATCTTACCTCAAAAGGAGACAGGTCAGTGAGATATGATGGAAAATGTCTTTCCCTGAAAGAACTGCTTGTTCTTAGGCCCACTTGAGGACAAAAACTCCTCAGCTGTTTATGGAACAGCGATGACATGTACTTTATTATATTGTGAACTACAGCCAAACGACGAAGGCCTCCTCTGTTATCCCTGGAAATGACCCTAAAAAAGTAATATACAAAGTAAAATATTGTTTCTTATACAGTTATTGAAATTGGAGATGATGTAAACATGGCTTCTTAAAGGGATACTTCACCCATTTGCATGAAGCTGTGTATCATTAGAAACATGGTAGCAGTGTTGAATGGTTGTGAATCCAACCCTCATTTTGCCCTGAGACGAGAAAAATGTGTTTTTCTTTGCCTGGAAGTTTTCTTCATGTGATGCAATATGACACTTTTTGCATCACATGAAGAAAACTTTCAAGCAAAGAAAAACGTATTTTTCTCGTCTCAGGGCAAAATGATGGCTGGACTCACGACCATTCAACACTACTACCATGTTTCTAATGATACACAGCTTCATGCAAATGGCTGAAGTATCCCTTTAAGAAATCAGAGGTGTTCCTCTCTGCACTCACCATCTCTATTTCTTGATCATTTCATGTTCAAGTTTAGATGTCAGCTCACATTGTATCCACGTTTCAAAATTTTACCTCTGGTAAGAAGTTGTGCTTTTCAGTATGAATGCATGACACATATAAAAGGCAGACAAGCTGTTGGAACTCTAACAGCACCAATAGAGTGCATTACTCTGTTGTTTAACTCTGCAGCCACAGAGATAATGCCTTCTAATGATCGTGTTGGCTGTGTTTGTGTGTGTGTGAGGGAGGGAGGAAGAGCTCTCTTGCAGCTCTGCGGTCTTTGACTTTGAGACAGACTGTAATTAACAGCACGCTTCACTCTGTGTTATTATCACTGCTGACCTTTGAATGCATCAGATGAGTGAAATGACACATCTGGTAAAGCTGCAGTGTTTGGGAGCAGAGAGGTGAAGAGAATGTTAAACAGAGATCATCAATGCAAGTTTTAGACATTATTTCAGGACAAACTATTGTTGCACTTTCTTTTTTGTTTGAGTTAGAGCAGGATCAGGATCCACCACTGACTGAATTTCTGATATTTTTTTAATCTATCGGATTTTAAGTAATTAAAATGTATGCAGTTTGCACCTGAGATGGAAGGCTGGAAGTGTGACAGAATAAAGAAACTGAATGGAACGATCTTGTTGAAGGGTTTTTTGACCTTTTGACACAATTTATTTTCCAGGCACACGTTCATGTCCCACTAAAAAGACCTTCACAACCCACTTTTGGGTCCCAGCACACCAGTTGAGAACCACTGTGCTAGAGCATCTTTTTTTTTTTTTCTTTATAGAATCTTCATCATTAATCTTCATGGAAATCCATTATATAAGAGCTCATACACAATTTATCGCAGAACCTTCTTTTTTTTTATACAGCGCGGATTCTCCAAAGGATTTACTTAATGATGTCTCTGTCACAGGCCCAAGCTGATCACACAGTAGGATGGTATTGTATTAAAAGGCCGATGTTATGAGAGTGAAGAACAGCCTATTTTAGGAGTGATGATTGGAAACACACTCCTGTCCAAACTGCTTGGGAACAGCCCAGAGTTCAAGTTGATTCCAGGGTCTGGAATCCCCCCTCATTTTGACTCGTGATTAAATCATATTACACTCATTTCCCAAGCCACAAAGCCTTTTCCTTGGAAAATCTGTTTTCATCCAGCCCTTGCCTTCCGTGCCAATGGTCTTGTAATCACATCAGCGGCCCAGTGTTAGCTGCCTCTAAGCAAAGATTAGAACTTGTAGTGAGAAGATTTTTTTTTTAATGGAGGAGGAAAAGGTCTAGATGAGATTCATCGACATATCCTGCCAGAGATTTAGCCAAGACATCGCTCACACACTGGCATGCCACTTCCAGACTGCCTTAAACAAAATCCAAAATAGGAAGTTCTCCAAAATGTTCCCAGAAGTCAGATCAGGTCTGAAGTCTTGCTCTAAATCAGGATTGCTGCTGTTTTAGCTCAGTGGGGTTTTGCTACACACAGGAAGTCCTCCTGTATAGAGATTCCTTCTTCTGTTAAGTAAGGACAATTCAATGAGCATAAGGGGAAAAACAATCTGTAGGAGACAAAGTACTGTCTCTCTCTGAAAATGTGAATAGACTATACTTCCTCTGACGATCCCAAAGACAACAAAAGGAAACTGTGATTTAATGTGGAATATGGAAAATAGAACACTCACTGGCTCTAAAGACTTGGAAATTTATTTTTGTTACAATATTTCCTTCTGGTGGTTAACAGCTGGAGAAAGGAGCATTAATAACCTCAGAGTTGAAGCAGGCAGAAGGAAGTGTTTGGATTTTCAAGCATTTCTTTTTCAAACAGAAGCTGTCTTACGTCTGGGTAGTTTGTGTTGAGGATTTAGACAGACATGCAGCTGGTGTTCCAAACAGAATGTAAATATTCTGGCATGTGATGTAAAATATGTTTTAATGGGATTTGTTCTAGGTAATGGTGCTGTTAAAGTTTTCATGACTTTCAAAGTTAGTCATTAAAAATCCAAAGAAGGTAGCAAGCCCTCTTCACCTGACTATCACCTGCTACAGCTGATTAAAAGACCATTACAAGTTGGCTGAAGAAATCAGTTTTTATCTCTTTCTGCCTTTGCCGGTGTCCCTGATGTGCTAAAGGGTGCAGCTGAAATACAAAATATCTCTGAGAGATGTCGAGCAGAACTCTTCCAACTCATGCACAACTCTCCAGGACCAGCCTGATTTTTCTGGGTTTCCTCATTATTTCTTGGCCTGTATGGTATAAGCAGTAATATCCCCATCAGGTTGAGAGAAACAGTTACACTCCTCCGTACATCATGTTGGTGAGGTTGTTTTTAAATTAATTTTACAATAGCCAAAGCTCAGAGAGAATTTCCTGCAGTTTGATATGAATAATAAAAACAAGGACAGTGTTCAAAAGTTGACTCAAAAGTTGAGTTTAACTCTGATTCATTTAAGTTTATTTTTCAATCAGGCACATTTTTCAGATTTTACAGGAATTAGCTTGGATCGGATCGGATCAGATCTTTAGTATCTGTTGAATGGACTTCCCTACATTATTCTGAGGCACATTAAGGAATTCTGTTCTCATGTGTAGGTTGCAAATGTGATCTGCTGCCATATTGGCTTATAAATAAACCAGCCTTTTGGATTCTCACAACCGCTGAAGAAGCTGCTCTGCATATTGACAGACAGACAGCCTACAAGAATACAATGGAGTGTTGCTAAAATGAGCCACAGTTTTTGTAATGCTTTAAATGTGCAGTATAGGTTTGTCATAATATTTTAATTTTGTTTTACTGTTTTTTGAGGAATAGTAAACCATCTTCAAAAGCTACCCAGACAGAAGATACATTTGTGCATGTAATTATTATATGCTATATTTTGTACTTGGTGGAGACCAAAAAAGAGCAAAAAGCAATTTGAACTTCTTCATCAAGACGAAACAGATCAAACTCAAACTGTATCCACTGTATCTTGCTCTTCGTCTAAGGGATGAATTAATAGGCAGCTCTTTGCTCAATAGTTCACCATATTCACTTTTAATGACATAAGTGCTCCTGTTAATGCCGACGTGATAATCTGGAATGTTCCTCCTTGAATCCTCTTCTTTCTGTGTCGCTGTATCTCTTTTTACCACCCAGCCCACAGCTGGCTCATCCCATCTGACCTGTGAACCTGAGTGAGAACCATACCAGTCCCTGTGGGCCACCATAGCTGAAGATAACACACACACACACACACACACACACACACACACACACGCACGCACGCACACACACGCACACACATCAAGAAATCCTTAGCAGCGTTTTATTTATTCAAGCCTCCTACTCCTTTCTCTGCAAAAGATAAGTGAAGTGAACAGGGGCTGTAGATGGAATTTTCCCCCCATATCACACCTCACGCACACACACACACACACACACACACACACACACACACACATGCACACATGCATACAGACATGAAAGCACTGCTGTTACTATTAACATCTGACCTTGCCCCAAAGCATTTCCTAACATGAATTTTAAACATGTGTCCTCTTTCCCTGGACGTAAATGACCCTCTTAGATACCTCGCAAAATTATTCATCACATTGTCGTATAACTTTTGCCTCAAGCCAAAATACGGAATAGCCTCCTTATGCCGGATTTTCCTGAGTATTGATCAAAACTGTCAAATTCTTCGGCTTCATGCAAGGCCTTGTTGGAATGAAAAATATCGCTAAACCAAAGTGGGGGGCACACCAGTCAGAACAAACAAATCCAAATATATATCTTCCAGCATGTGCAAAGGTATGCATAGGTGAGGGTGAAAACGGGGTAGATTGCTAAAAACAAAAGTTGCAGCTACCATACACCAGCACTGCAACGACAGGTTGACATTAGCTGGGTTTTGACAGCAGCGAGAAAATTCCATTTAATTGAAGGATGCTTGTCAGCCCTCAAGCTGTCAAACTTGTGTCAGGAGAAAATTGCCAACCAGTCATTCTCAGTCTGTTCCTCTCCTGCCTCTTCCTACAGCTGCATACCATCTGCAGATATATAGATAGAAGCTACTTGTTCTACCTGTATATTATACATCATAGTAAAGCATAACACACTTCTGTGAAATGTCATTTGAAGACATTGGCTTAACAGAGTGGACTTCTATCCCAGTAGTAGTGCCAAATCTCTTTTTTTCTTCTCCTTTTTTGCTGGCTGGTGACTGTTTTAGCTTTGATTAGCTAGTGTAGCTTAATACTTTTCATCAGTCATGCACACCTGCTGCACATGGAGGCAGAAAAGGATGTTAATAAAGAAGAATAGGAGAATGTATGGTGCATTGATTTGACAGCATGACTGCAATGAACTGTCACTGTACTTTCATACTACTATGGTCTTTCTTTACATTCTGCCTTTGCACACCAGTTTAAACCACTTTTTTATCCTTTATATAATTAGTTTAACTTACAGAAATGAAAGAATATCTCGTATTAAACCCCATGTAAACAGAGATGGTTCACATAAATTAAATATTTGGAAAATTATTTCAATAAAGAAAAAACAGTTGAGTCAGTTCAAAAAAATGAAAACATTATTATGTGCCCCAGTAAGTGCAATAAAAAATAAAAATGCTATCCTCGAATATCTAGCTGCATGTAAACTAAGAGTATGTAAAAATAAAGGAAACAGTGACACCTTGTGGATGTCTTGTGTAAGACAGAATAACCATGGTGGAGGAAGTACTGCATGTTAAGCGTTAAACACTTCAGTTCAGTCTTTTATTCAAAGGTTTACTTAAGTTTAGCGAATAAATTTAAAGTACATTACTTTAAGACTCTTTATACTGATACATTGACTTGTTCCATTTTGAATTAGATACTTAAATACCTTGTTAAATATTCATGAATTGATGACCAATACCTATTACAACTATTATTAACCATCATGTAGTACTTGAGGTTGCCAGGTTGTGAATCAACCTGCAGCCAAAAACATTTTTACTAGTGAACTTTTTATTTTCATTTTCTTTTAAGTTGCTTCAGTTACAAATGTTTTCCGGTCATTCATACATGTTGTTTCAAGACACCAATGAAAATCAGTGCACGCAGGTGCCTTACAATCAAGTCTTTATCCTTAAATGTTGAAAATCTGTTAATAAATCAGTGGTTTACTCCTTCTCCATGCAAAATGTTGTTGAATGGGTTTTTCCTTTGAAAAAAGAGAACATGTATTGGACTCATCAAATATCCACAGTCACCACCTGAACCAAAGTTAACATTCTTTGTCTGCTTGATAAGGGTTTATAACTGATCTATTAACTTTGGCTAATTGCTTTATTACCAATAATCAGAGGTAGTTTTTAAAGCTTACAAACCTTAAAAACAGTAGCTTTATTTTAAAGTGTCATGGTTAGTGTAGCACAGTAGTGCATTGTTCAGAATCAAAGTATAAAGTAACTTAAATTGGAAACACTTGTGCAAGTTGCTCAAACTTCTATCAGAGGAAATGTTGGTCACTGCCTGATTTTTTTTGCTGAATAATATATACTTGATGCCTTGTGTCTCTTTTGAAATGTCAATGTTTGACTTGTTCTGTAAGAGTCTTAATCCAAGATCCCTCTCTTTGCACTGTAAGCACAGCTTTGTTGGAGTTAATGGCTCTCGAGTCTGGTTTACTGGTCCCATTAACAGGAACATGATGTATCACGATTACAAACCGATTACTGATGTCACCATTAGCCACATTAATGTTAAGAGGAATGCAAAATGTCTCGCAATCCATCCTCATTTAAGTGCTTTTGCTTTCTAATACAGGAGCCACACACAGATGTTTTATGTTTTTTTAATTAACTTACACTGGTAATATTGTATAAATGGCAACAGACATAAGCTTTGCAGAAGCACAGTTGGCCGTTGGATGATTGCACACAGTTTGAGGTGTAGAGTCCATACACAGATGCCGATAATGATACAGTATGAGCTGTCAAACACATAATGTGAGCAGGTGTTTCAACCAACATGATGATCAGTGCATAAAGGTGCAGTCTTTGACAATTTGTAAATAGTTATTTGGCTCAGTCACATTTGGCCTTTAGTTACAGGGTTCAAGTTTTGAATGACTTGTTTCCATGGCAAAACATTGAAGACTGACAACCTCTAACTCCTTCATTGTACTGCCATCTTTTCTCCTCAGTTTGAAGAACATGGTGCATCATTAATGCAACAGTTACAATGAATCTGGATGGCGAAAGTAAAAGTTTTAGCTATTTTTTTTTTATCCGTAAAGATCTGTCCAGATGTTTCACCAGCTGCACAAGTCTTGGCTTCTTTCATAGATGTGGATTAAAATAAGTTGGCTGGATGAAACCACTGGATATAAAGGGATGCAGGAGCCCTCCAGTGGTTGAAAGTGGAACTGCACCGGCTGTGTGGAAGATCACATTCCCAGAGCTGAAGTTGGGGAAAGTTTGATGAAAGCTGGATGGGCTTGACATACATGTGGGCGGGTTTGGACTGACGTTGACCAGAGGGTTGGATCCGCCGGGCTGCAAGGTGCTGTCCGCCCCGGGGTTCTGTTTTTTCCATTTGGTTCTCCTGTTCTGAAACCAAATTTTCACCTGTGTCTCGGTCAGACTCAGAGACAGTGCTAGGTTAAGTCTCTCGCACACGGATAGGTATCGAGTTGTGCGGAATTTATTTTCCAAGGCAACAAGTTGCTCGTACGTGAAGGCGGTTCTGGCGCGCCTGGGTTTGGCACAGGCCTGGTCCTGTCGCCGTCGTTTATGTGGGGGAGGGTCCTGCAGGCTGACCACCGACTCCTCATCGTCCTGATCCCCCGGGAGACAGGACTCTGGTTCAGCTTGTGTTGAAAGCAGAAGGGGGTTGGTGACAACTGCACGATGCCTGGAGGCTGGAGAGGGTTCCTCTCCTTGTTCTTCCTCTGTGAAGAAAACAGAATAAATAGATCAGATGCTGCACAATTCTTCAGCAAACCCAGCTCCAAAGAGATATTTTAGGGAATCTCTAGGTTTGAATACAATGTAGGTTTTAATTGACGACTGCTATTAGGTTGTGAATAAACTTATGAGCTATTTAGAGTGAGATTCAAAGCAACATAGACATGACCCTTCTTGGATTTCAAGTTGTAAATGAAAAGTTAACTGAATAGCCAAAAGAATGGCATACAGGCTTCATAACAACTGCAATGGACCAATGAGCTTTTGACATTTAATTAGTCCCTTTGACATGTCTGCGTTCTCAGTAATGATGCAAACGGCCTAAAAAGTGGCTGAGTTTCTGTGGTGCTGAAAAGACAGCTCCTGACAAGACACAAGTCAATAGCATCTCTCAAATCTGAAGGCGCACATCTGTCTAAGAAATGCATTAATTGTTAAGTGTTGTTCTTCGTTGTCCTGTTGTGCAGTTTAAAAAGCAAACACAGGGGGCCTGAAGTTGACATCTGTAAAGTGTTTGATTAGTATCCGGAGGTCGCTCGAGTGGATCGGAGCATAGATTCAGAGCACAGAGGGGAGACTCGGTCACTAATCCTTAAATAATTTATAAAGCACACAGCGCCTCAAATGTCATGTTGCGGAAAAGAAATCCCGTCTAAATCCAGCTCCACCACCTCAGCCGTGACGTGCTAATGGAGTTTCATATTTGCGGGTGGGTCGATAAATGTCATCTATTTAAAGGGAAGTTTTAATCGAACGATATTTAGGATCAGACATGGATGGGGTGTGAAGTTTGTACCTGCAAGGTGCTGGAGGGAGATATGCAGGATGCAGTAATGGGATATCGATCAAAGCGCGCGGAGGCATCCTCAATGGGACGATTTAAACAATTATCTGGCCTGCCTGTCCCAGTGCCAATCACACACCGGGGCTCTGGGAGCAGAAGCCTTTGTGGCTTTCTTGAAAGGAAACGCAGCCTTGGAAATTAAAGGAAGGTCATACAGAGATTACTATAACTATGATAGAAAATCGCGTTTTACTTTGTGTTTTCTTTATCTTTTTTTACCAAAATAAATTATTTTTGTATGTCATGATAAATACTTTTACTTTTGTTCATGTTCTTTTTTTGTATCGTTTTCATGTGGCAGTAAGCTCTATGATATATGGGTATGCATTTGTTAATGATTCCGCATAAAAAAGGAACCTTATAGGCTATTGTACGTAAATATTTCATCTTGTCTAAATAATAAACGTCTGATTTCTTTACCTGCTTTAGTTCGCTCAGCTCTCAGGTCTCCGCCTGCTCCTCTGTTGTCAGACTCCACAATTGCTCCCTCTGTATTTTGCACTGGAAACTTCTCCTTCTCAAACGAAAGTTCGTTTTCCCGTTTGCTGTTGAATTTGTTCGGATCCAAAATATCGATAATAGAAAAGGAAATCTTATGAGTGGAAGTCATTGTCACTCCACAGTCCTTGGGGTCCAGCATCCTTTTATAGAGCTTTAGAGACAAAAAGAAAAAAAAAGAAAGACGTGCGTAATTACGCGCGTGGAGAAGAACTTCTCATAGTTAAACCTACTCCTTTTCTTCAAGCCTCATCTAACAGGATAAATGTCGCTGATCCCTCCGAGTGTAGACTCTGCTCCTCTGCTTCTGTTTGTCGGCATGAATGAGATGACCAGCGCGCGCTCTTTAAATCGTCTGTCCCCCCCGTCTCTCAACCAGACACGTGACACAAACACTATTAGTGTTTCACACGACCACCTAATGGGCTCAAAGCATTCGTCGATAATCACCCATATCATTAAATTCAATAATTCAACGAGCTGAAAGGAAATTGGGCACAGATGGCACAGTTCACATCAGAGATCACCCTGTCTCCCTAAATGGGACTCTTTTAAAAGAGTTAAAGTAAAAACGTGCAGGAAAACTTTTTCTTTTTCTGAACCAAACCATCTCTGTGTTAAATGCTTTTATTGAAAAATGTCCATTTCAACTTATGGTGGTGAAATAATCAGAAATTGTTAAGATATAATCACATACATTTGAATGTGTCTTTCATTAATTTAAGCAACAGTGATCAATAGGCTGAGATATAGCAGTGCAATAGTTCCTTTTTTTTTTTTTACATTTAAGAGCACACATATTGTCATTACTTATGGCGTTTTTTTTACATTTAGTGTTTTATTACTCTTTAGACTTACTGACAACTAAGACTTTAATCAAATAAAAACTTAAGTGTTAATGCAACTCCTAAAATAACATGTATTTATCAGACAGAGGGCAGGCAACTTTTGTCATGATTTCATATGGTAGCAAAACAGGATTTAATTTTTATTTATTTTTGTAAGTATGTCACATAGCGTTTGTCTAACCTCCTTTTACCCTGCAGGGACCAGCATACAGTTTAATGACAGAAAATACTCTTTGAATAAAATGGCTTTTTTTGTATAAAATGGCTTATGCCCCATTTGCTTGTATTTATATGTTAACAATCTATACCAAATGGCACACTCTAAAATAACACAAAATGAGGATGTGTGTTTAGTACAGACTCTAAGAATCCATTGAGAATCACTATTTCGCTCCTTTTAAAGCTTTTAAAACTAAATTGCAGTCCTACAATGAATACGGCTGATTGTTTTCTCACCTAAGCTGATAGATTTATATTCACAATCAGTCGTCTCCCTGGTCTTGGCTATTAGTATTCAATATATAGTGACATGAGGTTGTTTAAAGCTTGATGCCAGCTGATGGCTAAAATGGTGAAACCAGCACAGGATCAATATTCTCAGCAGGTGTCCAATACAGATAAAACCTGATGGCTACAGACAGCCGGTTTGGATACTGGAAGGCCAAACCAGTAACTGAAGCAGCTCACAGTGGCTTCCTTTAGTTTGTTTTAAGCCTTCAGTCCTTGAGTGACCTAAATGTTTCCTCTTAAAGTTACTTCTCCTGCTGTACTCCTTCAGTGACTCTTCATCCAGAATCAGAATTTGTGTTAAAAATGTCATTTTCTTCTTCACCTCTGATGTAACATGTATCTGTTTTCACGTTTCTTCTTCTCGTTTCAACATTAACACATTTTCACATGTACGCCTGTGAGGTCTGCATTGTGTGCAAATAAGACAGAAGACACAAGGGCAGGAACTCTGTCTGTACTTCTGTCTGGTGTGAGTGATGTGGGGGATCTGTTCATGTTTACACATTGTTTCCTCTCTACACAATTTCCTGTGCTACTCCTACAGTTCAGGGTGATTACTGGCTACATGGAGCTTTCATTGCTGCCTCTGTCATCGTCTGGCAGACTGGCATGGTCCACAGAAGTTACATAGTCAAACATTTGTTAAAGCCGCCCCTACAGGGTGTCTGCGTGTCCACATTTGCATGTGTATAGCACTTGCACGGCCATTACTGTAGTCCCTCCATATGAATAGAGCCCGCTGCACACTGGAGGTTTACAACTTCCTACGAGAAGGCCCAGTGGCCGCACATCTGTTTGTGTGTGACAGCAGGACAAAAGGGCCAAGCCCAGAGGACAAGGACGGCCTCAGGTGGATCTTAGAGAGCGGGAAGAGTTTGTACGGACCAGAGCAAGAACTCAGAGAGGAGGAGAGTTCACTGTTAGACACAGCAGGGGGGCCAGAGAGACACACTTCCATCCAAGACCCCCCTCCAGGGTCAATAAAGTCATCACTTCATGGGGAGGCTGCCCCCAGTCCGCTAAGCGTCAGATAATTTGTCTAATGGCAGGAGCAGAATTATGAGCTGCAGCTCCATTCAAAGACTGTAGTGTCTCTTGTTTTCTCTGAAGTCCTCCACTGCCTCCCAAACGCTCCTGTAAAGACAGACTCATACAAAAGAACAGCAAGTGTCCGGTGAACCATTAAGTGAGGCCGTTAGATCCTCTGTGACAGATTCCTCATCTGTTTTGTTCTCTTGGTTTCTAAGATACAGTTAAACTTAGTCACAAAGCAGCAAAAGTGAAACGGTAGGGTTAGTGCACAAACATGAGTTGTCAATTTCTGTCCTGGAAGTTGTACAAATCCTTCAGGGTGTTTTTTCAGAAGGTTTTCTCTTTCTCACATTAGACTATTTTTTTTTGTCTTCCGCGAACCAGACGTCAACTTTAAAACATTGTTTTGGCTCAAACTAGATTATTTCCCCCAAACTGACCATAGTAGTTTTTGGGCCTGTTAACTTCACATTTGCAGTCCGGAAAATGTCTAAAGAGTTTTAGGTGTACAAAAAAATGTAATTTACCAGTTTATATACATGCGTGGATATCCCACCAGTCCTATGCATTCAGTTTATGGTTGTGCTCCGATCGCAGGGAATAGAGATAGATAGATAGATAGATAGATAGATAGATAGATAGATAGATAGATAGATAGATAGATAGATAGATAGATAGATAGATAGATAGATAGATAGATAGATAGATAGATAGATAGATAGATAGATAGATAGATAGATAGATAGATAGATAGATAGATAGATAGATAGATAGATAGATAGATAGATAGATAGATAGATAGATAGATAGATAGATAGATAGATAGATAGATAGATACTTTATTGATCCCGAGGGAAATTAAAGAAAAATAAACGTTACCACCTCCTCCCACTCGCTCAAGGAATTCTCCTGATCACGTCCTTCTGCATTCTCACATCAGCTTATTCAGACTTTATGCAGAGAAGACGGTAGAGGGCTCACAGGGCACACTCTAAAGTCAGAGTGAACAAATTCAAACTATCAGGAGTTTTACAGGAGCTTAGTGCAAGTGTGAAAACACCACAAGTGTCAGATTCATGAAAGTTACCGGAACCAAACTCTTTGTTTAGTTTTAGAAACACGGACATAAGATAGTGTAAAGGGAAGTCAAGCTCAGCTTAAATGGTTATCGCTTATAAAACAATTCTACTTTGACTCATGGTGACTCACGCACACTCTGTCTGCCTTTATTGTTTGACTTTCAGAAGAAAAACATGTTGCACGACAGGCACGATATAAAACTTGTGTTTATTTTACGATAGCTTTCTTGATTCCTACCAAGTTCTGCTACAGTTAATGTTTGTTTTCGGAATTTGTCAGCATGACACGTACGAACCTTGTACTGTATGGTTTTCATCACCAGTTTAGTCATCTGTATGCTGTGTTTGATATGTAAGGCTATTCTGTTTGTTACTTAGTGCTATGTGCCGACTAATTCTGCACTCAGGAGCAGTTGGAATTGATGTTTGCTGGTTTAGACAAATACAGAACAATCCTCCTTCAAGATTCCCTCATTTTGGCAATTCTTCTGTCTACAATGCACGACTCTTTTCAGTCAGACCTCTGTGTTTGTTTGACTCTCTCTAACAACAAGGTCAGTGGCATTGCCCAGTAATTGTCCTAACGGCCTGTATACCTGTTGGGTGGAGGCGAGTAATGAGAGTTTTTCATTATGGGCGGGACGGGTGAGTGCGCCTGGCAGATGCTGACAGGCAGCAGATGTGTAAAGTTGGGGTGTGATTTGTAAAGGGGTCAACTGCAGCGCAGAGGAGATGCAGGGCGATGTGGTGGAGGTGTGTGTGTGTGTGTGTGTGTGTGTGTGTGTGGGGGGGGGGGGGGGGGGGGTGTTTAAATTATGCTGAGGGACGTTGTCTGTCATACTCAGCCCCTGTCACCACAAGGTAAAGGTCAGTTCATACGCTGATGTCGTCAACTCACAGCAGAGAGCGGTCATGTCTGCAAACTTTTTACCACAGCACTGACCAGGGATGTTTCACTTAAAGGATGTTTTTGAATTTTTAAAGCCTTTGTTTTGCATTTTCTTTTATGGCAATCCTCCTTTTAGCATGATGAACATTTCAAAAACTCAACAAGTAGTAATAGTAAAGAGCGCTCCTTCCTATACAGTTACGTGCCGCATCACTTTGTCTTCAAGAAGAAGAAGCTAAGCTAGCTCGGCCAAACACCCTGGTTAAGCTTTCCAGATTCACAATCTGTAATTTCAGCTACACAGACGTTTTGGCAGTCGTTTTCCTCTCCAAACAAAACTGCAATAGCAGCCAGAGTGTTGTGGTGACTTAAGGAGAGTGTACAAATTGGGAAAACACCAAGAGAAAACAGACTGAGGAGCTGTGGCTTCCATTTTCTGCAGCCCCCAGGATTGCTGGTACTGGCTCGGTGGTCCCTGGCATGTGCACGGAGCGCACTGTCACTCAACGTGAGCACTGATTAGCTATTGTTCTGAGAAGGTCACATCATAATTCATTAACAATAATTAGTCCCGCAATGCCACCTGCACTCCTTCTCCGGATTGGCCTGTTAAATTACGAGCGACCATCACTGTTCACACGTGGAACAATGAAGATGTATCCACAACGCAAAGGCAAGAGCTATTAGTTACATTATTTAAATGGACCCGTTTAAACCTGGGAGCTGTCTTTATGAAGGGCAATTAGGCACTAACCGTAATTGATAATTCGTGCTAATTACGATTAGGAAATATAAATAGTGGGTGTAGGATTTATCATCATTGCTGTCATGGTGCAGGCGGCAGGGTAGGTGTGATGGAAGGCAATGGATTATGCCCAATTCATCTCCATCTAGTGCAGAAACAGCTTGTGTTTGTCCCTTTATATTTCTCCATTGACCATTATCTCCTTTTTGTTTCTGTGCCCTTGCCAAATAGTCCATGAAACAGTGAGAGTGCAAGGCTGTAGTTAGTGGGAAGCAGAGTGCGAGCACAGTGGATCTGTAACAGTAGATGTGACTGGGAGTGCTGGTGTCTTTTCATGCATTCCCAGCCTGAATTAATGACAGTAAGGGCAAACACAGGAACTCAGCTGTTCCAAATTTGAGAAAGGAGCAATAATGTATTCTCCCAATTTTTCACATGCAAAAACATTCTGATAAAAGCAGAATTGAAAGTAGGATTGCAGGGGAAACAGAAAATAGGCCAAGAAATCAATTTTTACACTTAGGACAGCTGAAGAGAGACAGGAAATATTAAGATGAGGGGATATGACATGCAGCAAAGTGTAGAGGTCTCTGTGACCAGGACTTTAGCCTCTGTACATGGGATGGGTGACATAACTGCTATAGGCTGTCCAGCACTCCAGCTTTCTTCTTTTCAAATGACTATTTTTTTCCTCTTTTATTTAAGATTCATTTTGTGATTTTTATTAGAGAGCTAGGACAGTGGACAGGGACAGAAATCAGGGAGAGAGTGGGGATAGACAATGGGGGAAAGGAGCCACTGGCTGGGCCGTTAAGGACTATAGCCTTCATACACAGGGAGGCGCGCACTACCCACCGCACCACCAAGATGACTCTTTTTTTTTTTTTTATTTCTTTGATTGACTTCTTTGGTCGTGATTTGTGTTTTATTTCAACTCATTGCAATAAACTAATGTGGATCTTTAGTTCTGTTGAGTTCCTTGTTTTGGGTGCAGACTAATAACAGATTCAAAGAATATATTTTGTGAACTTCAGGTCACTTCTCAGATGAATTCTCTGATCTTCACCTCTTAGATGAAGGTTTTCCCAAGGTCACCTCATTCAACCATTTCCCTTGATATTTCAACCACAGGGATGAAAATGTATAATCTAATCTAGAGTATTTACGAGAAGATGCCTAACGTGATGAAAGGTTACTATTTCCCTCTCCCTAAGATTTTCAGACTACGTTTTGTATTTTTCTGTTACATTTAAACTATTTGCAAACGATCACCATACAGCATGTAAAGCCACCCAAGCATGTGACTGTTTACAATCTAAACAACTGCATTGATAATTCAACCTACTATGAGTTGCCTTACAGCGTCTTTGGTCAAAGCAGAGGCAGCAGTGTGATTTAAATATAAATACTGAGCTGTCTTAGCTGAGTAAACAGAACGATAGAACCATCACACCAGCCTCTGTGGTAGGTGTGTGTGTGTGGGCATGTTGACTCAGATGTGCCCCCATTAGACTTTATGGCTTTATTCACCAGGGATTTGAATTAATCATTGTCATGTGTGTGTGTGTGTGTGTGTGTGTGTGTGTGTGTGTGTGTGTGTGTGTGTGTGTGTGTGTGTTTCTGTTTAGCCATCGACAAAAAGAGATTTCTTTTCATTCTACATAATCACATGCTCATCCCAGGGTGCTTTGCTGCATGTTTAGCTGTGGTGAAACAAATAAAATACAAATAAACATACGTATATGAGCAAATGAAACCCAAATTGGTGGCTTTCTTTTCTCCATTTCAATGAAAAAAAATAGCCAAAGGCTAACACTCTTGCTTGTTATTTTGTCAAATAAAGTGCAAAAATGTTTTCCCAGCTCTCGTCTTTCACATTGAGGTCTTCAAACTGAGAAGCCCCCACCGGCAGGAGGTAATTGCTACAGTGAGGGCTTGATCGCTGGAGCTACTCTAATCAATAAAGTCTTCATCAGCCATTTCCCCTGATGATTCTCCCTCATTTCTGCCGTAATTGTTCTTTTTCATCAAACAACGTCTGTGCCTTGAATGTGTGTGAGTGTCTCAGTGTGTCTTTGTATGTTTGTCTGCTCCCAGGAGCTAGAGTTCTCTCTCGATAGACTGCAGCTAACAGATGGCTAATGGAAGTTTTGCTGAAAACATGCAGGGGGAACCTTTGCCTTCTTTAACGAGACTGTGACCTCCATGGGAGGAGGATTACTGTTGATCCAGGCTCAAGCTTCCCCAGAGCAGCGCCAGGCCTGACACTGAGCAGGACCACCGGCTGAAATAAAGACCTCAATATGCTGAGGCTTCAGCTCAGCTTGATCACCACATACAGTATATATTTTAGGTACTAAAACACACTTTAACACAGAGCCTTTCACATGTAATGTCTTGTTTAAAAAATTAATTTCTTATTCTTTTCAAATTGTTATTGTTAAAAAAAAAGATTTTCAAGACTTGTCTTTTATGTGGCTTCTTGTATGAACCACTGTGTAAGTCAGACTTTAAAATTATATTTTAAACATATTATATTCATAAATATGCACTGGCATAGGTGTTATCTGATGTGGATTCCTATTAAGCTCATAAATGTGAAGGGTCAGTTCCAAAGTTTTCTTCTTTTTTTTTTTTTTTACACATTGGGGCGGCAGTAGCTGTCTGTAGGGACTTGGGTTGGCCACCGAAAGGTTGCCAGTTCAAGTCTGGAAATGTGTATGGCAACTGGAGAGGTGCCAGACCACTCCTTAAGCACTGCTGGGGTTCCCTTGAGCAAAGCATCAAATCCCCCCTACCACCATCACCAGCTCAGAAGCTGTATATTTCAGCCAATGTGTATTTTACATGTTCACCAGAGTGTAAACACCTAATTTCTCCTGAGGGGCTCAATACAGTAAATTAATATTAAACAGGGTTATACCCAAAAATTGAAAAAAAAAAAACTAAAGAAGACACTAAAACTTACAAGACATATGTGAATATGTGCTCATATTCTCTCACACAACCTGATTTTTCTGCTTTAGAGATCCGTTTTTCAGCATATCCCCTCTATAAAATGTCTTTAATGTGTCTGCTGCCCTGTAATCTTCATCCTTCTGTCTTTTTCTCCCCCATGACTGCCAAAGAATCAGGGAAGGATTAGGGTATAATTGTTGTCCTCTAGCATTTATTGCCCTTCTGTGCCATAACCATGTTGGTCCTCTCCCACCCCATGGGGGGGAAGGGAGTCGGTATCTTTCATTAGGCGTCCTTACATCCTGAATATCAGGCTGTGCGGGCTTTGCTGTCCATGTTGTGCAGCGAGCCATTAAAACACTGAGCCTGGTTCAGAAGTGAGGGTTAAAATAAAACTTTTGTGTCTCTCAGGTAAATAAAGTTAATTGCGTTGACACCGACTTCTCACATTATGAAACCTATTTTTAATTTTTGGGCCATACTGTAACAGCTTAAATCTAGATATAAACAGTACAATGTGACCCTTAGATTCTCAAAGTGTTCCGTCACTCATTGATGAAATTAAAACCAGTAATATTTGGGAGAAGAGACTAGAAGAGAGTAGAGAGTTTTTTTTATTTTTAAAGTCATTTCACATTAAGAATTCTTCTCTAAATATAATTCACACTCAAAGATCTACAATTTTTGTGAGTCGAAACAGGAATTAGCATCTTCAGCCTGGGTTGGGGGGCTGCGTGTCATTAAGTGCTCATTATAAGATAAGATCAGACATTTTCTCAAAATGAAATGCAACTGCCATCTATTTAACCTTATTGATTTTACATTTTAAGCAAGGAAAATAGAATAACGCTTCAAGTTCAAAGTTTCTTTTTGTGTGTTGTTGTAATATTAGATTCTGCATCATTATTAATTCCACATATATTTAGCATCTAAGATCCAACTGTGTGTTGTGTTTTTATAATGGTTATATTGTTGCAGTTCTTATTCATCAGACACGTATCAACCTAACACTTCAACACATTGAGTAATTAAGGAATTGTGTTTAAAAACACATTGAAAATACAAATTGATTGACTTTTTTTTTTTTACATCAATGGTTTTCCTGTCAGTATTTGTCTCTTATTATCTTGTTGAAGAAAATTGCCTTCATTAAAACCTAATCATAATTTAATGGACTTTTTTTATTAACTGTGTGTTTCAGCGCGCTGGCTAGAATAGTGGATGTATGTGCCCAAATGTCAGAGGTTGTCGTCCTCATTGCAGCGGCCGTGGGTTCAAATCTGACTTCATCCTTTTGCTGCACTTCATCCCCCACTCTCTTTCCAACCTTTCCTCTCTTCAGCTGCTCTAACTAATAAAGGCTGAAAAATAGAAACAAAAAAAGGGAACTTCACGTCTTGAGTAAGCGCAGAGCTAGTATATCTGAATATGTGTATGAGATGACATACATGACATGAGGAAACAGCTTATTTGTCCATTAGAGCAAACATAGTGAAAGAATTAATGCTCTCTTGGCGCTCTGCCGCAGCAATAAATACAGTACTGATGAATCTGTCTGTATTATGACTTATGGAGCCTTTAGGGTCGTTGACTTACAGGCCTTTATGTAGAAAATTAGATTTGAGTTGTCTAACAGCCGGGCCACTCATCTCCTCAGTAAACTGCTGTAGATTGTGCCGCGGAGGGTTTTATCGACATTTCCCATTACTGAACTCTTCACGTTTTATCACCATTTCCATAAATCCAGCCTGGGACAATCTCCGCTCTCTGTGGAGCTGATGGAAAGACCATCTCAGGGGCTGTTGTTTGACGCTTCAGCACCCTCACATACACACTCTCACACACTCGTTTATTTGTAATTTGAGCTGTGGGTCTCCAGCTCAAGATCAGAGATGCCCCTCTCGCTCTGGGATGGAAATCATTCAGACTCTCCCAGACATCAGGGCAGAGGACGCACAGAGTGTTGAATGAGTTTACAGATGATGAGAGTCTAAGTTCAGGTCAATCTGTATTTACAGCTCAATCACTTAACAGAGCGGGCTCTCTATTAGACCTCTATCTATCTGCCAGGGTGACACTGAGCAGTGAACGGGGCAGTAAAGGGACCAGGAGGGCAACTGATAAGACCTCAGGGACTCAGAGAGCAGTCTCAGGAGGGTTTTACTCCACTCTCCTCCCATCCCCACTTCACTCTTAATCCATTTATGGCCGACATTAGGTTGATGATCAATTATAAGCCGTGCCTTAAATTAAAAAGGATGGCTTGGTATGGCTCAATTGTCCTTTTAGCCAGAATGTTTAGAAAAAAACTGCCAAATTATATCCATGCTTGGCCCAGTAATCTCTGTTAATTTAACCCACTAAAATATTTACTCATGCATATGGACTTTTATGTTATAATATTTGTTAACTTAAACCAAACCTTATCAATCGGACATTTGAAAAACTTAGAAGAGGAAATTATAAACGTAAAATATGCACATGGAAACAAGATGCTTATTAGAGTTTGAATCAACCTCTGATCCAAACATCATAATAATCCTAAAGTGTATGACAGTTAACTGAATTCATGTATAAAGTTTCCTGCACAAAGAAGAGCAGCCTTAAGGCAGAGGCTGAGGTTTGGATATTCTTATTTGGTCATTATTATTTTGGTTATAATTGTTGCTTTGCAATTAAATGATTGTTTAAATTTTTTACATTTTATTTCTGGCCTATACTCTCAATATCTCTCTTATTGATTCAAATTTTCAAATTTTAATTTTGATCCCAGTCCATTTGATTTATAATTCTTACAACAAAAGGCAAATCCCTGTGTCACAAGATGAGCTTCACCAACAGTGTGAGTGAACTGCAATATGTTCTGTGTCAGAAGAGGGAGCAGTAAACTCAGAAAAAGGCTCCATGAGCTCTCACCACAGGAGTTTTTCTGGAAGTGTGCATGCATGTGTTTAATGATTAATAAGGAACAGGATTGATGAATTGATACATTATGTTGACATTATGTTTCTGATTGAAACATGAAGCAAACCAAGATTAAATTCTCTTCAAAACAACAACAAAACTGTCACTTTTAAGAAGGAACGCCACTCATTTCAGTCACAGTCACTCTGCTAAATAATCTTATCATCTGTTTTCCATAAACAAAATCGATTCATGTGTTTAATTTAAATCCCTGCACTGAACCTTGAATCCAACTCCTCTGCACATGTCATAGTGAAATGGTGCCACCTGCTGGCTATGCACTCTAATGACACATAAGTATGTTTGCTGAAGTTTGTCCATCCAACACGTTCATGCGATGTGTATGAGTGCCTTTCATTATATTGGTCATTGGATTTAGCCTGAACATGCTCTGTGTTACTCATTGTCATTAAACAACCCAAGCCCTGAAATTGTTAAACAAGAAGTGGCTTGTATACACACACACACACACACACACACACACACACACACACACACACACAGCTGCCATGCTGAAGTCAGAGCCATGTTGCTACATCTATTTGCGCCCACGAAGGCCCCGCTCAGGTTCAAAGCCATGAGGATCGTTCCACTGTATCCCTGACAGCTGTCTCTCGCCAGCCGTGTTGAATAATCATCTCTGGGCTTATTAGTTTGGTTATGGCTTCTCAAATTTCATGTCCTTCTGCTTGATAGGCATAGATGTCTTTCCTTGAAGCACAGCTCAATAGAGTAGAATTCCAGGTAGGGCTGTTACATTAGCTGTAAATATGGTGTCCTTCTAAATGCATTAACATTGTACAGAGGTGTTTTTAAAGGCCAGATTCAAAAGCTTTGGTTTACAGCATGACTTTTGTGCTGACAAACCCAAACCTGTTTTTGCCCTGTTGTAATTTTCCAGCTGTACTCTCTCAATTACCATCAGTGTGTGTACCAACCCTGCAGGGCCAGAGCTACTGATTAGTATGCAGTATTTTACTAAATCAGGAGTTTAAAAGAAATCTTAGTTTTTTTTCTTTAATGTGCAGTAGGAATAAAGGTGTAACCACTTTCCACAGTGAAAGTAAATCTTATGAGGTATGAAGGATTATGAGGTAGATCTTAAGGTGGAAAAATGTGCTGAACCATCCCTGTATTTGATGGCCTGATGATCAGGGGGCTTTTAGTTTCTCTGAGTTAAAGCCTTGTCCATGTGTGAATTTCAGGGGCAAACAGTTCATGTTGGGGGTGTTGCTGCTCCAGTATTGTTTGACATGTGTGACCTGTTAACTCTCTCTCAATAGTTTTCTTAGTTGTGCTTGAACATGAGCCATTATGTGACCTTTTGATTTGTTACTCTTTGGCTCAGGAAGTAAAACTAGATAAATAGGGAATTATAGCTGTACACAAAAATACAATCCAAAAGTTAAAAGAGCTTCCAAAATATGTAAAAAATGTAACAGATTGTGTCTCAGAGGAGCTCAGATGGAGTTCGAATTTATTCAAAATTTCTTCACGAAGTGTTCTAAACATAAAACATTTTCCTTTGATTTCAATTTCTCAGCCTTTATTTGATAACTGTAATAAAAATGTGGTTTTCTTATACCCAAACTTCAATTGCATGTATAAGTTACTTTGACACTCAAACATAATATCTGTTTTGTTTGTGTCCTAATTTATCATTGCCCGTACAATTCTGCAGTTTTCTTTACATGACGCTTTTATCCAAAGTGACGTACATCTGAGAGTTCACCAAGTGCAACACAACCCAGGTTCAAGAAAGGAGGAAACAATGTCAGTAAATGCAAAAGGAAGTCTGATCGAACACACAGGTGCTGACAGGCAGAGGCAAATAATAACTTTTCTCAGGGGCTCTAATCTGCATTAAAACCATCCTAAATATCATCGTTGTCATTATCGAACAAAACCATCATCAAAATCGTCATTGTCATCACCAATTCATTTTGTGCGTAGGTGTTCATACAAGAGCTGAGTCTTTAGCTTTTTCTTAAAGGTGCAAAGGGACCCTGCAGTTTAGTAGTTGAGTTTATTAGTTTATTTTACCACCAGGTGGTGACAGAGGCAAAGAGTGTAGTTTGAAACTTAGGGCCCAGTTTTGAAGGTTGGATCATACTCCTTTGGTATTAATGATTATTATATTCTTGATTAATCCTCTTTACACAACTTCATCAGTATTACAATACCAGAATTGTTAATGAGAGAGCCTTTATGCGTTTTATTTATTTTTGTGACTGTCTTTCTGTCTGAAAAATAAAACTGTTATAAAACTTCATATTTTTATGCAATTTATAATTAGTGGAAAACTAGTGCTACTGCTTTGATGCGTTACTTTCACAATATGCACATTTTTATGTGTAACCTCAGGGTTAATTTAACATGATATATTTTGTGGTGATGCGTGACAATAACTTTTTGTGCCGTGTTACAGGAAAGGCAGATACTGTAGCACAAATTACAGTTAACTTGCGTTGTGGGTTTTGTGCAGTTGTCTCATTAGATTAAGCTGTACTCTAGATGATAATCATCAGCAACCCCTCTTGCATGTCATCATGAGGAAAACACACAAATCAGCCAACAAACAGTCAGTGTAAACGCCAAACATCCCCTGGACCTTGACACTCTCACCCTGCACACTGTATCCATGACAGTTTCCAGACATTATTTTCATGTTGATAATATATGCTCATTATTAATCTGG
The DNA here is from genome assembly GCF_947650265.1 of Symphodus melops. Taxonomy (NCBI): domain Eukaryota; kingdom Metazoa; phylum Chordata; class Actinopteri; order Labriformes; family Labridae; genus Symphodus; species Symphodus melops. The sequence continues at coordinate 17,151,883 of NC_136705.1, forward strand.
TGATGCAATTATTGAGTTGTTGGTGCATTTGAAAAATTGAAGAAAAAAAAAAGATTTCTCTGCATATTTAACTCACCACGTCACCACTTGATGACTCCTCACCAAGGCGCTTATTAATTAATTAAAGAGGAAAACTTGAATGGAGATAAACCAAAAAAAAGAACTACTATAATATTGATTTTACATAACTCTATTGTACTGGCTGCTTTTCAGGTATCGTATTGTAACGTTTCTATCAAGTTGTTTGTATAGTATCCTAATGTACCATATTGTAGCCTTTGTATCGTATTCAAAGCTTGATCCAAAGGCAACTAGGCAGGTTGAAGATGTTTGACCTCTCTTCCAAAAAGCTTCTTCAGTTCTAAACTATCTAGTGGATGGAGCTAGAAATGTAAGCGTCTGTGGATCATTAGCATGTTAATGATTAAGAGAAACTCACACCATTCAAGACCTTCAACCAGTCCTGTGGCCTTCGGATCAAGCTTCTAATTTATCATGACCTGTTTGACTGAGAAACTACACAGACATTTGTATCGTATTGTATTGTTAGTATCGTACCATGTTGCATTGCATTGCGTCACTTTGCTTCCCATCACAATGTCTTGCATTGTAACGTATCATTTGTAAAGCTGCAATCACCAGCCTGCCATGAATTATTTCAGTACACATAATTAGGGAATATTATACAAACAGTCTACATTGGAAACTTTCTGTGCCTTTCCTTTATTTATCAGAATCAGATCAGATGCATTTATTGTCATTGTCACAGGTACAAGTACAAGAACAACGAAATTACATAGGTCGAGGACCGGTCCGCGGCGACTGTGTGCGGCGACACTGACACTTTGTATTCTATTGGAACTATTTTTTGTTAAATTTCTTTGTATCTGTGTAAATTTGCCTCATGCAGCCATTAGCTCACAATCTGTCTATAAAAAGAAAAGTTGCCTGCATACACATACTGTCATCAGTTGCCTATTATGAAAGGGGTGTGTCTGGTTGATAATGATAGCCCTATGGCTGGAGTGAACACAGACAGACAGCCAGACAGTGGCAGAACTAGATTCTGTGCCGCTGTTTCTCAATGGCAGTTATGAACGCCTGCCAAAAGTAGAGCATGTGAACACAAAGTGATGGGATAAAACACAGTGTCAGGCATTCTCATATACTCTATGTTTTTTACGCTAACATGGTCTTAGCTGTGTGTAATATCACAGTGCATGATACACACAGAAAATCTTCTGAAGCAAGGTCATACATATGCACACACACATATGCACACATCTACTGTACACAAAGATGTGTAGTGAACGTGATGTTACCACAGGGATTTACATGTCATGTGTCACCTCTGTCAGTCTTTGTTTTGTTAGCAGAGGTGAGATGTCCCTGCAGGGAAAAGGACATGAGTTCAGTTTGTCAAAGCATGAAAACCTGACTTGAGGAAACTTCACCTTTAAACGGAACTTACATCAGCGCCAAGCTAGACTTTCTTCATTCATTAAAACTCTCTTACGTTCAGCAGAATTATACTGAGGTGGCATCCTTTGTATCGACTTGTTCTCATGGCATAAGTCATCCCTCTGACCCCTTCAAGCCTTGCCTAACCCCTGTTCCCCTTTCTTCACCCCTCCTCCCACAGTCAGACCTTGACTCATGCATCCCAGGGGCCACCCAATGTCAAAAGGCAGACGGCCCATCCCCACATCTACTTGCTCATGACCCCCGAAGACCACAACAGGAACCACATTCTTTCCTTTGTGGCTGGTCTTTCATCCTTCTCCACCACCGGGGCACCAGAAATAAACTGCAAGGAGCATTGTACGGCCAAAAAACGGGAACCTTTTGTTCAGGCCTTGCCACAACATGCTGACAGAGTAAACACACCACACGTCAGCTTTCTTTGTTTGTCTCTAAATACATATGTGTGTTTGCTAAAATGTCTTTTATTGCAAATGTGTGGGAGTGACAGGTAAAGCTAGAATACTTTTGCCAAGGATGTGCCCTTCATATCATGCAATACTGTTTTATAGGTATGTGTGCTTAGGGAGTGTCGGTGTGCCTTTCTGTTAACTTGAAATGAAGATAATTGTGTATTAATGACACATAGTCTTATAGTTTTTCTGTAATTTGAATGGGCTAAAACATGAAAGAGTGCTGCAACAGATTGGATTCCTTCATGACAATTAAAGCTAATCCTGTTAGCAAAAAGTAAGGTATGCCTCTCCTGTTAACCCAGAGGCAGCAGTCAGGCAGAGTGAGACAGGATCTGACAGGAGAAGACAGTACGAGGTGTGGTGTGTTTATCTTTTAGTTAGGCTTCCTTCATTACGCACGCACTTCCTGCGTTACAGATAATGGAAGTGTGGTAAACAAAGTCCTATTTTTGCACTGTGGTTTCTATAATGATGTACCCTTTAAAGTAGCCATTTGAATAGATTCAAAGTTTAACTTTGATTTGATAGATGAGAGGATCAATGCCACTCTCATATTTGTCTGAGTATGACTAAATCCCGATCTCCACCCTAAAGACTTAAATGATCTCAGGCATGAAGTCGATAAAGACTTGGGATGGTGTAAAATGAGACACACTTTCAAGACATCACACATCGCTTACCAACTTATATTTATTATTTTATTTTATTATTCATTATTTACTTATGTTTCTTTCTAATTTCTAGAAAACCAAAGTATCACGAAAGTGATCCATTAGATGTTGTTACTAACATGTGAACTTATTTGCAGTTTTCCCTTCATATTCATGCCTACATTGGTTGTCTTTATTTTAATTTCATTTTTTTAGTAGTACTGCAATACACAAACATTTAGTGGGCAAGCTGAACAATGACGTCTTACACTTCACAGAGGTCAAAATAAACTCCAAGTCAGTCCTAAAGGAAAGTGGAAAGCCAACAAAAATGTGAATGCAAAAAGTTTGCATCAGCGTCCTCGCATACTTGATGATTTGACAAATCATAAATTCTTGCAATAAAAATGACCATAATCCTGAGTCCCTGAGTTCATCCAGTCTGAGTTTTGGATCGGGCCTGTGAGGAAACAGCTAGGGAAGAAGGAAGTTAGCTGAGCTTAGCTTATCTGAAAGACTAGACACAATGAAACAGCTTGCTAGAGATCGCAAAATCCCTTTTCCCCTCCCCTCTATGGAACACGTGTTTTCGGTTGAATCTATACAACACTTGTTTATTTATTCAAAAATGACCTTTTGGCAATTTATAATGGTGTATAGGCTAAAATATGTCTTGTAGTTAAAATACTTACTTAATCTACCTGTGACAAAAGAAACCTATCTGAGCCCTTTTCCCAACTTTAACAACTTCATGCAACAGATTTGATTCTTTTACCACAACTTCTTCAAGTGACTGTGAGATCAGGTTGATGAATTAATTATTTCTATTGCATTCAAGACAGCACATCAACCCACATGTGGGTTTATTCTACCAGAATTATGTCCTTTGCATTTAAAATGTGTATTAAATAACGGAGACTTCTCTAATAGTCTTTAATTTAATACAAATCATCATTTGAAATAACAGAGGATGAGAGTCGTGCATTCCAGCAGAGGGATGGCAGAAATTAACACCAGTCTGTAAACAAGTAGAACAAGAAAAGTAGAATTCATCTGACCAATTTTATCCAGCATGTTACTCTTAATCTGTCTTCATCAGCTCTGTATCCATGAGGAAGATACGATTAGAATTGCCTTGCCCTGACCGACATATGACAGTTGAACCCTCCCCTCAGGATTTCACAAACGAAAGAAGACTGATGTTTGTTTTGCATGTCAGATCACTCCCTCTTTCATAAACCCACAATTTCCATGTCAGCCCTGAGTACCTTTCTGTGTCTGACACTCTCTGCTGGACAAACACTTTGAGTAATCCAGCAGGCTTTGTGCCAGTACCAAACAGTGTTCAGGTTATTCCAAGTAAAACACACAGCACAATGTTAGCATCAGGCTTACAAAGAAAGTATCCATGTAAGAAAAAAAAGGCTGGAGTTCATTCAGTCAGTGAATCACTGACAGATCAAATCATAAAAATAGATTTTTTGGCATTGTCATGTCATTCACTTGTGGATTTTTTCTATTAACTAAGAAAGTATTTTATTCTTTTACAATGGCCTTGAATCAAAAAGCATCATAATGATAAACCTTGTAAATATCCCTCAAAACAGCAGTGTGAGGCACTATTAAGTGGTGACACACTGAATCCAAGTGCTTTAAATACATTTTATTTATTTATGTAAATGTTTGTATTTGGCACCAGCAAAAGGATGTTTTATCATAAGAGTCAGGATAATGATATATTACATTCTTCTTATGTTGTCTTTCAAACTACTCACAAACTAACCCTGCCCCATGAATTTGAAATAAAAGTCATTGGAGCATTTTGTAGCTAAAGAGTGGATAAAGTTCATGCATGCTATCATGTTCTTTCAAACCACATAACAAGTTAAAAACATATTAACATTGAGGGGTTTTTTTTACCAGCTAATTGCCAAAAAAAAAGATTGCAAATTTAACATTTCATAGGTTTTACTCCTTTTCTACAAATTTAAATAAGTCTTAGATGTCCCTAAAACATGCCTGTGAAGTATGTTACTTTAAATCCACTTTATCATACCTACAAACCCCTCTATATTAGCTCTGCTCAAAACAGCTATTTCTGTGTCTGCAGCTTTAAATGCAAATGAGTTGTGTCTGACCTCGCCCTCTATGGAAGCGGCAGCGGTCTGGGCTTTTCTTGCTCCATATCGTTTAGTGTGGAAAGGTAAATTCAGAGGATAGAATGACACCTAGCTGTGGTAGTATCACCCACCAGGGGAGGGATCCAAACGGCCTATTTGAGCACACATTTTCTGAAAAATGTGTTGTTTGCATGTACACTAACAGTTCCTGATGGACATACCCAGAGTTTTTTAAGAGTTTCTGTAAATGTGAAAGCCCTAATAGAGGAATTCTTCTTTATTTCAGTGTGCTTCATTAGCAGCTAAAAACGGCACACTAGGACTTTAAATAAACTACACAGAATGGTGACCAAAAGCATCATCAGCCTGTATCTTAACATCAGCCTAGATGCACCTTGGCTCACATCCTCACAGGATCACCAGTCACAATAACTGTTTCAATGATTGGCCGCCCTCCAAAATATGATGTATGGCCTTCTGTTCTGCTCATGATATCTTCTGAATAGGAGGAAGCTTTTAGTAAATATTTAGACACTACTAAATTAAAGATATGTTCAGATCAGAAAGAGATAAAGAGTGTCAAAAAAAATGCCCATGCTGTTGTTGGGTATCCAGTGCCGTTCTGCCTTCATGTTACTGCGGTCGTAGTTTTTTTATGTGGTGAGAGCAAAGCAGAGGCAGACCATATGACACAGATTTTAAAGCAATTTGTGGCCGGTTTGGCAGCTGGAAATGCCACTATAGCTCCGATGGTATGCACCAGTGGAAGATAAAATGGAAGAAAGACGGAAATTGCTTTAAATGAAAAGCTGTAGATGGCTCCATGTTGGAATAAATTGGTGAATTTATGTTTGCAATAATCTTCCCAAGTGGAGTTAATTAGAGACCTGGACAACAGAGCCAGATAATCTCTCTCTACAGAGATAAAGCAAGACTTCTGGGATAGTGGGGAAGGACATAAAAAAAATCAATTTTTAATGTTGACTAATTTGACTGCCTTTTGAATGTTGCTCTCATTGCTGAACAGATATTACTCATACTCAATCAACGCTGAGGATTTCTGTTTCTTCTTTCTTAGACTTATAACATGAGGACGAAGAGAGGTTAATGGGAAACCGAAAGAGGTTATAGTGACTAATACTAAAAAAAGAAAGGGGGCTCAAAGCTCATAAAGCTCCTTCCTCCCAACCTTCCTGACACCCAATCAATCTGCTCCTGATGTCCTGCTCTCTGCACAGGTCCACCCATGAATACAAGCTTTTGCACATGGAACCATTTTGTTCTGCATAGGTTATGTAACAGCTTGTTATAACACAGGGACAGGATGTCGCAGGAACTTTGATTGGTAACATTGTTCACATACAGCGAAGTCGGTCAGATTTGACGTCAGTGTAATTAGCTAGTATGGAAGTTTTATAAGAGGCCACATATGACTACAATAATCTGCCATGTAGACAGTGCTTGTGTATACATGACATTCAACAGATATTTAAAACAGGACAACACAAGGAGTAGTAGATTACTTTCCTACCTTACATAGAAATGTGACTTATATTTATTCTTTTATAACTCTATAAGCCAAAGCTGCGATATGCATAGATTTAGCCTGACACTGAGATATGTTAATGATCACAAAAATATCATCTGAGTGTTTATTGTTGTGTTTTCATTGGCTTACAGTGTGAATTGAAGCAAGGGTAATTTTAGAATGATACAAGTTCTCTGCTGTGGCTTTGCTTTGTTTAATACAAAATTCAATAATAACAAATAAATGTATCAGAAACAATGCCACAGTGTCTCTGATAACAGTTGGAAACTGAACAGTGCAGTTTGAGTCATGGGATATTAAAATTCAGGTTGAAATCTATTTGAATCCATTATCTTTTTAAAACAGAGGTGTTTTGAGCATGTTATGATAACATTGGAGGGACTGTATCCTTTCCTAAAATCATTTTTTAACTTGTCTGGCTTGCATGCTCATAAAACAAATGTCCTTCCACAAGTGACATGACATGGCACATACAGAGGCCAAGTCAACATAACCCATTTTTCCTTTCTGTGTTGTTTGAATCCTTCTATTTTCCTTTTTTTGACTCAGAGTAGGGTTTTCTGGCACATCTTCACCAACCACGAGGGTGCATGGAAAGTGAAAGGCTTCAAAAGAATTCAAAAGGCTCCAGCAACACTTGCAGCATGAAAATCAACTTTTTAAACTTTATTAGAATGACGAGTTTCGGCTTGTGGCCTTCATCAGTGTCTTTAATACCTGAACTGGTTAAAATACACATTCACAAGAAAATGTGAAGACCCCTGAAGTTATAAGGCATAGGTATATGTTCTGCAGCAAACTTATAGTGTGTCTTTTTTCATGGGGTTTACGGACTTCAAACCGACTAAACTTTAAATTAATGAAATCAGAAATCTCTTCTCTGCAGCGGCAGTGCAGTGTCAACTAATGTGTGCTTAAAGTCAGTCAAAGTCTTCATACGTGCCTCTGTGTCTGGAAACCAGCTTTTGTCGCCTGCATGTGTTTTCTGTCTGCATGTCTGGCAGCAGCACCAATAAATGAGTCCATGACTTGTCTCTCACGCCTCATGCCAAGATATGTTTTGCCTGCTGACTGTTTTCTTCTTCCCTCCTTCGCCTCCTCTATTGGTCTGTGTTTTTCTTCTTTCATGTCTTTGTTTGTTTACATTCTCGGTGGATGGAAATCACAGACTCAGGAAGATGCAGCCAGGAACAAGGCCGCTCTCTCCCTTTCTTCGTCCTTTCCTTCCTCTTTTCTTCCTCGCTGAAATGCAGGCAATCTAACTAGCTCAAGGTTTCAAAACAAGTGTCTGTGTTTGAGGGGTCCCTGGAGAGGAGCCCCGCTGTAATAGCCGGGTGGAGCAGGCTGGCGAAGGCAGGGGGAGGGAAAATTAGTGCTGTGGGGCTTTCCAAACCCTAAACTCCCTCCAAGGCCTTTGTGGATGACATTGTGCTGAATCCGTATCTCACAAACCATGTGATGAAGGAAAAAGGTTGAAAAATGTTTTTTGGCTAGTTTGACTTTCTCACACTCATGTTTCTAAAAACAAAGTTGCAGTCAGGCTTGTAGCACTGAGAAGTCGCAGAAAAGGACTTGCTTAAATCATTGATGCTTTTGCCTCTTCACTTTATTTCTCAACTCATCCCCGTTTCCTCTTGTCTCACTTTCTGTAAGAACATACATGCCGAAATGATTGAGCACCTGTAGTATGCGTGCATGTCATTGTTTATTCATTTCTGCACACACGTGTGTGCATTACTCTTATGAGCAGCCTGTGGATTCTCATGCAGAGGAGTCAACCATGCTAGAGCTGAACAACTTAAATGGAAGCAGATTAATTGGAGCCCCAGTGACAGCTCTGACTTCCTCCCCTCAGAACCGACTTTGCTCCTTAACCTTGAAGAAAGAACTGCCACGTGCTCCAGAGAGGAGGGACCCGACAACTCGGTGATGGAGCACAGTGAAGAAGAAAAAAAAAAAAAAAGGAAGAAGAAGAAGACCCCCCTGGCTTTTCTCCTTCCTTTGACACTCCTCCTGTCCCTTCATCTCCCTGAGTATGAGCGTGTCTCAAAGGAAGGGAGGAGTGATAAAAACGGCCGAAACAGGAGGAAACATCCAGATCTCAGACAGGCGTGACATGCATGCACTGACTCAGTCTGTGTGATACATACACACAGACTGACTTCTATACACAGAATACTGCATTGTTTGATCGCCCAAAGACATACACAGACATGTACACAAACAGGGCAGAAGTAGGGCACACACTGTGCAAACATGGGACGGCCTTCCTCTTTTGTCACAGACATGCAAGCCTACAGGGAGACAGAATAGCAGACATCAGCCTTTGCTTGGAACCATTGTATCTCTGTCTTTCCCATTTAGTCATATCTCATAGATGCATAAAGAAACCAACCGTTTACACTTGGTCACCCTGCAGGGTTTTTTACACAATGGCTGCTCTAAGACCAGGATTGTAAGGGGAAGTAAAATCACAAGGATGCAGGCTCAACGGTCGAGTTTTTACAAAGAAAGCCTTCCACAGCAAAAAGGCTACCGCAGGATGAATGTATACATATAATCCTACCAATCTTACTCTTTTGTCAAGTACAGGTGTTGCCTTTCATAGATTAAAAAAACCTCTTTCTTTTTATCCTTTGCATGTGGAAAAAAAAAGTCAAATAAGCATGAAACAAGATGTACTTCTTCTGCAGAGATAACACAGAGCTGCTGACACTTTACCAAGGATTTTCTCCAATTCTCACTCCTTCCTGCTAGATCAAACAGTTCTATCCGTGCCCATCCTTGACAGAGACCCACACCAAAGCAACAACGATGGATCACACAGATTAGTAATGTGCACTCTGTGGGAACCTGAAACACTGAAAGAAGCAGCATCAAGCGTATCTTCTCCAACAGGGTTTGATGGCACTCCAAGATCCTGTATTTGTTCCTCCCCTCTTCAGATTTTAGTGGGAAATAAAAACATCTAGTCAAATTGATGCTATTCATCCCACAGCAGATACAATGTCATCCTCAGCTATTTAAACATGTAGTTATTATAATGAGTGGCTGACAGTTCGTTTCAGATCTGATTCAAAAATTATTTACTGTTTATGTTTATTTTAGTCTCATGTATGGGTTTTGTTTTTTTTTACAAGAGTTTACTGTCTTTGACGGTATGTTAATTAAGTTGCAGTGCCAGCCATTGCATGTAAAATATAAAAATGCCATGTTCTAAAAAACCTCTATCAAAACAATCACGTTGAGGGGAACTAAAGAGAAACGGTAATTTAAAGAAACAATGCAGAAGAAAACATAGAAGTCTGAACTCTCCTGGAGGAGGAATATTTTCCAGTTTTATTTGCACAGTAGCACGTTGATTTAAAAAGAAGGTCCCTTTTGAGTTATTATCATGAGGGAAGCGTAGAGTATTTAACTGCAAAAACATCAAAGTGGATGTTTCCTTTGGCGACTTTATAGGATCAAATTCACAGTTTCTCTACTTATCTTTAAGTGTCATCTTGTTGTGTTTCTTGATCAGCCTGAACCCTACCGACCAGTTTATCTGGGGACTTTTTCTGAAGCTAATTAGCATTTTCATGTTCAGTTGTTTTCTGCCTAGCAGCTAATGTCTGTGGTGATAACATCAGCGACTGCTGCCTACCCGTCTGCCCATGTTTACAGATGTGTGAGTGTGGCAGGCGCCTTTCCGATGCGCGCCCACAGGACCCAGCTGAAGGCTGGTGGAGGAGATCTGATGGACATCAGACTAATTATTCTGTCCACTTGTGTAATCAGCACAAGAGACTTCTGAAACGCTTTAGCCCATAGGTTATTTGTTACAAGTTTATCTCAAGTTCTCTCAAGTACACAAAAGCTCTTTGAGGCGGCGTTTTTGTTTGTCCTGGATGGCTTGTCTGCAGACAGCAGTTAAATGAAGCAACTAAGTAAAGAACTGATATTGTGTTTGTATATCTTCTTTTTAAGTTAACATGCAATGCTGTTTTGCAACGTTTTTATGCAATAGAACACGTGTTTTTTAAGACACCTCAAGTCGGTCAAACAGTGTAAAGATAGACAGTACAACAGCTTACATCATTCAGGTTTGTTCAGTTACATGAAGGTGCCACATGTCTCATTTTTTTACCTTTATTCAGAGATAGGACAGTGGATAGAGTAAACATTAATGGGAGGGTATGGTAGTTGTTAGTGTGCGCCCCCAAATACAGAGGACAGCCCTGGTTCAAAAATCTCTTTGATGTCTCTTATTTTATATATTGATTGACTGAAAGGGGATTTCATGAGGGGTCATAACAAAGGTTTTCACTATCTATATACACCTTGATGCTGCCTATGAGGTCATCTACTCTTAACTTCCCTTTAATTAAAAGTATTGGTAAATGGTGTCTGAGATTCAGAGTAACACCTGACAAAAAAAAAACTATAACAGAAATGATGCAACGTTTACTTTTAATGCATTAACAAAAAATGTAAGGTAGAGATCCCATGTCATTTTTTCCATAATGTCTTTGTGTTATATTTTGCTTATCACCTCACGGAGCTCAAAGTTCCTCAAGCAGCAGGTGCAGGTTGTTAAAGGTTAAAGGTGATTTGTCCGTGTCAGGTTTTAAAATGTGATAACAACCAGGTAACCATCCTGTTTTAAGCTTGTTACTGACAAACACTGGCTCGATCATGGTTCTGATTTTATTCCTTTTGATTTATTAAAACTGTTTACTATATATAACAGAGACAACACAATGTTACCTTGCCTTTTTATCTTATCAAACAAATGTAAGTTTCATCTTACAAATGTATGGGAACAATCTATTTTGAACTAAATAATGATGTTAAAGCAGAGGTCATTTCACATCCATTATAACCCCAGGTGGTTGTCTCACCAATTCAGCCTCTATTAACCATGACCAGACCAGACTCCCAAAATACCTCACACCCCCTCTCCCTCCCCTAACTACCTTTATACCCGAGGTCAAAGGTAAGCAGGCAGGCTGCAGCTGTGGGGGGCTGTGTTCTCATCCTGAAGCAGTTTCTGATTGTCATCCCTGAGTAATAGCTCCATGTGTCCTGATTTAACCTTGTCTGCTTTGGTCTCATGCATCACAGGCTGGAGCTGGAAAACAAACATCAGCAGTTTAACTGACAGGGCTGCAGACCTAAAGCTGGATTATTAATTTTGCATGAACCATGAACCATTTGCTCCTTTGTTAGGTACTGCATTTTATGGAAAGGCTTTGGGTTGCTCTATCAAGTTGAACATGTTGTGTAAGAGCAATTCACCATGTTCACGTTCCAAGATTACAAATCAACATGAATATGCCAATCTGAAAAAGGATAATCAACCACAGAATAGGACAAAGGAGACTGAAAGGGTGAATGAGACAGGTGCTGCAACAAATAAGCAACATTTCTATCTATCGCTTTTGATGACGTGTGCTACTTTATTTGGAGATGTAACTTTATTTTAACTGTGCTCTGCAATGAACTGAAGATAGAAAGATAAGCTATATGCCAATTCTAGGACAATAAATACATAAGTAACATATCTTTATTGATTTAAGGATCAAATAAAATGTTTGATAATTCGTAGATAAACACAGATCTTCGAACCCTGAGCAAGAGGTCAAGGAAAATAACAGCTGTGAATATTGTGGATTAAGTATTCATTCATTTATTTATGATCCAATATTGTCACAGAAGCACTCTGTTTATTTCTTATAAGTCTTCCATCAGGAACTGTTCATTATTTCTGCAGATACTCACCAACAGCATGGTTAATATTTTGTCTTGATTCATGTAATACAGCACCTGATTCTGTCCAGCAGCACAACTGCTCCAGGCCGCACTAGTCGACCCAGATGTGACTGGTGTGATGGATGGATGTGGACCAGCCGTTGCAAAAACATGTCTATTTCGGTCCACCCATTGTTTGGCACTCAGTCATCACAGTGTATGTGGCAAGTCAACAACGAATCTCCTGAGTGAACCATGCTTGAGCTCACAAAAGAAAAAGGGATTCATAAAAAAAAAAGTGAAGCATGTGTTTCCGCTCTCTCAGCACGTGTCCTTCCACTGAGCAAACTCCCACTTTCCTCTCCTTCAGACTCAAAAACACCCGGTTGAAACACATAGAAGTGGACATGTTTGGGTGGCATGGCAACATATTTCCAAAATGGAATAAATGCTTGGCAGTGTATGTGTTGTCAAATAGCTTGTGCTCCTGTGGCACTCCTTTCCAGTGTAATAGGAGCGTTTTCAACAGGACTGGCAGCGTCAGTCCTTTGAGAAACACTCAGTTTGAACGAGTTGCTGCACATGAACACCAAATAATGTTGCCATCTGCTCCCCATAAACAGAGCCAGATTTACGAGCAGACGAACAACGTGATTTTCTTTTTCAGGGTTTATCTCGGTCAAGTCAACAACACGTCAAGCTCAGTTGACTGTCACTATCTCACTGACCCTTCCTTTAACTGACAGCTGCAAGGAAAGACTGTGCTTGCTTTAGATACATTGCATAAGACAGTTAATGTTGATACAAATGGAACTCAAGTCCCAAATAACACCTCCCCAAAAGAAAATGTTTTGACGTGTTTATAGCTGATCAAACAGCATTAATGACTGTTCTTTTTGGCTCTATGTTGGCTGCTTAAGGAAACAGAACATGACTCATAATTATCCTTAGCTATACAATTAACTGAACCTGTTAACCTGATGGTTGTTTAATAATAATAGTTGAAAACTTTTTGTGAGATTTCAACTCATTTATTGGTGTCTGACTTCTGCAGGAAAATTTATAGCGGCTGCCCCGACATTTGACAGAAGTGGTTTAGAAGTAAATCCAGACACATAATACTGGGATTTTGAGGTATTCTTGGATGGCTGTCACGTAACAAAACCAGTCATTATTGCGCATTATGTGGATGTAAATCTCACCGTGATGCATAGGTGGAGGGGAGGGCTCAGCATTCATAGAGGTGGTGACAAAGTGTTAGGTTGCACTCCTTCACCTTTAAGAAAAAGTCAATCAGTGACATGTGACACTGCCGGCCACCTGTCTATCTATGATGGGTGTCTCCTGACACACGACAAACGCTTACAAGTACACACACACACACACACACACACACACACACACACACACAGAGAGAGAGAGAGATTAAGCTGTCCTGGACAGGAAGATTAATTTGAAGAACATAGCGTACCTTCAGTTAATCGGAGGAGGGTTACTCAGAATTTTTGTTTCATCATTCATAAATGAAGAAAAGAAATGTCTAAATGAGAGCATATGTCATACAACTAGTTGTTTCTCCTTAATCTCATTGATCTGAATTGAAGATTATTCGAAATAAACTAAACCGAAATCTCCACTATCAATTTTGAAAACAATACTTTTATGAGTTAAAACCAGTGACTGAAGCTATCGTTAAATGCTAATGTAAAACTATCCAGACATGCATATATAGGCTGCTTTAATTACCTAAATCAATTTAATGAGTGCATGCATACGCACTCTAACAAGAGACTAGTAAATATTACATGCACTAAGGAAAGTTTCACTGTGGACCAACGGGGTCTCATTGGCGACAGATCTTTCTTTTGTTTCAAAAAAGAAGAACAGATATTTACTGTCTACTGCTTCTGTTTCCTTTTTTACAATATTGTTATAATCTTATGTATAATGTTATTTTTGAACTATTTTCTGTTGCTATATTTTATCTCTCGGTGCATTTCCTTAGCTTACTTACAGTCTTGTTACATTTCTTGTTTCAGTCTTCTGCTTTGACTGGGCATTTGTAATGGCAGCAAACAAAAACACAGCTTCACCTAAAAGAAGATATCTAGAATGTATCAATATTTCATCATTTCATATAAAAAAACATTTTACAAATACTCTTCTGTAAGCACAAATCCAACTCAGCTGGACTTGAACATCAGATTGGGCCTATAAAAGTGACATGGTTATTCTGACCTCCTCTGAAGTTCTCAAAGGATAGCTGAAGTGAATTTGCTGTCAGTGTAAAAACACAGCTCTCTTTGAAAATGCAGCCAATGTTTTTCACACGTAATCGAGGCTCCGCAGACCAGGGTGCTGTAAATTTGTGTAACGCAGTTTTTCCTGTCTCCCTCTCTCAAGTGTCTACACTCGCCCACCACAACTACAATACTCTCTATTTATAGTGCTTTTAGCTCAGATATTAACTCTCTCCCCCGCTTAGCCTGCCACTTCCTGCTGGAGAGGAAACGTGTGTGTGTTCATGTGTGGGGTTTACTGACCTTTAGAAGCAGCAAGCAAGCAGAATATAGTCAATGGCAATGGGAATTCACGTTTCCAGCCTTTTGTGCTAAGTGAAAGGTGTGAACAAATGCCTCTTTTTCCCCTTTTTCATCCACCTTAATCTGCACCCTGTCATTTGTTATCAATTCATTTGAATTTGTGCAACATCTGGAGACAAGAGTCAAACTCTCACCCATTGGTGAAAAGTAGGAACATTTACAGCAAATATATTTTTTATCCAACCCAGATTTTAAAGCATCTACATTTAGGGCATTTATAAAAGCGCGTTCGTAGTTGTTTGTGTAAGCCAACACCTCAGGAGTTCACCTTTCTTCAAGGCCACGATTGAAGGAAAAAGCTGCAACTGGCTAGAACATCCTGTTATGGACGTAAACACTGTTATGCAGCCAGGGCTTTCCTCCCAGTTTCAGAAAAACAATATGTCCTATCACTTTATTTCTTTACTCAGCCCCTCCCCCCTGGTTGCTAATAACACTAGAGAGGTTTGCTTTTAGTGCAGTTTAAAATCGAAAAAGACCCCTACAAAAGTGAGGATTATAAAAGCAGCAGGTGTTTAGAGGTTGTTTCAGCCACTTGGACAGACATAAGAGAGACATGATAGGAAATCCCAGGGAGGAACAGATTCGCCTGGCTGATGTGTCTGTTTGTCTGCCTCGCAGGTCTCTGGACATATTCTCCTGATATCACTTCCTTTTGTCACTGCTGGGTTACCGACCAGGGTTATACCCCGTCTAGACTTCCTGCCTTTTTTGTTTGGGACTGGTGGGCAGCATGAGGACATTGGACAGATAATTACTAAACCTGCTGCATTCATGTAAAGCTAAAAATAAACTTTAGCTACTGTGAAAAGAAAACATTTCAATTCTGGGAAATAGGCAATGGGTTTGATTTCTAAATGTAGCTGGAAACTTTTTCAGACTTTCCTGGTGTCAGAGTTAAATGAAGCTTCGACATCAATTATGTATCGAGTGCAAAGCATAAAAAAAACAGGCTGAAATTAAAGCAGACATGAGTGCAGGTTGTACATTTATTTCATGTCTGTTAGAAGAAAGGCCTTGCATTCTTGCTCCTTCACAAACAGCTCATAAAAAAACACAGTTACTTAGAAAAATATACATTGATATTAGGACTGAAAACTTGAGATTCAGTGTTGAATTAAAATATACAATTTGCATATTAAGAAACTACAAAAAAGATCAGAAAAGGTGGCTTCCATTGAGGTTTCTTAAAGGGCAAGCGAGCATCGAAAAGAAGGCACTGTCATTTTCTGAACTCCACATAAAGCTTATTGGGCCTACATTCAGAATAAAAGTCTGGTTTGTGTGTGTGCACAAACAAATGTAGAGGACAGCAAAGGGTGCCGCTATCCCTCCCTGGATCAGCATCAATCCTTGATGCCTCTATCTCTTAAAAAACAAAAACAAAAATCAAGCTAAATACAGGAGAGCCCAGCTACTGCTACATAACTACAAATCTAAGGTTAGCTGGAAAGGTCATCAGGTTGACAAGAGAGTGTGGCAGCTGGGTTTTTTTTTATTAAGACGAACCCTCACTTTCTTTCTCCTGAGTTAACCTGAATACCCAATAAAAACAACAACTAATGTCACTGCTTTTTGATTCGAACAGTGAGAATGTTCAAGGCAAATGTGTCAATAAGAAGCCAGCAGTTAACAACCTACTAAATCCTTTTTCATCTCCATCACTTTCCTCATCTTTTCCTTTCAAACTTCGAAAAACACTTCCTCTACTCCTTCAATCGCTCTGTCTTAATAAACATCTCTTGGTACAACCTCAAAGTCCATTTACATTCTACCAAAGTCCAGACATGGTCTTCTTTTAAAGACTTCTATAAAAGTGTTCAGTTTCTTTCAATCTGGTCAAGATCCAACTCTCCTCCAAGTTGGAAAATGTCCCTCTGTGTCCCACAATCACCCTTCCAGAGGGGACGTTTAGCGCCCAGTGTGTCTACAGGAGACCCGGGCTGCGAGTCAATGCTACAAGCCGAGTCGCTGTCCAGCTCCTCGTAGGATGAATCTTCTTCTTCGTCATCTTTGCGTTTTTCTTGCCGTGACTCCAGTCCCAGCTCGGAAACAGCAGCGAAGTCTGAGTCTAGATGAGTGAAGGTCCCTGTGGTGGGAGGGGGCAGGGTGGACCGGCAGCTGTCTGTGGATGAGAATCCGGGCCAACTCAAGCTCTGAAACGTCTGAAGTTTCTGCAAAAGTGGAGACAAAAAGGAAAAATAGATGTCGGTGTGTATGCCCATGGCGCATTCTGGCTTTATTCTGACTAGGCTATAAACGTAGAAAAGATTGTCAGGGAAGAATCAAGCTCAGGGTTTTTTTTTTTTCTCTAGAAAGTCAGTCTGAGATCAGGTTACAGCCTTGGCAGGCAAAAACTGGCTTTCCCTTTCATCGACAGCATGTGAGCGTGTAAACACGAGTACAAACACAAGCCATAGAAGAAAAACACAATTTGTAAACCTTCTGGGTTGAAAAAACACTGGGATGGGTTGCACACCGCTAAAAGGTATCTTGTTGCAAACTATGCTGGGCCTGTTTATCACTGTGCACACCGCATGATGGAAACCCAAACTTGGAAAGTGAAGGACTTTTATAGTTTAAGCTTTTGTTATTCACAGCTGTTTTGTACGTCTGCACCAAAGGCATAGCCAGGGAGAATCTGTATGAGTTTTTGCTCCCACTGCTTGACCTTAAAGAGATTTAATTCACTCAAAAGTTGTTCTGCCAGTTCGCTTTCATGCTCTCTCATTCAAATCTGAATTTCTCCCTGCAACAAAGAGAGGCAGCGTACTTGCGCAGTGAAGGGGTTAATGATCTCGGGAGCGCCCCAGCAGCAGATGTTGTAGCCATGGAGGTGAATAGAGATGAGGTTTTCTCTATAGAGCCTCAGCTTACATGACAGACACCTCCTAATGTTTCCCTCTGTGTTAGGACATTGCTTTTCCTGTTACAATGAGCAGGGAGTCTCCCTTCCTTAACTCTTACATTAGTAGGCTCAATATATTCCCCAACCCCGATTTACCACGGTCCAGAGGAAAACGTAAATGCAAGATTTTTTGCTGTCCGATTTTTTTTTTCTTCTTTCTTTCAGGATTAACATGTAAGCCGCTCAAACACAAGATTTTATTCCATCTGCTGTGTGGCTGTGCGTGGAGTGAGGGGCCTTTGCTGTAGTTACCCCACTGGTGTGGAAAAGGGGATTTCTAAGTCATCTCTCTCTTCTCTGTCTCCAACCCAGAGCGTCCCACCCCCTCTCCCATACCAACTATCACAGCAGATGAGAAAGAGGTGGAGAGGCAGCTTTTACACAATATGCTTTCTATAAAATCTACCAAGTTTTGCTGGGATTTGGATGGGTGTGGTGGTATGGGTTTGGGGTTTGGGGTTGGGGGGGGCAGGATAAGAGTTCTGCTGTGAACCAAGCTCTGCCGGAGAGTCGTCCCCCTTTCACTACAGCAAACCCCCAGCCAGATGGTAGAAATGCAAACCATATACACACACGCTGCCCTTAATGCCCCTCCAACTGAGCACCTTTCTTAATCTTGTGAAAATCAGAACACTGAGGGATTCACCTTTTCAGCAGCACAACAGACGTGCAGTTAAGGGGCTCAAATATTTGAATCAGGATAGTCAAAGTCAAAGCAAACAGGCAGAATCCCGACATGTTGTCAAAAAATATTAAGTATTAAAAAAGGCTTTCTGTTAAAAAAAAAAGAAAAGAAAGGAATCTCTTGGGAACATTAAAATGACTGCAGCTGATGTTGATAACATGTAGCTCCCATGGTTTGGTACTTTACGCAAAGAAACAGGATAAATACCAGAGCACAGGCTGTAATGTAGTCAGAGACGTGGGACTACATTTGGTTAAAAAGTGGTGTCTGTTCGAGGCACACATTCCTGGAACAAATCACCATCACATGTCGGGGACTGTGAGAACTACTTAACCTTGAAAATAAAACTCAAACATTGGTTAAAAAAAACATAATATTGCACAGTTATAAATGGTGTTTTTTGTTAGTAGCTGCCTTTTAGGACGACGGATGGAACGTAGCTTTTGTGCTAATTCAGGCAGATTTACAACGACGCTGTTTGTTGTGATGATTAATGTGCACTGTCCTAAATTAACAAATCAAATATGAAAAAGCTTTTGCCCATGCACTTCATTAGTACATGTTGTTTACCACAGCGGACTATGCCCACCGTGTGAAATAGTATGAAAAACAGATTTTCCTACGAGGACAGTCTTCGGCATTGTAACTGTTTCCATATCTGAGCAGCACTGGATTTGTGTGTATGAACATAACTTTTCGTTTTCTTTGTATTTAGTCCAGTAGTCTAACAAAGCAGCAACCTTTGTGTCAAAACACAGCTGCTGCAGGTGAAGCACAAGCCCATAAGTTAGACAAATATTCTCCTGATAATTAGAGCAAACAACAAACACCACCCTGCTAACAAACTGTGTCAAATGTCCTTCTGTGAACTCGACCAGAAACAATGCACTCACACACACAGCACACACAGAAAACGACATGCAGGTAATTTACTCTGCACATTATGTACAAGTTTGAGTGTTTGAGCATGGTTATTTGGCTTCGCTCTGAGCTGAAATGAGGTCAGCAAACAACACTGAGCGGTACACTGCTTTGAGGGAGAGGCAAACAGAACTCCAACAGTAAACAACTGAAAAACAAAAGAGAGGGCAGAGAGGAGCGAGAAAGAACAAGAGAACTTAACTCATTCCTGACGTCGAGGCGACATGCTTGCACACCTCTGCAACAACAACTGTCTGTGTTTCTGTCGGCGTACAAACGCCTTTGCTTTGCTCCGTGTGTGAGTGGCTGGTATTCACTGTGCCACAGAGAGAGAGAGAGAGAGAGAGAGAGAGAGAGAGAGAGAGAGAGAGAGTGCACGGCAGACATGCATGGAAGTAAGATGAATGGGATAAATGTGTCGAGCCGGAGAAAAGTTTGATCAAAACAAAAGTCATGTGTAAAGGCATATTGGCAATTAGTGATGCCTCACAGAGCGTACAGACAGTACCTTTGGAACAAGTCTCGACATGTCCTTCTACACACAGAGAGCCACACCTCAGACGCCCACCTGGGTGTTCCCAAAGCCCATTAGGCTTGATGCTCAGCTATGATCACCATGCCTGCCATCCCAGGAATGGAGAGAGATGGGGAGAGGAGGGGAGGAGCAAAGGAGTTTGAACTTGGGGAAGGGAGAAGGTATTAATAGAGAGTAGAGAGGAGTTTGTCTTGCCAGCTTTACTGCAGAAATAATACCCTCCCATCTTTCACCCGGCTATGGCTCTTCTGTAAGCACAAGCTTTCACTAAAACAGGCTCGAGAATTTGCTTTGCTCACCTCTACTGCTAACACAGCTAACTAACAGATAGCCAGCAACTGTTCCTAAAACGGTTATAAAATTATGCCACGTCAAACATGGCTTGAGAGACAACACATACATAAAGCATCCTAATAAGACTGGGCAGGCTGACCATTTCCAGCAAAAACAAAGTGTAGCTCCATCAGCAACTGACCCAGAATCAAGAGATAACATTCTTAGTCTGACAGCTCGTTCCACCAGCTAAACAATGAATGGTCTGAGGTGAAAGGGCAGCCAGGGATAAATATGAAACAGCAGACAGAAGAGGGAATGGATATCCAGGGCTGACACGGGGAGGATAGTCAAGGAATTTTGGGGGTAGTCGCAGTCTTAATCCCTGCAGCGGTCTCGCTATAGCTGATTAGCACGACATGCATCCCCAGAATTCACACCCGCCTTCATTGACGTGGTCGAGGAGTCTAGAGGCCAAATCACACCATGTTTCGCTGACAACACACACAGGGGACTTGTTAGACGTTAACCCTCGCAATCTTTATCCCCGTGCTGACTTTTAAACAACCAAACTGCAATCCAACTGGCAAAAGAAAGTAACGACATTCTGTCATGGGAAGAGAAGAATGTAAAAAAAAAAAAACCAACAGAAGACTACTTCGGTTTTCCTTTGCTTGTCTTTGGGATCATATTGCTTCTCCACACGTATGAGGGTCGCATTAACAAAGTTGTCGTCTTATCGTTCACATAATGAGCTGTGTATTTGACTGATCTTAAGCATTATGAGTAATGTCTAGTATGCTGTACGTTGTTCTTAATGGTGTGCTTCTTTGTTTGTTTGTTTGTTTGTTTTACATAACAACACTACAGTAGAGACAGCTACATTGATGCAGCACTAGGAGTTCAAGACAAATCACCCCGAGGGGAAGTAAAGTGTGTCATATTGTATTCGTTTTATACAACATCCAATCGTATCTTTCTGTTCCATACCTTGTTCAATCCTAAAATGGAAGAAGCAGAGAGATACGTGTGTGGAGGTGTGAGAAGAAGTTTTAACGATAATTACATCCCGAGCCTACACCCTATTCAGATTTGCAAGTGGGAGTTAAAGAGTGTGCACAGCCAGGAAAAAAGAAAAGAAAAGAAAAAAGAGGGTCAAGTCAGCATAAAGTTTGCATATACGGTTTGACCAAGAACAGCTGAAGTAAAAAAAAGTCAAATGCCAGAAATGTGATTCTGACATTTATAACCGCAGGTACAAATCACGCACAGAACAAAATTCCCAACAGAGGCGTGAAAATATCATCTGGTCCCAACCCTGACGGTAATTCCTGTGTTCTGTCTTCACCAGAACAGATGCAGGTTGTAACCAGCCCAGTGTTTCCACATTATCACTTCCTTTTCCAGAAAGTTTGCCAGCTTCTAGCTTTCCCTTAGCTCTCACTGAGACAAACCACCACGTTCATTCAGCTCGACATAGTACAACCAGGACTGTTTAAGTTCCTGGACACACTAATTGCAGCCTTTGAACAAGAGAGAGAGTAGCATTGTGCTCTAAATGACACTGTAATTTGCATTTTCTTTTTTTTACTGCTTTCTACCTTGAATGCAGGCAAGCAAGAGAGGACAATAACAGTAGATCTGACATGACCCATCTAACCTGTAAAACCTGACTCCTTCCAACATTACGAAGCACATGCAATCATGCAAGTCTGTTCAACAACCATGACATTTCGGGTTAAAAATTGAGGTAGGAACTACAAGATCTCTGTGTGAAGTGCTGAGAGGTGAGAATCATCTGCAGAGGTGTGGCTCTGCATCCGACCATAGCTGCAACCGGAGGGAACATAAACGTGACTCCATGTGCGTGTTTGTATATCTGTGTGATCATCGTGCCCCCCCCCCCCCATCTTTTTGCTGCTGGCATGACTAGAGGAAACACACTCGCTAGGCTCCATTACCAAAGCCTTGTTTATCCAACCCTAGCTCGGTCCTGAGGGCAACTGGCTGGGAACGCAAATCGTTTTGGAAAAGGAAGGGAGGGTGGAGGAATAAACTGATGATACTTTTGAATAAGCGAACAGGAAAAAGTACATTACACGATTTTTACTGCGTCATTTGAAAATTCTGAGTCATGCCATCATGAGTACAGTTTGGCTTTGGTGGGAGTTTTAGCTTCTCCGCAGAATTTCTCAAGAGCTTTCCAGTGAATGATGGAGCAGGATGTGATGTGCAGAATCAAATCTTACTAGGCTCCATAAAAAACATTGGAGCACTGCCAAGCAACAAAAATTACAAGTCATTAAAATGCTTCAATGGTTCTATTTTGGGTTTGGGTTTTGTCCGGGGGTCATTTTCAACTCTCTGGCTGGCTGTGCCATTCTGCCTTGCCCTACAACAGAATAAACAAACTCTTGTCATGGGGAAAGACAAAAAAAAAAAAACAGATTTCTGTGTATCCAAATATTCCTGGATTAATTTGGTTGCTCAAACTTTCTGATCATGAAGGCAGAGAATTGCGAGATAAAGCTACACAGGAAATGAAGGATAGTTGCAGAAAGGAAGCAAATGAAGGTCGAGGGGTCAAATCTTTGGACTGGATGTTTACTCAACAGAGTGAATGAATGATAAACCGGAGCTGAGTTTGCTAGAGCATGGCCAAACATGAGGAATGTATCTTTAGTGCGCCCCCCTCTTTTTTGAGCTCGAGGGAGGGAGAGAGGCCTGCGATTACTTGGCCCTAAGAGCCTTGGACCCACGACCCAGAAATCTTGAATAAAGCTCAGATCCAACCCAGAGAGCGTTATTTTTGAAGCTCTTTTAAAATGTCCCCTTGGCCAATGAACAAAAAGACATTGTATTGGTCGAGGGTTCTATTAAATGCACAAGAGGACCTTTTGCAGCATTAAAACAGGGTTGTATTTAAAGCCGATGCTGATTCACGTTTGATCAGTGAACAGTGAAGCTAAACTCTGTGAAATGAATCAATATTATAAAATGCATCAATAGGAATGTGAGTGTGCGTGCTTGTCTGAGCGTGTAAACAAACGTGGTCAGTATTTCCAGCTAACCTGAGTCATCTTTGCCAGGTCCAAAGAGGGCCGCTGCTCCTGGGTATCTTCTGGCCTCCTGCGCTTCATACCAATCTTTTTGTCGTTTAAAACGCAGGGCTGGGACCTGCTCCTAGAAAGACACCCCCTCACCCCAGCTCTCTGGCTCGCCCGGCGCCCCAATTCTGGGGTGGAGTCAGAAGAGCTGGCCTCTGAGGCCTCCTCCCCTTGGAGCTCTGGCAAGCTGATCTGCTCATGGGAAAGGGAAAGAAAGTGGTGATGATGCGAGGAAGGAGAGGTAGGGGTGACTGGAGAGGCGGTGAATTGAGGGTGGACAGGCAGGCGCTGGTTGAAGAACGGCAGATCCAAAGCCCCGTCCGAAGGGATGCTGGGACGTGAGGGCAAACTGAAGCTGGAGCTTCGTTGCATGGTGGGAAAATTGCTACTGGAGAAACCCCCTCCTCCGCCTCGTACACTTCCTCCACTGTGGCACCTTCGTTTCTCAACCGTCGTCCACACTCTGGAGCCTTGGGGCTTCCAAGATGAGCGGGACCCACTGAAATCATCAGAGAGGGACAGGGAGCGACACTGACGTTTGCTGGGAGGAGCTGTCGGAGCTTGGCTGATGGCTGTAGTGGGGTAGTGTGCAGGGGTTGAGGTTGGGAGGGAGAGGGGGCTGCTCGCGCTGCCATCACCAAGGCTGAGATCTCTTATCAGACTGGTGATTGCTGTGCCTGGCTTCTTGGCCCAGTGCCAGTTCCCCGGCTCAGGCATCACATCCCACAGGCTCTCCAGACTGGCACCAGACTGGCAGGGAGCTCTCTGCTGGATGCCACAGCTCTGCTCCCGGTCCAGCCACCGATCTGCATCTGCAACATCCAAAACACACAAAGAGTATGAAAATGTGTAATCTGCAAATGATGTTGATTATAAGCTATTAGATAAATGTGAAGGAAAACATGTAGGATAATTCTTCAATTTACAACATTTACAACACTTAAATATACTTTAGGTTGTAATTAATAAGATTCTCCCAACACTAAAAGCAAGAGGTTTGGTTGCTGAAAAGTCAAGCTGTTTGGGAGAAAGAAATGAGATTACTGACTGGTAACTGGGATGACATTTACTTAAGTGAATTACAAACCACTAAGCACAGACACTGGAAAATCATGAGCTTTGGTGCAAAAACATGTCATCAATCTTAATGATGGAAGTCAGCCTAAAAGGAAGCAACTGCAGCTGCAAAGTTCAAACTAGTGCTGACAGGAAGATGTCGTTTTCTACGGTTATATATCCCACAATGCATTGTGTTGTGTGTAAGCTTGTAAAAGATATTCCTCTTTTATGCAGAATTCTATTTTACTCAGACCTCAGACTGGTTTTTATTATGTGCGATGTCAATGTGTAACATATTCCAAATAAATATAAATTGCAATGATCTGAAGTGGAAATCCTTGATCAACTATAAGTTGCAAGTTGCCAAAATGTATAGATGGAACTGGAAACTGAAACATAACTAACCTACAGTAAAGTGACTGAAGCTATGAAGTTAAGAGATCAAATTGTAAATCTATTGAAGCTTTTTTGGCAGCTTGCTGACTAGCTGATCCAAGTCCTGTCCTTTTTGGATGCCTCTCTCTAATTCTGGCGTTATAGCGCTCAGACTGCTGGCCGGAAATCAGTGTTTGGGGCGGACAAACAATGCACGGGGGCTACAGTGACGACCTGATAGGAATGTTACGAAAACATCTTGACAAAAGGGAGAAAGGGATTGGACTTCAAAAGGCCACCCTTTGAAAGTAAGAGACAACGTGCTGGTAAAACTAAAGAGACAGCTAGACAATGTTTAAGTCAACATTAACAGTGGAAACATTGAGCCGCGCTCCTCCCTGTGACGTCTCTCCATCGAAAGAAAGAGCAGCTACTGAATGATAGTGGGGTCCTGTGTGTATGTCTTTTAACACCTGGGACAATTGCTGCAACGCCAACAGAGCTGAAGGGAAATTGTTGACATAGGCAACAGCATATTCAATTGCAGTTATTTCCCATGAGAGCGGTGTGCAACGTTGTGTGGAGGCAGGTGCACCCTGATCATGAGAGGGGGATGAGTGACAGATGGGGAAAGGGAGAAGTGAGACAGAGGATATAAACAATGAGACGGTTACAGTTGGGGTCACTGACTTTGATTTGTTCAAACTTATCAAGTGTTTACAGAGGACAATCATCAGGCTATCAAATGTGTAAAATGTGTCATGACCAAAGTATCCCACCTAATCTACTTGCCAGATCTGGAGTTAACACAGTTGAACTGGGTACTTGCTTGATAAAGCATTAGAGGAGATTAATTGATGTTTAACCTGAGACAGATGTCTTCTTATGGCTGTTTTTATTTTGTTCTGAAGGCTGAACCCAAGCCTTGCTGCCACACTAGAGACTGTAATTGCTAACACTTCTCCAAACCTTTTTTTGCACTCAAAGTTTGAACAATCCTGCAAGCCCTGATTGACCGGTGGCTGTCACAGATGCCCTCAGAGGCCTAGACTCCAAATATCAGCAACCCAGATAACACTATAGGCTACTGAATGCATCTTGCTGAGGCTAGTGATAATGCCCACATACTCTGAGGGGAATCTTTAATATAATAAACACATTTTTAAACGTGTTTTTTTTTATGTCTATTATTTAAGAGTCAGGAAAGTGGACAGCAGAAAATCAGGGAGAAAGAAAGTGGGAAATGATACGCAGGAAAGGGAACAGATTGGATTCCAATTGGTCATCTGCTTAGAGGACAAGCCTTTGTACACGGGACGTGTCACTGGGACAATGGTGCATCTTTCCGATAGATTTAATCACCCCTGCAATTGACATTGTGTGCAAACTAAAAAAGCTCTGACCGCCTGTGTGAGTGCGATGCAACACTGGATCACCCTTAATAGTTGAATTGGTCAAAATGACAGACAACCTTGAAAATGTTCTGTCATTGTTACATTTTTTTGTACAAGATGGAAAACATTTGAGGCAACCTCTGTTACTCACCCACAGTTCCACAGGAGAAGAGGGTGGTCCCTCTACTCATGGTGTGGAGGTCACACTGTGGAGGAGAAAAAAACAAAGCATGAGAATCAGAAGCCTAACATGTTGGCCCTTCAAACCACAATCATATAAGACAATGAATATCAATACGATCCCTGCATGTTTAGTAGCCTACATCAGTAAAACCAGAAAATGCTTAACCAGTGATAAAATGAAAAATAATTTGACTCTCGTACTTAAAGGGGAAATTAAAGTTGGGCTTAGTTCCAACTTTATCATTTTAGTTTAGCCCTTCCTGATTTGTTTAAATGTAATTGATATCATAATTAGGGCGCCAATTTAGCCTAGTGGTTAGGACATGCATCCTATGTGCAAAGATGTACAGGTCAAAAATAAATAAATCAGTGGTCCCGATTTCACTCTGCTCTTTAGCATGTCATCTATGCAATTTCATCTGTGCTGTATGTTTAACATGTGGCATATTTGACAAATAAAGAACCTTGAACCTTGAATCTGATGCTTTCACCAATCTCATAACCAAATAAAGGCACAAAACACTCACACCCACAATCCCTGCTAAGAACTAAGCCGCAAATCATTGAAATTTGAAAATACAAGCTAAATCAGCAATTTAGCTGTAAAAGAGCTGTATACATTTCCCTAAAGAGTTGAAAGCTAGCCAGCTAACTAAGCTAAAAGAGGTGGAATAGGCTAACTTTTGTTAGCATTTATCTGATGGAAAGGAACACAACCTATGTATTTGAGTTAAAATTATGAAGATGAGAATTAAGCATGGTCAAATAAAGTATTTTTGGATTATTTTGTGGTATTGCCATTCTTAAAGACACTTTCCTCTGTTTAGCTTAGCCTAGCTTGGAGGAAAGGCTAAAAATAAAGAAAACTTATAGGCTACAACTGCTAGCTCTTTCAAAAGACAAAAGATAGTCATATTAAACTTTAGAATACAACTGTTTTATGCTGCAGTTTTAGCTTATCTCAGTTTATGTAATTATAAAACCATTTTGTCTACCTACACACACTCACACCCATCTTCTAATAAGAGAACTCTCTTGTGTTTAAATGTAAAACAGGGTGGTGCCTGTATCCACAAAGGACAAAAGCAAAGTGCTTAAATACATTGCTTTGACTCACCTTGAGATTATTACCACAACAAAAAAGGTTTTCTAAGGTACCAGACATTGTCAAAATATTGGCTATTGTGTTCAATGCAACGATTAGTATGGCTAAACATCAGGCCTTTTAAAAAGATTAACTGATAAAAGTAAAAGTTATATGAACTTGTTTAACAGCCAAGAAGAGCTAAACATAATGTACTCATTGTTTTCCCATTACAAACAGGATAGTGTGGTATGGTATGCTAGCTGTCAGAGTTAATGTAAAACCATCTATGACCTCTTCCTTCTGTTGTAGCCTATGTACCTGACCTGGGCACATGGACTGTAAGCACTTTAAACTTTTTACATGGACAGTCTACTATCATTATTTATATATCTCTGTCACTGCTGAACTGTTTTTTTTACATTTTTAATGTAACTTATGCTGTTTGTACGCTCTGTACGATTAGGATGCGAGGATTTCTGAGCTTGTTATGCAAGCCAAATTTCAAACAATGAAATGTTATCTTATCTAATCGTGTCTACTGCGTTTAAAATGAAACACTGGGAACATATTTTTCAAACCAGTTTGCTTTGTGTGAAACTCTAAAGGTTTCATTTCTCTCACCAGCCGTCTCTCGATGCTCGTGGGCCTTACATCATTGACACCCTTCCTCTTTTCCAGTGTTTTCAAGAAAATGATCACCATGGTAGAACACAGCAGTACTCCTGTCTTATCAGGTGCAGAACAAGGCCATAGGCAGCCATCTTAGATGAGGGTGGAGGGCAGACAGTGCATTTGGGCAAAATAGACGAGCGGTTTAGAGACCTCCCATCAGCAGAACAGCCCTCAAGTGCGTATGAAGGGGATTTGTGAGGTAGGAGGGCCAATCCCTGTGAAAGAAATGGGAGACAGAAAAAAAATAATAAGTCATTTAACATGATCAGAATATAATCAACACTTCTTTATGCTACATAGGTCCACACAAAACAAACATTAAATGGCAAAGAAATGGCTTTAGTATGGGTGGCTTGCAAAGAAAGTGATGAAAGAAATGGTCCTAAACACAGCTCAGATTTTGCAAAGCCGAGTGCCATTGCCAGAAACTTCAAAAAGGGTGAGCAGCATGTGTAAACGTAAACAACAGAATCTTTCACCCTGACTTTACTCTGACTTTTTCCTGGCAGTCCTGTTAAAAAAATTCAGCATGAAGTTAGGGTTAGTCTAAGTGTGAATGCAGATGGGTAAAGTCAGGAAAATTCCCCATGGGCCAGCAAGAGGGGCGGATCACACTAACATTGAGAAACCAGTGAGATCATTGTGCACTTAATAAAGAAGCTTCATAATCACTTTTCTGTAATGCTGTTGATATTCCCAAACAAAGAGTGTATATGAAGGCAAGCTATTGTTTTATAGAGTAAGACTCTGCTTAGCCTGCCACCTTTGATAACTTGCAAAAATTATGACAACCATCCTTTTAACGTCTTTACAATTCTCCTGAGACTCCCTTGTTTATTCATTATGAATTCATGTCGTCTTGTTTTAAAGTTTTTTGGGGGGGAATTTTTATGCCTTAATTTAGAGACAGGACAACGGATAGATTCAGATGAGGGAGAGAGAAAGTGGGAAAGGAGCTACAGGTCCGATTTGACCCCGCCCACTTTAGGGACTATAGCCCCAGGCACTAACCCCAAGGCTATCGGCAAACCACACTTTGTCTTTTAACATAACTGAAGATGTATTCACAGAAAAATTCAAATTTTACGCCAAATTAGTATTCAAATAAGCTGTTTTAACTTTGATTACAATTTAAAATCTTGTAATCAAAAAACATGCCTGCGTTGTCAAAGTCAGCCCATTACTAAATGAACTTGTGGAAACCAATATCTCACAACTGAGTAGGCGTAGCTTTACAGCTGAAAGAGTAAAAAGGAGTGCTGACTGGTGTTTTCCCATTCACCACCCTGACACTTGTAACAACTCTCAATAAAGCTTCGAGCCTGCAAAGATACTGTCTCGGTAAACACAACATGCTGCCATAGGCTACATTTCTTCCCTATCCCTTTGAATAATGGAACATAATCCACAGACCATATGGGAATGTAAACATGCAGTAATAGAAAGCAAAGTGAAGCTGATCCAGGGAAGACATCACTCACATCTCATGACTACAGATGTGGCTAAGAAACCCACATGCCTTGTAAAGTACTGCCAGTAGCTGATGCACAAACACAAACCTCTAACATATGAAGGAACTTAACGGAAAGGCAGATGGTCCATATACGTTTTTCTTTGGTCATGTCTGCTCTACTCAGCGTTTCTTGATGCATGGCAAAGATTAAGGTAAATGGTGACAGCTTCAATTATGTTTTCTTTAGTATGGGAAAAAAGGAGGAGTAGCTGCAGTGACCTCCACTCGGGCTTCTCTCCTTCATTAGCCAACCACAAAACACACGACGGCATCCAATTAGAGAGTATGAGCATGGTTTAGATCCCCCAATCAACTGCGAGCTTATAACAGCCTTTTGCTTTTTGTGGATTGACACACGAGGCTAATGGATCTTCCAGGCATAGTATGTTATCCTGCTCGTGTAACATGTGGTTTCATGTTAAGTAAGGGTGGTTCCACTTATATAACATGCCTCAGAGAGGACGTGAAAGGGCTCACTAAGAATGAAATGAGTTTTGTGGGGCAGTGAGGAAGAATCCCTGACATATCTGAAAGAAAAAGATAAGCAGCTTGTTCACACAAGGATTTGATATCGCAATTTTGATACCAGTCTAGTCATGTCTTGTTACTTCACTTTGTCATCTCGATCTTTTTCTGTCTTCTTCTTCGGCCACACGACTTCATAAAGACTATGTTTCATGTAGGTCTGCCCCAAACAAACTGCTACCATATGACTCCCATTATCTCCATTTATCCCCGAGAGTCAGTGGAGCACAACCGGGCCTCCGGAGGCGAGAGGGGCTGGTGCTGGTGGTGGGAGTCAGACGAGAAGGGAATGTTCTTCTTGATCAGTTTTACAGATTACTTGACTGATTAGGACTGACACTGAGTAATGAGAGCAGTGATGGAGCAGGGTTTTGGTGTGATGTATTAGACATTGTAGGAGTTGATAAAGATGACCGTTGTGCTGTTACTGCAGTTTCTTTTTTACATCAGTGCAAAAACATCACCTGGGACAGTTAGAAAAATGTGTCTGAACATGTTGTCTGTTTATGCTAACCTGCGCTCATGTGTTTGTTTGGTGTAGTGACTGGCAAGCCGGGTCATGGGAGAGGGCAGAGTGAGTGTGAATTCAGACCTGGAGCCATGCTTACTTAATGAAGTGACTCCTCATGATGGGGAAACCAGGACATAATGGAGTGAGAACTGTAGAGCGCAAGTTGGCAGGCTGCACTGATTAATTACCATTTTTACTACTTAAAGTAAGTCTTCGCTGATTTGTCTTTTATGTCAAGACATTGATTGTTTGACTTTCTGCCATACTAAAGAAAACACAGAAACATGGAAACTTCGATTACAATTGTGTGTCACAACCCAAATTGCACACCCTTTACAAGCCCTTAAAGCAAGCAAAACAAGTCTAAAGCCCTATGTGTGGTAATAATGAAAATTGGTCAACAATAGCGAATACAGTAATGCGTAAACCAATGCTAGAAACTACCCAAAAAGATAGATATGCTCAACTGCTTGCAGCCCTCTCTCCTCTCAGGCAGAGAGTGTAGTGTGTAACTGTAAAGACATTGAAAATAATGGTTTCTCTTGCCTCTTCCCGATACAATCTTATACGTAAATAATCATTTTAAAAAGCCTCCTGTGATACCACATGAAGTAGACATGTTCTGATACATTTGACTGTTTTCCCATGACTGACTGCCAAGCCTATAGACTTCAGTATTGGACAACTCAGAGTACCCATCTGATTCCAAAATATACACATTATCGTTAAAAAACTCTACACTTACACCAAGACGGTGGACTGATATTTTATACAGTATCAGGAGCCGATACTGCAATGGTGTTGGTAAAGCTTATATAGGTAACCATACAATACTGTTTTCAATAATGGAATCACTCTTTAATGAAGCATAACTCTACAATTTGATGTGCCAGATTTCTCTTCAGATTTGTTTAATTTGAGGCCATTTGCAATTTTAATGAAACGGTCATTCAAGCAGCCCGAGTTGTGGCCTTCTACACAGCTTTCATACTTCCTACTCCCAAGCAAAAGTCTATAGAACCCCACCAGTAAGAGGAAGCCTTTTCACTGAATGGAAACCACAACTTTTTGGACATTTGAGGCTGATTTATAAAATTTGACCTCCACAGTTCGCTAAACTCGATGGTAATTCTAGTCAGATTTGTGTATGCCGGAGTGCAGACAGCGGCTCTTGGCTCACAATAGCCAGTGACTCAGGAGGGCACTAGAAAGGGCAGCTAAGATAATATGGCTCCTTGCCCAGGCTGTGATTTGTACAGGCAGATGAATAGAAGCCTATTTGGGGCCCCCTAAAGTTCTGTGACGGGGTGTTTGGTGTCCATCACCAATTGGCTCTGGTTACTGCATACTTGTGCGGAGTGCGTCTGGTGTCAAGACTTTGATCGGTGGCTGCAGCTGTAGGAAACCAACTCTTATCAAAACAAATAATGATTTAGACTCCAAAAAACTAAAAACTCCAGGGATGATGAGTGCATAATACACAACAGATTATTTCAAAAGGGTTGAATGTGAGCGCAAACAGTTTCCACTAACGGGATGGCGTTGCTACTACAAATTTGATGGTGCACAAGATGGCTGCTTGATGTCTGTTTTACATCGAGAATATAACCATGGCAAACAAAATTCAAACATCAAAAAGGGAGCTTTTGCCCACTCAAGTATTTTTTTGTCGTCTGGGGTGACAAAAAGTAAGAGACAATCTTTTGTGAAAGTCTGCTGTGTGGACTGTTAATTCAGGGTGAACACACAGCCACCCCTCTCTCATATAAAATGGCCAAGGGTCGTAAAAATGGTCCTAGGGAGGTCAAGACATACCACTGAATACTCTGGCCATCACCCGAGTACCCACTGGCACAGCAACACGAGCCAAAAACAACAAGCCATCGCACCACTAGATCTTCAGAAGTGCAGAACAATGAAGAACTCATTCAGTCCAACTTTATGCCTCGTCAGTAGTCAGAATCTGGACTCCCTCTGTACATTTCCTTCAACGTTTCTCAAACAAAAGCAACCATCAACCTCCGTGTAAATAATGCACATGCACCCCATTCTGAAAGGATCATATGCATTCTTGTTACTTTTGATAAAAGGAGTGGTAACCCGTGACTAAGCTCTTAAATGAAAACCAATGCAGCAATCATAACTCAAAACATTTCTCGAGATTTTCCATTCTCAAAGCACCAGCCTGAAAGTCCAGTTATGGCAGGCAAGTGCTTAGTTTGCATAAATATATTACACACACATACGCAAGTGCACTTCCTTTTGCAGTACACAGGCCGTGCTTCCCTTGTGGTTCATGTGCTTCTGTTGCTGCTGAGTTGGGTGTGGAATGCAGTGGCTCATTACAAAACAGACGGAGAGACAACAAAAGTAATAACCACAAAGCATTGTGATACTGAGTAACCCATGCAATGCCCTCCTAACTACCAAGTATACTTTCAAAGAGGAACAGGACCTCCAAACTCAGAAGTGTTCCTCATCCTTATTTTCTTCTTTACTGCTAATTTCTATAATTAATTACACCCTTATTTAAAATCCCACTGTGTGAGAGTTATGGGTAGAATTCATTTTCCTACTTTAGCCCTGAATCTGGGCTGTTGTTTGTGTTTTATTCTGTTATTGGAGAGGAGCTGTAGCGGGAAGTAGGATTAAGTTGTGAAGACTTGGCTCTATTTGGATTTCTTATTAGTCATAGCTTCACAATAAGGCAACCATTATAAGATGTCTGCTTTTGCTCAATTTGAACCCCAAGAGCCGATTAGTGCAACGTGTCATGTAAAATTATAAACACAAAATATTAAAGGAATCTGTGTCAGATTCATTGAGTAGCCTTTTTTTTTTCTTCTTACGGTCGAGCTACACGCCGACTTAGACCCAAAAACAGCTGCTAAATCCCGTCTACTTTTTCTAGATTTCTGAGTTATCTTATTTTGAAGACTTGCATCATCAATTGTGCAGTGTGCACAGAGGCATGTCGGCCAATCATGGACCAACCGTGCATGACAAGTCAAATGAATTTCTGGCGCGTGATTGTTTTTGCACGGTGTGAGCAGAGCCACGAGTTGATTCGGCTGATTCTGGTTTATTTGCTCGTGAGCTTGTGTTTATCCGTGATGCCGATCATGTGTGTGAAAGAGAGAGTGGGAGCGTTTTAGTTCTCGCGTGAAGGTTATTTGATCTGTGCATATGAAACAACTGAATTGGCCTCCGTCTGTCGGACTTTTCTATTGACAATAGTGATTGCTCTGTCCCGATTTTACTCGTACAGTGGAAGCTCCCGGGGTCATGCCTGACAATCCGTACATAGTGTGCTCATTAATCGGGAGCTTTAATTGTGCGACTTAAACGATACAATCCTACAGTGTGAGCTGACATTCCACCACAAATTCTCTATATCGTACAGTGTATACGCCAGGCTTAGGTCGTTCGTTTTCCTGGAAATTGAAAAGCCATAGCAACCAACACAAAACAGAGGCTAACCGTGACAACCGGTCATGTGAAAAAGGCAAACATAAAAGAGCAATAAACGGACAGCTCATTGTTTCTTAATCTGGGATTGTGTTTGCTGGAATATTGAATAGGCCAGAGGCCGCAGCACAGAGATGTGCAACCTGCAAACAAGACACAACCTCTCTATTTACAGGTAGTCTGAAATGTATTCAGGGTCGACCCCTTTGTCTCAGAGCAAGACTTCGTTTGCTAAAGTCACCAGAAGCTTGACAGGCGTAGGATCAGGTGTTTCAGTTCAAGTAGAGGAGGGTATGGGGCCTCTTGCCCCCTGGAGTGACCCTCGCATGCCTCGACTCTCCATACATCAGGTACCCCACTAATTACACTGCAACCCCCTCCCACCCTTCTCTGTCTGTGGTTTCTTCCATTATACATGAGGGCCTGGTCTGCTGTGTGCACACTAACCAGAGTCCTAATCCATCAGGGATACATTACATGGGAGCCTCCAGTGCTGCTTGCAATCCCCTCCAATTGCTTAGCTCTATAAGGGCGACCACTCCTATGTTGTACAAGCAAATGATGTTATGCAGAGTGTCGCTAACAATCAGCCATAGAAGGTGATATTACTGCAGTTACATAATGCAACAGTCATGGTGTGGGGGGGTGTATGAAGTGATCCGAGTGTGTTTTAGTGGGTAAAAGAGAACTATAACTAGCATTCCATCGGTTCATTCATTGGAGGGCTCAGGTCACCGTGGACCCTCTGAATGCTTAACAGAGAGAGCTATGGAGGTTTTAAAATGAGATTGAAGATTTTTAGCCCCCTCAAGTTGTTTGTTTATCACCCCCCCCCCCTCCAAAAAAAAAAAGAAAAAAAAAAGAAGGTACAGCAGAACCTTTACCATCAGTCATAAAATGTTAGCAGGCTATAAATTGGACTTCTTCTGTTAGATCTCCCCAACCTCCTTCCCTACTTCCTGCAGTGAATCAGCTGAGCTGCTTGCTGGTGTTTAGGCTCATGCTGTTACATGGAATTACCTGCAGGTGTATAAAAAAAACATGCTGACAAACTGGAACCCAACTAATGACAACCACTTAGAATATACAGTGGAGACCAACATCTTTGAGCTCTGTTCTCAAGCCTCGTCTTGCACAACAAGCTACTTTATTATAAGTGTCTTCTCTCTTTTTTCTTTGATTTTTACTTCTGCATGTTCAAAATAAACTAAAAAAGTGTCAGGCTTGTGGATAAGCTGTTGGCGACAACTGTTGAAATAAAACAGGGCATTTGAGTTTTGTCACAGCTGCAAAAAAAAGAAAAAAAGAAAACCAGCTTCTAATAATAGATAAAAAACGGCTGTTTGTGCCAAACACCAATGAAATCTTTCATTTCTCCTTTTTTCAAGAGATGCCAGCAGAGCATACTGATATTTATTTAACAGACTGGATCCACAGACAAAGCCATCTCCACGCTGCATGATTCACACAGGAGCTATGTGATGGCTGACATTTTTAAGGAGAAGCCAATCC
This sequence comes from Symphodus melops, assembly GCF_947650265.1. Classification (NCBI taxonomy): domain Eukaryota; kingdom Metazoa; phylum Chordata; class Actinopteri; order Labriformes; family Labridae; genus Symphodus; species Symphodus melops. The sequence goes on from NC_136705.1 coordinate 17,187,203, forward strand.
AAAGTGGCAGAGGAAAATAAAGAGAACAATGCCAACCACTGTCACTCATGAAAGCGGTGTTATGATGACACGAGGCAACAGCAGACAAAACATGAGCTCATCCAGACTATAGGTTTGTGCACACATACAGACACACTGACAATTTCTATATGCAAAGCGTTGATAACATCAGAGACTGGAGATGCAAACAAACTCAGACTCACAGTTCTCCCCCGGGGACGTAAAAATCACTCATTTGAGGGACAATAAAAAAAACAGAACTGTTTGGTAAAACTACAAAATACGATTCTTCACTTTTAAAAAGCAGAAACACACAAGTGGGTCGTGTTGATGGGAGCATTCCTACTGCATCCCAGAATGCTTTTCATCTCTAAGTAGGGTCTGGTGGCTGTCTTTGGGGGGTTGGGGGAGTGCTTCTCTGGTGTATGTGAGAATGCCTCTTTTCTTTTCTTTTCAGCTGCAGGTCTCTGGCTCTGTGGGCGTCGAGACGCCAGACTTACAAATCTATCATGTTAATGAGGAAAGAATAAACATAAGAGAAATAAGAGCATTCACAGGGTTATACTGAAGATAGAAATAACCGAGGCACGTGTTTTTAACTTCCTTGAAGCTCAGTGTGGACGAGGTTTCTGTGTGTTTGGAACGGCAGCAGTTATGACTGCAGGTCAGGGAGAAGAAAGGGAAGCTTCTGAGATGAATAGAGAGTAGCATGGAGGCACAGACAGGCATGGCTAACAATCCTTTTCTGGAAGCTTTGCATAATGCCTCAGGCCAAAGAACAGGGGAACGAACATCAGAAGAGCAGAAAGACAAGCAACAGCACAAACATCAGGGAAAAAAAGTGAGTTTAATAAAGAGAGAAAGTTAGAAAGTGAGAATCTGACAGTGGATTGAAAGTGTGTGTCTGTGTGTGCAATGAGAGAGAGAGAGAGAGAGAGAGAGAGTTGTACACACAGAGGGAGAAAGGACCAGTGGCTTGCTCAGCACACAGGCACACAGCTGCCCACTGACAGAATGGGGCTCTAATAGGGCCTTTTGCCTGCAACACAAAGAGGCTGCAAATGTGTGCGTCTTGAGCACACACTGGAGTGCAGAGTGATCCCCTGTAAAACCCACAGGCCTTAATTGCGTCCATAAATTACGTCTATAGTGTGTGCGAGGCAAGTCCACAGACCCATAATGCCCAAGTTGTTGTCGAGAACAATCGCAGGGCATCAAGTTGTGCTTCAGCAAAAATAATAAAAGTGCTTATTAGCAACTGTGATGAGAATGTGTTACTTGTTTCCTCTCCTTTCAGATAATTGGGCAGCATTTTAGACATGCTTTGAGTTAAAACCAAATCTGTGTAGGGTGCATTTAGGTCCTGACTTTGCGAAGTAAAAAAAGAAGTTTTGAAGGCTAAAAAACATTTGTGTATTTTAAAAAAAGTTTACAAATAAAAATACATATTTTTTAGTACAGGTTGTTTGCACCGTTACAGAACTTTTTTTTACGCCCCTTAAGAGATAAAAATCGAAAGGTACACCAAGCAACATATTTGCTGGTTCGCATGATGAAAGACTAAAATGGGGCTTGTTTTTACTCACATTCCTGCCGTGGTTTACTGTCAAAATCAAAGAAAGGTGTAATCATTGTAATCTCCTCCAAACTGGAAAGGCAGATCTCTCTCAAACATGCTCTCTCTGAGCCTAACCAGTATTTTTGGAGTCACACTTATCAACATCCTTTGTAATTAGACAATAATGCTGATATATAATTAAATCTTTGCTCAGCTCATTGCTTAACCTCACCTGCACTTCATCTGCCTTTATTTTGTGGGAGCCCCTTTCTGAGCAGGAGAAAATATGTCCTGCTTAAACTACAGCCGGCCAAACCTGCAATTCAAGGACAACAGCCGCTATGGTGGCAGCATCAAACTTTTCCAAGTATTCTCAATTACGATGCCCTGGTGCCAAAATGGTTCCTCATGGTCTTGTGTTTATAGTGTCCACAAAGATAAACCACCTGTCGTGCAATATTAGAGAGGGCAAAACATAAGCAAAACAGTTACTTCCGAACCCCCACAGGAAGGAAACAACACTGACGAACAAGCAGTTTAGAGCTTTGGCTGCCAGCCGCTGTGCTCCATATTCAGATTCAGAGGATTAATTGTCTTTTTGATTTTTGAGCTAAGGAGGTCAGTAGTTAAAAAATGACCCGATGAACCCTGTCCTGTCATTAAGAAACAAAGCCACAAACTGCACACTTAAAGATATATCATAAAGAGATTTCATGTATTCCTTTATTCTCTTCACTATAATTTTTCAAAGGTTTTTAGGGTGGGAGTATTTACCTTATCAGTTCTTATCACCAGATTGTGCACAGTTTCAGTTTCGTGAACGTGTAATAACATAAGCAAACATGCCAGTTGTCATGACCAAGGCCCAACAAGTGAGTGTAGCCAACCTTTTGATCGGAGCTCAAGAAGGTAGCCTCTGGAAACTAATAGAAATTGAGGAAGGATAATTTGGTATAAAGTGGCTTCTTCCCACACACAAAAATGACTCAACTTCTGAACAGCTCTGAAATTAATATGCAAACCAAACTGGGTGGTGGTGGTGGTGGTGGTGGGTGGGGGGGCTATGCAACTAGGCCTCATGGCTCAAAGCACTCAAATTTCTCTCAGTCTCTCCTCACTACCTGTGGTGTGGAGAGATGAATGTCAATATGAGCTGCACAGTAATATTTTATACCTCCAACAGAGACTATGAGCAGCCTCAGCTTGATTTATTTGTGCTATATATATATATATACACACACACACACACACACACATACATACATACATACATACATGGGAGTGTATTTTCCTGCTTTTCTTCATGTGTGCACCTAAACTAAAACAACTTATTTAGCAATAACTTTTGTTTAATGCCAGCATAGGGCAGGTCAGGTTAAATAAGCAAACGCAAACGAATTGGTCAAAACAGGTTTTAACAACTAAGCTGTTGTCTATATTGAAATATACAAAGACCTAACGAGATACATGTTTGTGCCTAATGTAATTCAAAGGTATTGGAGACTACCGTGGCATTGTGCCTGTATGAACAAATCAACCAAAATGAGAAATAACCTTACTATGTTGTCATCTAACATTTCAGTCAAAGAGGAAACCCAGCAGCATGAGCAGCAGACAAAGTAAACTTCACAGCAGCCGAAGAAGAAACATTATGCTTCAACATAGTTATAACAATGTTGTATCAAGACAAATAACCCTACTACCTGGCCAGCAGAGGCTCTCTTTCGAAGTTAGGTCATCTTCAACAAAAGTTAAAACCAGAAAGTAACACAAAAAAATAAAAGTTTCTCGCAGTTGCAGCCGCAGGTTTGAGCGCAGCCAGCACAGGACTGAGCAGGACTGCGAGCAGCTGAGGGCTCGCTGCAGCTTTCAGCCTTCAGCAGTGATTGTAACAATATCCGCGTTTGGACGCAACCATGACCGCGGGGGGAGACACGGAAAAATGACAGAAAAACAAACCTACATTTCTTGAAGGTATAGCGGCTTAATGCACAAGTAAAGGCTCCATTCGCATATTTAATGAAAACATTTATACATTTCTTTATGCGCGCGTACGCACAGTTTGAAACGGTATTTGAGTAAAACCTAATAGACCCCTTAAAAGTTGGAATGCTCATTTGCGGTCCTCCCTCAGGCATTTACGATTCTCATGTGCTACTTTGTGTTACTGTGCTTCATTGATGCTAAACAAGGAAATAAGTGTTTGGCATCTCGATACGATACTAATAGCAAAACTACATTTAAAAAAAATGAACAAACCAAAAGAAAGTTACTACCTTTATTTTAGGGTTTCCTCTGTTCTGTTGTTTTTCTTGCAATAACCCAATTTCTTTTTAAAAAATGAATAAAAATGAACTTAAATGTCTTCATGGGCTATGTTATACTGTAGCCATTGTAGACTTCCCTCCAAGGCGGAGTGTGAAACAGCCAGAAATGCTTTACAGAGGAATTTTTCCCACTTCCACTTTGGCTCCTCTCTCCTACTATGGAAACTTCACCACTACATGGTGGAATAGCCTAATTCAATCAATCCAAGAAAATCCCATTACCTTCCAAAGTGTTCCCATGGGGATGGGGTGAAAATACATAAATAGTTGCAGTATCACACTTGAGAGGTTAAAATGAAAGCATAGTATTTGTGCTGGCAGGAGGGCAGCCAGTGGGCTATAGCATCAAGTCCGCTTTCAGGTCAGTATTATTATGAGTGGAATAAAAGTGTAACTTTACACATGTGCCAATCCAGAAACCATGGAAGTGCTGACAGGGGTACATTTACAGTTTAGCTCATTTGAACACAGCAGGACCCACGTTTTATGTTTTTAAATTACTTCATGATGAATGATTATGAAACATGACATATAGAAAATGTTCCAAGTCTTCCTTTGGTTTTAATATTGAAGCCAGTTGAATTACTAAAGGAGTGTAATAGACATACAGTACATGTTTATCTGTCAGCACATGGTGTCCGAACTGACTGATCAAATATACTTCATGACTATAATATATACACATACTTTTAAAGAACTTCTAAAGATTAAAAAAAAAAAAAAGTACAGGACAGGATTCAGAAAAAGTACCGGTACTTAAAAAGCAAATGACTTTATTCTTCCTGTGGAATTTTCTCAGCGACAGGATATGAGTGAGCTACAACAATATCAAATCAATACTTTACCTTCAGTATATGAAAAAATTTAAAACACATTGTGACACAATGAAAAATATTTTAAGACCTGTATATCAACATAGTTCAATACAGTGAGGGTGAATGTCAAACAGAAGTACTGTAGAGGCACAGCTATGCTTTATAGTTAATGGCTTACAGAGATCTCACTTCATGGGAAAATGTCTGAGAGTGCTGTAACGTGGGCATAATATGCACATCCAGGCAGGATATCCAGAGACTTGTAAAATTCCAGGCAGTAATTCTTGTAAAGCTCGTGTGTTTACTCAACGGCGTGCCTCGACATCCACACTCCCCATAGGACAGCTGGCTCAGCTTGCAATTAACATCCAGAGCTTGGCAGTTATTAATGATGCAATTCAGAAAGGAAATGGCAGAAAGGCCTCTCTTCCAACAGACGCTGCGGCCTCCTGTTTATTCAGTATGTCAGAAATCCTTAATCATGCTCCTCAAGGACCCCAAGCTCTGCTGGTTACCAGTTTAACCAATTAGGTTCGTGATATTTGTCACATGGCATGAAAGATGGACGCAATTAATGACCATGTTAGACAGAGCAGTGATTTTCAAACTGGGGGTCAAGACTCTCAACAGGGCCCTTACAAAGTAATTAGAGGGGCTATAAGATGATGTATCGGAGGGGGGAAAATGTGTACATTTATGGTGTGTCCCCTTAGCTCCTGAAACTCTCTTAAGTTTATAAAGAGAAAACATTTCAACTTCTAAAACTTAAACTTATTCAAAACAAAGACAACAGTCTGGCAGAACTGCTACACAAAACCTCTTGAAAAAATAATAGTTTAGTAAGTGTCAGTGAGGTGACGAGTTCACATATGAAAGCCAACAAATGTCAAAAAAAATGTCAAAAGTCATTTAGAGGTAAAAGGTTTCATGTGAAGACATTTCACATTATCTTCAATCTAATTGTTGTTACCTTTCATTGACCAGTTTAGGCATTTAGCATTGTAACTTAATGCACATGTACGATTACAAAAAAAAGTGTGAGATTAATATTGTTCTGAAAGATCGGCCTTGGTTTGGGGGAAAATGACTATTCTATGTATGCATTGACAATGTTTAAAAGTACGGGACGTCTGATGAAAACAGCTTCAGGATGAAAATGTTGAATTGTCTGGGTAAATGCATAACAACTTTATAGCCTAAAACTCACATATGAACAACAGCAACAAAACAAACTGATTTATTTGGTTTAAAAAAACTTACAGTAGTTACACAGTATATGAAATCCATTTGACATTGTTAAACATTATTTAAATATAACTTTTTTTTTGTTTTACAAAGTAACTTCTGAGAAAAACGCTACAGAAGCGATGGGAGAGCAAAAGACCGACAATAGATGGGAGACATTTGACTTATTGTACTCGCTTGAAGATGAGTGCTGCCACAGTGTTGCCTGTCTTGCCTCCAAACTGGAACTTGGGTGTAGGCAACTCCTGCACATACTCGAATCCTGTGAGGCAATACAAATAAAATGTGCAGGTTAAGAAATCCGCATTATGCAAACTAACAGAACGTCAACATGCTGACTTAAACACAGATGCCAAGAATCCTTTCCTGCTGACAGTGGCTACAGAGAGGGTTAGGAGAAGCACTGTGAGTCAAGAACTAGCCATCCACCATCTGTGGTGCTTCCTGGGGCCCGAGTAAAGACAGGCTGTCAGTGTGACAGATGAGCTCCAGGCCCCTTTGGCCCCCTGCAGGTTCTCCAGAGTGAATACACTGAGAGCAGCGACAGCTCCTGGAGGAGTGCCCAAAGTCTGACTTTACAAAGCTGTTGATGCCTGCAGCTCTACAACCTGCCAGGTATCTGTCACTTCTGTTGAAATAAGCCCATGTTTTTTTGACTGAGGGTCAGACAACAATGCACCTAAGTATAGATGATAGAAGATGAAACAAGCCAGGTTGACATAACTGTGTGTAAATCACACAGATGCAAACCTAACCTAAAGGATGAACACATTTTACCCAGTGATTTAATACATTAACAACACAGCAAAAATGCACTAATAGATGTCCTGATGATTCGTTTGTTAAGATTTAATTTGCATTCAGTGCCTGTCACCAAACCCCACAGTGTATAACGTATCTCATCTCAAAACATGAGCAAAGGTCATGTTACATGTATGCATAAAAGTTAACGATCTTCTTCTTTACAGTCTCTTAAGGAGCAATGGAACAACGTACTGCCACCTGCTGATCAATGATATAGCATGAAGCCTTTGGTATAAAGGAATATTAAAGACCTTTTTTGTGTTCCATATGCATCAATATAAATAAAGGACCTAAAAAAAAAAAAAAGACATTAACTGGTGTAAGCAGCCAGAAAGTAATGCTCTCACAAGCACAGTGGCAAGAATCCAATTTGCAGTTTTAATATCTGATCAAAGTTTTAGTTCAAGGATAATTATCTGCATGATTTGGATGACTGTTGGATAGAGTATCAGCCTGAGGTGACTGTTGGAGAGCTCATTTATCTGCCAAGCAAGACTCAAGGAGCGTTTTCATTAAGACATTTGAGAGATTCAACAGACTATTTCTACTACCTAATCATTCATGTAAAGGTTTTGCAGTACCTTCACTAAATCTGTCCAGCAGCTGCTCCTTTGTCCAGTTACAGGAAGTGATGACAAAGAATCCGTTGTTCTTTAGAGCGTCTTTTAGGGCTTTGACATACAATATTTTGCCCTCCCTGGTGTTGTCTGGGTTCAAGCTTATAGCATCAAATGTTCCTTTGTCGATGCAGACATCAAAGTCCTTTAGTTCCCCTTGGCAGTTTAAGAAGTCCAACTCCTTAGATTACAGAAACATTCAGTTAGTACAGCAAAAAGTAAATCAGCAAACCCCTGATGTCTAGTGTTCCGTCACCTGCAGCATCAAGAAAAAAAAAATCTGTGTTTCACCTTAGTGGTTAACTTTAAGACTAAAATCGCAAATGTTGACATTTACAGCAGCACAATCTGTCTTGTTACAAACGACCTGAGTTCAAATTGAAAAGGGAACCTGTTAGATGGAAAAAGTGTGAGGATGCTGAAGGAATGCATGAAAGTGACGTGTCAAAGCAGCAGCAGACAGTGACGAATGTAAATGGAGACAGGCTCGACATAGATTTGAGGACCTTTAATGGAGAGAGCTGACAAGGAAGCTCGAACAACTGGAGACTCCACTCAGGTCTACAAATGCACACCAACACAAGCAAATGCGCACAAATTATTCAGACATTCTGTCGTCCTGAAGTGATGATCAAGATGCCAACTTACCACTTCTTTCTCTCTCACACACACACACAGCACTCTTCCAGTCCAGCTAAGGTCAATATTGACTCTATCTGAAAGCTTTCTGCTCCTGCAAAGCACACGCTATTCCAGCTGTGGTATACATTTGAAATATGTATATGCCCATTTATTGTCCACACAGGAAAAGTCCCTCATCCTTACATCACAAATACAGCGGCATTTAAAGTGGGGTTTTTTTTTGAAAAAGTGTTAGACCCTGCCAATGCATAGGAGTTTTAGGCAGTTTCATGTGAATGGTGGGCAGACTTCCATCACTCCCAATGCCTTCTTCCGATCCGACTCTTCCAAATGGTAAACACAGGAGAGTTACCTCTAATACTCCCAGGCCCACTTTGACTTACAGTTTGCTGAAAGCTATACTGTATTGGCAACTAGTGCTGAATGACAGTTTGTGCCTGACAAATACACCAGCATTTCTCAATTTCAGAAGAATAAGTAGAGTGCATTTAGCAATAATGAGTATACATGAAATAGAAAATAAAATGACCCTTGCAGTTCTAGTAACTTTTTGGAGCTGTAATGAATAATACTACTTTTTTCAAAGGTTTTTTTTTGGAACTTGTATGCCTTCATGTCGAGACAGGGCAATAGATAGAGTCATTAATTGGGAAGACAGAGGAAGGGGAATGCCATGCAGGAATTTGAATGAAACTTGAATTTCCCTCGGGATCAATAAAGTAAGTATCTATCTATCTATCTATCTATCTATCTATCTATCTATCTATCATACTTTCAGTCAGCTGAAGTGAATGCTCCAATTCTACCATAACATTCTCATCTGATTTAATACCCCCCACCCCCCCCCAAAAAAAGGGGAAAAAAGAAATTACAATAACCAAAAGAATTTAGGCAACATGTTGTTCCTTTGGATGTTGTATTTTGTGACACCAGCGTATGTTCAATAGAAGTATAGATTTAATAACAAATGAAGCATACCCACCTTCACAGGGACATCTGTCAAGTCCTCCGCCTTTAAAACACTTTTGGACAACTCGACAGATGCTGGGGAATAATCAACACCAGTCAGATTCCTGTATCCGTGTTTAGCCTTTGAAAAAAAGACAAAGTACAGAGCTCTAAAACAAAAATAGTCTGCTAACAAGTTCAGCTCATTAAAACTAGATGTCATTCACTTTCTATTTTATTAAAGGGTAATGTCACCTTTGTCACATTTACCATCATTTTGACTCACCAGTTCAACTAGAAATGCTCCATTTCCTGTGCCTATGTCCAGGATGGAAGCATCCTCTGGGATATTTGCTGTTTCCATCCATCGCAGCACTCGGCTCATGCTTTCATTACCAAACCTTACAAGAAGAAGCAGGGGAAACAGTGAGTTGACAAACAAGACATAGGCCTATTGTTACAAGATATAAGTTATAAGAACAATGTCCACTTTGAATTATTACCATATCTCACCGACATCCCCTATTTCTCTGAACGTTTCCAGCTCTTGTTGATATGCATCCTCCCAGCTGAGAAAAAAAGACACAACTCTAGGTTTATGAAGCTTTCAATGAAACAATCTCTTTTGTTTAGTGTTACAGCTAAAAGGCAAAGTAACAACACTACAACACGCTTACTGTTGTGTTAGGATGGAAAAAGCTATGTTGGTACCAGACAGTACCATAGGTCGTGTTGACTTAACACTTTGCAGAACCCTCTAAAACATATGCTGAAAATGTTATAGCGTTTAGACAGCGAGATTTTTTTAGTAGCTGTGCTGAGACTATGGCGGGGTCTGACGAGAATAACAAACCATCCTAAACTACTGTTAGCATCGCAGCTATTTACACAAAAACACTCACTACTCTTTCGTCCCAAGTTTCGAAGTCCCAAAATCACTATCTGGGCATCTGTCTTCCTCTGGGTCCGAGTTATTTCCACCACAGCCACGTGGGTTTTCAGGGTCTTCTTCCATTCTGGAGAGAGAAGGCTGTCAAGTCGACGCCTACATTTCCCACAATGCTTTGGGCGAGAGGCGAGCGCTTGTGCTCGACACATCGGGAAGGGGGGGCGTCGGAATTGATGGGGATGTTTCCATCATGGCGGCATCCATTTCAGGTTATACTTTTAGTTCTGTGTGTTATCACAGCGCCAACAGCAACTCCGATCATGTAAGTGTTTTAAATTATGTTGACGAGCTGGTGTGCAATAAGCGTCCACGGCTTTGCGATCTGTCAGGTTGTTCATCAACGCCATTAGTTTGTGTTGTTTTCCTGTGTCATCATCCTGTTGCTGGCTAGCTAGTTTTGGTTCCGTCTATTAACCGGCTCGATCAGTAAAGCTAAAGGTTCAGAAAGCTACGACTATTCATTTTAGGGCGATTTATTGTGTTGGGGATGAACCTTTGTTACGACAACAACAACAGGAAGTAACAGTCATTAATACCTGTTATTTAGATCTGGGACATGCTCTCTGCAAAGTTTTAGTTTCAGGAAATACTCAGTGGTTAGCTTCTTAGCATGTTAGCAGAACATTCAATGCAAGTTACTTCCGTGTTTTGGTACTTCAGTAATCTGCAGGCACTTCGAGCTTTTGAACTCAAAGCAGTGTTGTGTGTCATCTAAATATGAAAACAAATGAACCAGTAACTACCCTATAACGTGCCATTGGACCTGCTTATTTTTGTGTTGCTATATTAGCTTGTTAGCCTCATTGCTAATGCTTGCTGCATTTCAGTTAACACCGGCTAACAACATAAAAACATGTTTCTTAGTATTCTCTTCAGCTTGTTTGAGAAGTGGGAAACGATCAGGGAGAGACATGTGTTGTTGTCATCGTATAGTAAAGAGACTATTTAGAAACATATTGATGGAGAGTTGCTGTTTCCATGCCTGTTCCTCCTGTCACAAGTTTAAGCTGGGTCCATCAGAAATACTCGTCTGCTCACATTCCTGACAGAAGTAACCCAGCACTTTAAAACTTACAGTGATGACTGAAGACCGATTTGAACAGCTCGATTCACTCCCATAACATGTAACACAATAGTTATGATTCACTCTGATACTTTATATATAATCCATCTCCTGCTCACCATTTATTTTAAGATAATTAGTTAATGTTATTTATGTCATACTTTTGTTATTGTGTCTATTTATTTATATTATATTTTTATACTTATATCTATACATTGCACTCTACAGTATAATATTGATATACTGTTATCATACTATTGTTGTTATATATTTATATTCTATACATTGCACAGACGTAGATAACTCAATATTGTATCTATTGCACTATATTATATTATATTGTATTTATGTTACTCTTTTATTTGTTTTTTGACTTTTTTTATTTCTGTATTGCTGCTGCTACAATGCCCGAATTTCCTCATCGGGTTCAATAAAGGAATATCTTATTTGATAGGAATGTAACGATTCACTAAACTCACAATAATGAGGTCACAATACGACTCTCTCACAATTTCCTTTCCAAAACGAGACTGAATTATGACTGAATATGTTTCCTTTAAGGGTTTCAAACCCGCTTGTCAGTGTGGTTTGGCCTTTTAATGTTTTTTTCTCTCAACAAGGGGAGGTGATCGGAGCTTCTTATTGTGGTGTCATGAAATGCTGCGTCATGTTGGTTGTGCTGTTTGTGTAGTCTTCTTGCAATATTTGCAAACACAGTTTTTCTCTGTTATCTTCTCACCCCTTTTATGTTCTGTCTTGGGGAAGCCAAAATAATTCCACACCTTCGATTTGAAAGACGGTGGAGCGTCCTCAATTTTCAATTCTTGCTCTGCAGCTGCCAGTCGTCTCTGCTCTGTGCTGCTGAAGCTCGTTTTGTTATTGCGATTCATTTTTTAGAGTACTGATGTGAACTGTGACACATTTGAATTGATTTATCACAATTTTACGATTCATCTCTACGTCCTTATTATCTGTTAATTTAATGTATAGAATCCTATAAAGAGAGCAAATATGATAATATTAAAAAAATAAAGAAAATCCAATCTTTACATGTGTAATCTCTCCCTCACCTCAGTTTTTGTGTATTTGCACAGGAGGGCTTCCTATTAGGAGAAGTAAGGCAAGAAGAGACTGTCAGCATCAGTGACACACAGATCAGCACGGCAGAATTGATCCAGGTAGTAGGTAAGCCCTAAATCACACCCAGCAGTCACTGAACTCGACATGCTAGCTTGCTAGCTACACTTGCGCTTGGCTTAGAGGCATGGCACCATAAGTTCAGAGGGGTCTGCAAGCACGTACCACCCAGGGGCCAGAACCATGCAAAACACTACTGTCACTTCAGAATCACACATCTCCCAACACCATGATGCATTTGGAAATTATTATTTTCAACGTACTGCTATAAATTCTTTCATTTTATCTTATGTTATTTAATGACTGTATACATGTATCTTGTCCATAACATTTTATTATTAGGTGTCTCTTTGAGATGACAGTACTGTAGTTTGATCCCATTTCTTCTGATACCAGTAAGAACACAAAGATCAAGAAGTTTACAAGATTACAGGTCATTTTTACTAAAGACAGAATTAACCATCCCACCCAAACATCTCCTTCCTTTAGTCTTATTGAGAAAAGCATGCTACAGTGCAGTTAATCATTAAGTGTAACTGTGATGAAAATAATCCAGTCTAGAAAAAAAGTTTTCTTATTGTGAAGACGTTTGAAAAATAAAAACAGTCGTTACATTTATAGAGCCATCCCAAGGACAGGCTTCCTGATGTCATGTCGCTTTAAGAAACAATACGTTTTGGTGCTATCAGTTGTTATTGTCAGGGTTCCACATTAATCTTCCTCTTTCATTATGCCTTTATCAATAATGCTGTCGAACTTAAACATCTCTCCTTGTGTTTCTCCAACAGAAATCCATAACCATGATCCTTGTGCACAGTTGTTTAGGTAAGATAAAAATGTTTTTTTCTATCGTTATTAGTTAGCAATGATGTGGTGGTAATGCTGGCATAAACTTATTAATAGAATTAAAGTAAAAATCAAGAGCTTCTTTGTCCAGTGGGTGTCGAGAAGCGGCTGTTATTGAGAGCGCTAAGCTTTTCTAAGTCAGTGAAACCTTTACCTCTGTGCAGAGAAGCTTGTTTCTTCTTCGTGATGCGTCTCTTATAAATGTTATTCATTTAAGTGGATACATCATTTCAGCCTAATTTCCTTTTTGGTTATGGATGATGAGATAATTTGACATTGGACAGTAGATGGCCCCATCTGACAAGCTCGGGTGATGGAAGTAGGCCACAGCAGAGGACGAATAGGAACATGATGAATGTGCTTTGACTCACTGTATTTTTTTTATTTTATTTTTTTTCCCTCTCTCCAGCTTTTATGACTACGCAGGCAAAATCAATGAAGAAGGTCTCAACAGTATACTTAAAGATAGGCGGAAAGTAAGTGAAATGATTTGCTAAGTTGTAAACATACATCAAGTCTTTGTAATGGAGCGCTCTGATCACTTTTAATCAATGGGTACACTGACTGACTGTCTTAAAATGTTTTTCTAGAAACGTTATAGTATTTAAGTTGACGTATTTGGATAAAACAAAAAGATTAAATGTCTGTCTGTGTGTGTAGAACGTCATTGGTTGGTACCGGTTCAGGAGGAACACGCAGCAGCAGATGTCCTTCAGGGAACAGATCATCCACAAACAGCTGACTCAGCTGCTCGGTGTGCCCGACCTCGTCTTCCTTCTTTTCAGCTTCATCTCAACCGCTAACAGCTCAACACACGCGCTGGAGTATGTGCTCTTCAGACCTAACCACAGGTAATGACAGCAGACGGACCTACAGGGGGCAAAAAACCTGTGTTCCACTCCTGTTGAACAGGACGGATCTTGTTGGACAAAGTTTTAACAACAAAACACAAATATTCACCCTTAAAAGCATTTCAATGGTTTGAATTATAATTTTAAAAATGTCAGTGTTTTCTCCATTAGCAACATCAGTTTAGTTCCTCGCCATGTGTTACCAGATATAATAATGCGCCATGTAAAGTTTGAAAGTATGTTTGGCCAGATTAGGAACCAGTATTAAATCGTTAGTATCAGGAAGGAATGATATATCATTCTCCTGGTTTAGTATTAAGATAATGAATAAAAGGTTTAACCCAGAATCCTTCACGTTCGTGTCGATAACAGTTGAATATGGAGTAGTTGTATGGTGGTGTTGGTCTTCCTGTAAAAGTCTGCCTTTGTTTGACAGTGCTTATTTGTCGTCTGCACTCAGTAGGTACAACCAGAGGATCACCCTCACGATCCCAAACCTCGGCAACACGAGCCAGCAGGAATACAAAGTCTCCTCAGTGCCCAACACCTCACTTAACTACACCCAGGTCATTAAAGAGCATGGGTAAGATTTTTTGTTTTTTACTTCTATTCTTACTTTTTTGGACCCTGGTGGTTTGAGTTCAAATCCTTGTCTTCTCTGGAGTTGCAGCAGCCACCTGTTTGTACTGGGGCCTGACCGATGTAAGGGGCCTGACCGATGTAACAATATTGGGGAGAAAAAAATCTGATACAGTCAGATTGATATAAACATTTATTGCGCTCTCTGCTGGTGAAAGAGAACTGCTAGCGTACTACTGTGAAACTCAAATGAAATGCTATTTGACAGGGGAATAAATCAAGTGATATGAGCACACGTCTGTGATAACATCCGCTGATACAGATCGTCACTGGATATGCTAATACTGGCCGATTAATTGATAAGGCTGTAGTTTTTACAGCTTCACCTTCAGGTCATATAATGTGCAACATCGCACTCTCCTACTGCTGCCTCAGTCAGGAGACGCTTCTCTTTATTAGCTTCATAAAATGCCCTTCTCACAGAGGTACAGCATGTTCGGCAATATGTGATTGTTAACATGCGTTTAAATGTGCCTGACTCCAGACGAAAGGTGGTATGTAACAGTCTAAACATAGAGCCAATCATTGCTGGGGTAGAAGGGTTGAGTACTTTGTGTCAGCGTCTTCGATGCTGAAGGGTGTTTTTGCAGGGCTCGTCTCTGAAGCATCATTCTTTTTCTTTTTCTTTTTTTTTTTCGAAACTCTATTTACCCCCGTGGAGCAATTCATACACCAAGCGGTCGACTACAGGAGCAGCGACCCGCATACAGAAAGGGGAGCAATTTGGGGTTAAGCGTCCTGCCCAAGGACGCATCAGACATGTTGCTCGCAACCCTCGACCTTCTGGTTTAAAAGACGACGACACTACCCACTGAGCCACAGCCGCCACACTTTTTTTTTTTTTTTTTTTTTTTTTTTTTTTTGTTAGTGACTGAAGTGGAATATTTCATGTGCAACATGTCTTTACTCTACTGACATCTTGTGATCTGAACTCTTGATTGATCAGAGGGCTGGGTTTCTTCCTTTTACTCTCACACATATCTTAAATGATGTAACTGATACATGATCGTGAATGTGTTTCCAGGGCTGAATTCTTTGACAAAGACGGTGTGATGAAGGATATCCGAACAATATTCCAAGTATACAGCGCACTACAAGATAAAGTGCAGGTGAGTAGAATCACACGTAACACATTGCAAATGACTTAAAGTGGGCCTTCCAATTCTACGTGTTTTGAACCTGTTTGTCTTGTTTTTAGGCTGTGTGTGGGGAGGTCGAACAAAGTGAGCGAGTGAGGGAGAAAATCCAAGAGGATGTGAACAAACTCAAACAACAAATTGCTCTCAGGAAACGCAAGACTGCAGAAGAAGAGAGAAGTCAGTACCTGTTCTTCATTTCTTTGTTTATTTTTGTTCATCTTCTTCTCCCGGGCCGTGGATGGAGTCCGAAAGCAGGGAGAGGCAGAGTGGTGAAAGGAGCCACAGGTTGGACTCAAACCTGAGGCGCCTACTTGGAACACTACAGCCTCTGTACATGGGGAACGAGCACTAACCACTAGGCCACCAGCGCCCCAGTTCTTAATTTAGTACACTGGCATTATGTGATTGATTTTAATGTTTGCAGTGCTTCATATCTATTACAAACAGTAAAGAAGATAAATATTCATCTGAGGTTTTTTATCTCTTCATTCTTTGTTTGATACTCCCTTCCTCTGCCCATTTTAAATATTCGATCCCTCGACTGGTTAAACTTGATGTCCTCTGATTTTATTCGCTCGCTTTTTAAAAAAAAAAACTTTTTTCATGTTCCGCAGGGCTCCGCGAGTCCCAAAATGCCGACTCCCATCACACTTCCGAGGAGAACACAGACCCGTCTGAGGCTTCTTCTCAGTCCAGGATCTCTTTCCACACTCCTCCTGCCCCCGAGCGGCCCAGTACCTCACCTAACCCCCCATCTTACACTGACCTCTTGACCCAGGATGACTCTCTGCCCTCCTCTTCTTCCCCACCCACAAGCGCCGCTCTCCTGCCTCGGCCCCAAGCTGTGGGCTCTCCCGGACACCCCACCCCAGGCCCGCCGGGGATCGGCCTGGGCATTGGGCTGGGCCTGGGCCTTGGCGCCAGCTCGAATCCTGTCACCACTCCCAGCAGCCCGTACCTTGGCAATGGTGATGGATCAAGCTCTGACTCATTAGACAGACAAGCTGCAGGGCAGGAGGATGATGACGATGAAGAGGATGATGATGATGAGGAAGATGAGGACAGTAGCGAATATGAGAACTTATTGAGCGAGGCACCTCACCTGCCGTTGGTCTCTGCTAGTGTTTTAGCGCAAGGTCGACCTGCTGCACTGAGTCCTGATGGAGACGCCTGTGGCTCCCAGACCACATAGAAATATGCCACAGGGTGTGTACAGGACACAAATTAGTGACACACCTTGAGAGGTTGGCATCTCAAGCAATCAAAGATAGACAAATATAGACAAAAGAAGTGCCAGTCCTGAAAGTGAAAAAGGCATGCACAGGTGGTGTCCCGCTGTGAGTATTTCTCTTCGTCTTAGTCTGTTCTCCAATTAAAGGGGAAACTTTGCTAGGCTTTCTGTGATTCTCACAAGGGGGAAAAGGCATCTAAATTCATTGTTTTCTTTTTGAAATGGGGTGAGTCTTGATACTCTAGTTTGGATGTGTGTGGTTCCAGGGTTGGAAATAGATTTTACAGAGACATTTATGCCAACAGGTTGGCAAACTGGCTCTCTGAAAGACAGGCCTCACTCCATTCTTTTTTTTTTTTTTTTTTTTTTTTTTTTTTAATGTTTCACATTGACTCCAAGCACTCAATCTTCTGTCACCTCTTGCACATTTATTTTGACCTTCCTTTAATCAATCTTAGAAAATGAACGGGACCGTGTTTTGCAGCCTTCAAACAATTTTTAAAGTGAAACGGGCAAATGGTCATTAAGGTCTTGCGTTTTATTTTGGGAAAAAAAGAAAAGAGATATATTTGAATATTAGAGTTTATTTTACATGCACATTTTTAAAGTTGATTTTGGACTTATGTTCTTTTCAACGTTCCACAGTTTTCATTAATCATACAGTTGCCTATTTAAATGATGAACAATAGATTTCAAACTAAATTTACTCTGCCACTTCTTTAATGGGTGCTTTATATATATATATATATATATACTATATATATGTGTGTGTATATATATATATATATATGTATATATACACACAGTATATATATATTTTGTTGATTAACAGTTAATCCAATTTGACTGACAAGAACGTCAATGTCTTGTTTCTCTTGGATAACACTGAAACTGTATGCGCTTTGCTGCACTTAACAAAATCTAAGATTTCTTTTTAATTGTGCTTTACCAATGCTGAGATGTTGTTCCACTTTGAGTCGTCCTTTCACCACCCTGAGCCAAACTGGGCTCAGCTATTTATGTGTCGTTCGGGGTTCACAGGGCAAACACAATGTACTGTAGCTTTACTAACCAGATGCTTAAGGTTCCCTTTCTGCTGCTGCAACCGAGAGAGCTACCACTAAAAAACAAAACAAAACTGCATCTGTCTGTCTCTTCTTCTTCACATAAAAAACTTGGCTGCTACTTCTTCACAGTGCTGGTTGTCTCCAAATCTACTGACAATGATCGTATAACCACTTGAAGTTCACTTCTCACTGAGTCTTTCTCTGTTTAAGTCATTAAGGAAGGCTGATAACAGGCCTCATGTATCCTGGCCGGGTCGGGTCATTGTTGCGTGCATGGACCTGGATAATGTGACGAAACATTGTAACCTTGCTTCAGTTTACAGTGCCTTCCACTCAGGGCAGTTTCTGTCTGCACGTAGAACACATTCACTGATCTCTTTTATTTAAGGGTTTAACATTTTTTGCTTCTTTTTTTTTTTCTCACTTGTACGTCTCCTTTCTCATGTTGTTCTCTTCTGTCTACCTGAAAAAATCTTTCCTAAAGCTATTTCTTCCTTTTTACTTTCACCGATGACATCTAAGTGGACCTGATTGCAGCTGTTGCTTTGCTTGCTTCATCGTTTGAAACTGGAATTTTAACTATAAAGTCAAAAGGAATCTGCTTTCAACTGATACTTTCAGCTAAGGAGAGTGGGTAATCATGAGCATGACAGACATGCAGATTTTTTTCTTTTTTTTTTTTCTTCTAATTCTGGCCCGTTTGAAAAGATTTTCAGTGATTGAGTGCTGGATGCAGGACGCCCTCCTTGCACGAGCTGGTCGGCTCTGGACACCGCATGGACAGACCTCTGCACAGCACATGCAGGATGTCTCACATCCACAGGTTTCACTCTGTTTGGAAAGTAGGGCATTTTTTGTGGTGAGGGAAGGTTTTTGCCTTGTGAACAATCTCTGCTTTATATACACAGTTTGTTTGTATGTAATATGATTTGCCTTTGGGTCATTAAATTTGCCCTGATGTGTTATGCCAATGCATCACTTCGGGAACTGGCACTAAAAGTGTTACTAAATAATCACCAACAGTGACACAATCACACAGTTTGAAGACACCAGAAAATCAGTTTGTTAGGAGTATGGTTTCCTTTGAGTACTGGAATATAATAAAGAAATGTTTAATGAATGTATCGTAGGCGGAGGGCGTAGCATTTAAACAGCACTTACTGTATTTGCTTGTTTCAGTTGAGTGTTGTGGTGGTATAGAGCAGCAGTTCTAAATGTTTCTCCTCCTCCTCTTTATCCTGGTCCTCAGTCCCTGAATGATTGCCTATTCAATGTCTTTATTTCTGGTATTTCCAGCTGTAACTCTGAATTTGTTTAAAACTGACAGAGTTCTGGTACTGAGGACCACTGGCATACGCATGAGAGGATTTACATTGTAAGGATCCTTTACCTTCCAATTTCCCCACATACTCTCACTGTATGGACCCTTCCCTTTGTTCCCTTTATAGGCCATTGCAAAATCAACCCCTGCCTGAAAGCACAAAGTCCAGTGCACAACTTAGATCTCAGCTTTTATCTGGATGTGTGAACTTGACAAAGGCAGACCAAGAACTTGCTTGGACAGCACAGAGAAATGTGGTTCTTAAGTGGAGGACAATAAATGAGACATGCATATGTGCCTTTGTTTTCTTCTTTTAGTAAAGCCTGTCACAATTTAAACTTTTTTTACATTTTGTTTTGTTTTTTTACAAAATGTATTTTACAGGTCAATTATGTCACTACAACTCTAAAATAACAAGTGTCTTACATAGGCCTGAGCAAAACCTAAACTGTCACATTTTGTACTGTATGTGTATTTGTATGCGCAAAACCTACTGGTGCTTGTGTCAATGACATCACGTCGGAGTGGGTCGGGCTGTGATGTAAACAAAGAGTTGCAACCATGCATAGACGTTTCTGTAGTAAACCAGAGTCTTTTTAGAGTCACTAGTGTAATGCCAATGTAATGTCGTCCTCGAACCGTGTGGAGATGAATGTCAATAATAATAATTAAGTTCTGGGAACTGTTGCTCTAGCTGTCATGCATTACTGCAGAATGCTTGCTGCAGTATTTTTACGATGACATCATCCTCTTATCCTTTTTGAGGGGATACCACGTGGTTGCTTGCCAGGACATGAAACTATTATTACTGTGCACGAATAATTAAAACCAAACACACGTTTACTTTAAATAAATGAGCCTATCATAGACGGAGAGAATAAGCTCATAAGCGGTCAAATTATTATTATTACTGTGACAGTGGAGACTGTTTTGCTTTAACTGAGCCTTTTAACAGTCGGAATGGAATACGTAGAATCTGGTTGGTCAATGCCGAGGGATACACAAACATTGGCCAATCAGCTTGCTTGGCATATTCAGGTGGTAAATCCTGATCCTGCCCCCTGACTGTGACACGGCCCAGAGAGCTCTCTCTCCTCGTAGTGTATTTTTTTTTTTTCAGCTCTGCCTTGGTTGCTTTTCCTTCCCCTGGTGCCGCCATTAAAGCCTGTCAGTTCTGTTGTGGGATACGGGAATAGGATAAAAAAATGATTTAAAGCGTGAAAACAAACAGAGAGAGGGACGGGATTTGGGGAGGGGGGGTTTCTTGCTCAGCGGTATGTATGGACATTCAACTGCCAACTAAACGGCGCCCCCCAAAAGAAGTAAATATGCGGTTAGTGTTGGCCAAGTAACCGCCTGAGCTCGGATTGGATTGGAGAGGGTTTCTGGAGGAGGCTCCGGAGGGTACCGAGGAGTGTAAACACAGCAAAGCAAAAGGTAAGCGCCTCCAATGTTATCTTGTGGAGTTGATAAGGGCCTCTCTTAGAAACGGCTACATAATCCCGTCATGTTAGCGAGCAGCCTGCTAGCTCGGCTTTAAGTCCTGGCTCAATGTTGCCTGGCTGTCAGGAAGGATAACTAGCAGCCTCTGTTTACACTCTATATAGTGTTTATAACTAGTCTGTAAGTGAAAGTGTTGTCGTCTGTTTGTGCACACGTTACTCTTTTCGACTTCTTATATGAAAGGAAATGTAGTTCTTTATTGACGACTGAATTCCACTGAATGTTGTCATTCACTAAACAAGCCTCAAGTCACTAGTGAACAGGTTGAACCACCTTAGCTAAAATGTTCAACCTGAAAACCTGTTGTTTTTATAGCTACCTCACAAATGTTTGTCAACTTAAAGGCGTGATGTAAACAGCCTACTGTTTTTGCCTCCATGCGATCCAAACACGGTTAACGTTATCTTCTTATAATGTTTACGACTCTGACTCTTGGATATGGTTTAGTAGAGAACAAGGGCACATGTGGTTTTAATAGGTTTGTTTGCTTTGGGGCGAATTCAATTTCAGTGCATCTGTAAGTGTCCTAACCAGTCACGCGCTTCCCTGTCGGGGTATCTGGTTTCCTATGTCCTTGTCTCTTGTTACGCTGCTCGGTTAGGAGCACATAAGCAAGTTTACTGTATATGTTCGGAGCCAGCGTTAGGTTTTGATAGTGGTTGAAGTGTCACTTTCCAGGCTGCATCTTCGCCCTCTGTATTCGTCTTGTGTGTCTCTTTAAACGTCACTTTCCTTTAGTGTTTGCTGCACATTAGTGCCAGATCGAAAGCAGTACATGCTGTATTCTTTTGCAAGTGTTTGACAGTAAATGATCTTGATCAGGGACACAGGTGTTTGTAATGACACTTTGGACAGAAAGGGTTTTACCTTTGAATACCTCAGAAGTTTTGCACTTTTTGAACCATTACAGACATTTGAACTATTTCAGAATGTTTGTCTTTGAGTAAGAAATCTTTTTACTAACCCTTTTTTTAAATGTATGTGGCATTCATTGTTTTTATTTTGCATTACATCATTTTTTTCCTTCTAAAATGATTTTTTAAAAACTATTATAACAATTGCACAACAGTCTGTTATACTATTATTATTATTTCTGTTTCACCCCAGCGGACCGCTTGCTGTGTTATCTCCTTAAGAGTGGACCTGCCGAGCTGAGAACCCCTCTGAACGGCAGGAAGCCCCCCTTAGCGGTGGAGCGACGATGACCGAGCTGGTTGCCAAGTGGGCCTGTGAATACTGCACATACGAGAACTGGCCGTCAGCCATAAAGTGCACCATGTGCCGCGCTCAGAGGCCCAGCGGGAGTGCCATCATTACTGAGGAGCCCTTCAAGAGCAGCCCTGCTCTGGATGCCGGTCTGCACCAGTGGGACCCTGCAGGCCTCAGCAACAGCCCATCCCAAGGGGGCTCCAGCTTACTTATTTGTCCAGATTCAAGCGCTCGACCCCGCGTTCGCATTGCGGACGTACCTGAGACTAGTAGCAAGTGGTCATGCCACATGTGCACCTACCTGAACTGGCCTCGAGCCATCCGTTGCACTCAGTGCCTGTGCCAGAGGCAACAGGCTCAACAACAGCAGCAGCTTCGACAACACGCAGCCCATCAAGGACTTCATACACAGCAGCCCCGCAGCTCCACGGAATCACCCCAGACCTCAAGCTCCGGATGCCGCCCTGCTCCCCCAACCACAACTACAGACCCATGCGAGGAATACAATGACCGTAACAGGCTCAACACTCACACACAGCACTGGACCTGCACTGCCTGCACTTACGAGAACTGGGCCAAGGCACTAAAGTGTGTGGTTTGTGACCACCCGAGGCCAAACAGTCTGCTCGCAGAACCCATCGAACTAGCGTCAGAGCCCGAGAGTCAACAACCTTCCTCCAAACTTATTGAACAGGACAGGGACAACAGGAGGGGCGTTGTTGGACATGTGGTCGGGCAAGGAGTCGGGTGCGGGTTAGGTGGGCTGGGAGGTTGTAGCAGCAGCCAAAGGAGGTCACCTCCGACCTCAAAACAGGAGTCAGAAGTGAACATGGACTTTCAGAGGATTGAAGTGGCATCAGGGGCCGGGATCGGGAGCAAAGAGGAGCTTGAGGTGGATTTCAAAAAACTGAAGCAGATAAAGAACAGGATGAGACGGACTGATTGGCTGTTCCTCAACGCCTGTGTCGGTAAGTTCAAAGACTATCTGCTTCAACAACTCACTTGCTTTTCTTGTAGAACCGTGTAGTGGGTGACGAGTAGACTGACTGACGTAAGGCAGTCAGTAAAGGTAAAGGAGGACCATGGAGGGCTTTTTCAAGATCATTTGTTTTTAAAACATTTGCACGCAAATGAGTTGCAATCCAGTTGTGTCGCCCATGAGTCAGATTTCATATTCACCGAGAAATCCCCTGCATTCAGCTAATGTAAGACTTCACTACAGAAACTCCAAGTATGTTGGCCACCCACACCGTCGACTGGTATTGACTGTGGAGTGGGAGGGAGAATGAGCATTTAAAGAACAAGTAGGGATTGCTTTTTTTTTTTTTTTTCCCATCTCTCACGACACTATCTCACTCTTTCTCCGGCCTTCTGCCGTGCCTACATAGTTTGTTCTGCACGGCACGCACCCACACAAACCTCCAGTCCTTTCTCAATCTTTTTGTTGACTGCTGTGTCTGACAGCCACAAAAAAAAAATGAAAGCCCCTTTTTTTTTTTTTTTTTTTTTTTTAAATCCCAGTAAAGCAAGCATGCGGTATAATAAATTAGGGTATCATTTTTTTTTTTTTTTTTTTTCGAGCAGAGGAATCTTGTGGCGTAAATGTCACAGACGCATCAGTGTCGTTTTTATTGCTTCTGGTCAGACGCTGGCTCTGTCACTGCATGTGACATATTGAATTCCCTCATGTCTGAGCTGCGTGCCCCCCCCCCCAGGACTAATCTGAAATCCTGACATGAGTGGGCGTGAACTTTTCCTTCGAGCCTATTAAAATTCAAACGTTCACTCTTCATATCTTATCGGAAGTGTCCTTTTGCTTTTCAATTGTCCCTTTTAAGGAAACGTCTCATTCTTTTTTGGTTAACCCCGTCTGTCACCAAATTCCTGTCCTTTGGAATATACAACAATGTGTTTCCTTGATTTATCCATAAATCACTTGGTCTTGGGGAAAATACACTCGACAGTTTCCCAGAGTGCCAGTAGACAAGCATGCACATCGTTTGTTTTGTGTTGCCAACAATCCTTAACCCAAAAATATTTACTTGAATACTAGAACCAAATAAAAACAAGCAGGAAATGATTCCCAGTTGTTCAGCAGGATTAAAAACATTATTATGCAGATGAAGTACCCATTTGAGATCCTTTCTGACATCGACAACTGTTTCAAGTTCTAGAAATTCAACTCGTCTTGATTCTTGGCCCCAACACAACAAACAAAACGATGCGGGTGACTCACCAGTGTTTGATATCAGGGAGCAGTGAGTTAGGCGTGACCCAGCTCCAGGCTCGGAGGCAGGCAGAGCGTAGCCCAGTTTGGGTTGAGTACAGGCCAGTGAGGTTTCCCTGTCATTGACGTGCACACCGGGGGTGTTTGTAAATAGTGGCCTCACTAGCTCTGATACATGCCCTAGTTCCCAAAGGGAGCCGCGCAACTAAAAATAGAAGCGCCCATGCAACAAAAGTCAAAAAATAAAATAAGTCTTTGGCAGCAGCAGAGACCCCCCCCCCCCCCCCCCCTCGTAGTTTAAATGACAAACTCAACTCATACTGACACCCATACAGGAAAAGCCTGATAATGGTGAATGTTATTTAGTCCATATAATAAGACGTGTCAGATAGCCAAAGACAAGACAAACAACTTGGTAACTAACATAACTCTGGTTTATCAATAAAAAATGTTTTATCAATAACCTTTAGTCTGCAGAGACAAAAAGGGAGTTTATTCATTTTTTTTCTGACTAGGATGACGGAAGCAGTGTGGTTGGCCAAACTAATCGATGGTTTTGTTTTGATAATGTTTTAAGATGTTTTTCTTTACAGACTGGAGCGCTCATAAACAGCCGTCAGTGTTGCGCTCTGCCTGTCTGAGGCTGGTCGGACTTTAAGCAGTTTGTTTGCACTTACTCACACTGTTTCCTCTTTTCCTAGATCCCTACTCTCTGATGTGCGTCGCTTCGGATAAATGCGTCTGCCAAGCGAATAGTAGAATCGTCAATGCCTGTGTTAATCCTTAGATTCTTATGTTAATCCTTAAATGGGGCGTATGAGCTCTTTTTTTTCTCCGCCGAAATGAAAGGACGTGTAGTGTGTGGAGGGAGAGACTCAGCCTGATCCGTGCTGTCTCATCAGCCCGTTTTTAAGTGTACACCTATTTGCACCTTTCCTCGCTCTCTGAAGGATCAGCGAGTGCGGCGCTGACTGAAGGGGGGGGGGGGGGGGGGGGGGGGGGGGGGGGGGGCAAGGTCACGCCCGCACAAGGTCACGCCCGCACTAACCGAGCGTCTTTTTGGAAAGTGGTTGCGATCCCTCTCGATCACGCTGCGCTGCCATTGTGTAGTTTCTCTCCTCATCACGCACCGTGCCAGCACAGCTCCACATGGCACAGCGAGTCCTTCCACCCACTCCATGTGTCTCTCGCTCTGGGTCTTACTCGCACACAGATTATGCAGCTGAGCATTGTGTGTGGTCCTTTTGACGTGAGAACAAAAGCACAGCAGAGTTTTTAATGCTGTCAAATGTACGAGAGGATACGGCATTGATGGCTTTACAGTAAATGCTGGAAATGGAAAGAGATTTAGTGTAGAAAATGAATTCAAAGTTTGAAGTTTGGCCATTTTGATTCTGTCGTTATATCTCACTTGTCCGAATCATTTTCTCTCCTTTTATCAGACAAATAAATATCTCTCACTGTTGACTTTTCTCAGTCTTTTTTTTTTTTTTTTCCCTGTTGCTTTGTTGTCGGAGTCTGACTAAAATCATCTCTTTCTTTTTTCTTTTTTTTTTCACACATGAAAATATGTTCTCACACATCATCACCCTTTTCTCATCTCAGATTCTATTTAATCCCAGATTCTGGCCAACATATCCGAGGATCCAATGTTTAGGAGTTCAACTCCCCAAAATGTAGTGAAATTAGTCGGTACGGTTTATCGATAAATCCCAGTGACAACAGTTTACTTACTCAGCAGCCTAGCATCAGAGCAAAACGACTGTGGAACTAACTTTTTTTTTTTAAAGAAGTCACCTTCATCAGACTAAACAAATTGTAGGTTTAACATTTAAAGGGTAAAAAAACAAAAGATGTGACAGCCTCCAATGTCGCCCCCTATTGTCTTCTCCCCCTGACTTCAAAGTCAGTAAAGTCTTGAAGCTGTTACAGCTGGGACAGAGATTAAGCACATACTAATCTGTATTATTATGTTATACTGTTTGGTTAAGCACATAATGTCCTGTTTGTGTATGTTTTGTATCTGTTGTAAACGGTCAAGTTGTGATTTTTTAACCTTTTTTTTTATTTTTATTATTTTTTTTTAAGTAACCATAAACTCTTTTAGTGTTCTCATAAAATCTTTTGATTGTTAATAATCTTTGTGCTGTTCATTCTGTCTTCGATGTCCTGATTCCATGTTCCATACAAACTGATTCCATGTTCCAAAATGTCTCTGATGTAAAAGTATAACTGGATAAAGTTCTTCTTGAATGTGACCTTCTGTGTGTGTGTGTGTGTGTGTGTGTGTGTGTGTGTGTGTGTGTGTTTGTCCGTGTCTGACTCAAAGGCGTGGTGGAAGGCGACCTGGCAGCTGTGGAGGCCTACAAGTCATCAGGTGGTGACATCGCACGGCAGCTTTCATCAGACGAGGTGCGTCTATTACACCGGCCCTCGGCGTTTGACGACGGCTTCACGCTGGTTCACCTTGCCATCCGCTTCCAGAGACAGGACATGCTGGCTGTGTTACTTACTGAGGTCAGTACCGACAGCCAATAAGATGACAGGAATCACCTGTAATCACAGAATTTACTGACGGAGAGAATTGAGTTCACACTGTGACCAGACGTATTCATAAATATTGTCCCATCGCCGGCGGCAAAGAGCCGATTGGGGGCCGCTCCTCAGCCGTGCTGTTGGACACAGGCAGCGTTGTGAAGGATCGAGGCAGGTTCAACCTAACTGCGGCTTGCTCGCTTGCCATCAGCGCTAGTATGCCAGATTATCTGTACACACACCTCACCAGTCACCACCCCACTCTCAGTCTGTGTCCCAGTTTGTCCTCTGAAGACGGTCAGTGGATCATTCCCCAAAAGTCTCCCCAAAAGAACATCTTGCGCAGGAACATTTCTCAAGCCACACTCGTCCTTCGGTAATTTAAATTAGAGTAATAACAGTTCAATTATAAGTCATCTCCCTTTAGAACACAACCTGTGATGGTCTTTTGAAGTGGTCAGTCTGTAACCATGATGGAGAAATAAGCCAGTCAGATTGAAGCCATTATCTTCTTGGTAAGTGAAAAGGTTCCAGGCAGCTGTTTTGACTGCTTATTTTGCACCTATTTTTTTTTTATTAACCCCTTGACGCCTGAATTTGTTTTCAAGTATTCAACCTTTTTTTTTATATATGTGTTTCTGCTCTCAAGTTCATGCTAAATTAAGTTGAGAACGTTTATTTGAAAATAGCACATACATGGATATTACATAACAATAGCACATACATAGCACATCAAATGGATGTTGTTCTTTCTCCGGCTGGTCCAATGACAAACTAGTGCTTGCAAACAGTTCCGAGGTCTGTATTGAAAGTGCATCAACCGGCAGTGGAGGAGTACGGACGCTGTTTTGGCTGCGTTTGGAGGGGAAGCGCTTTGATGCAAATTCGCGTCAACAGGCGTCAGAGGGGTTAACACAGCAATTTGATTGTGCAGTTACCAGTGACGCTCTCAGCCTGTCTCACATGGACTCTTGTTTGTTCAGATTACGCTTCATTCCCATCATCCTCCGCTCTCTGCAGGTGTCTCAGCAGGCAGCCAAGTGTATCCCCGCCATGGTTTGTCCTGAGCTCACAGAGCAGATCCGGCGTGAGGTAGCAGCCTCTCTTCACCAGCGCAAGGGAGACTTCACCTGCTATTTCCTCACCGACTTGGTGACCTTCACCCTGCCAGCAGGTCAGCGTCTCATCAGTAAACAAACATGAGTGAAACAAAGAACCCTTTATGGGCTGAAAGACGACTCCTATTCCATGAGTAATGTACATTTCAGACAGTGTGTATTTTGAGTCAGAGGAACTAAAAACTCTGTAGCTGCAGAAGCCAAGTCTCGCCCTCCTCTCTGCTTGCCAAATGTGTGATAGAATGCTTGTTATGTTTACTTGTGGCACACTAAAATTGCTTGTTGTTCGAACACTGAGGGAACATAATGCTACGGTTGTCTGTTTCCAACTGCCAGAAGACGGAGGCCACCTCTGGCTAACTGTCCGAGTATTGTTCATGCACACTGAGTATATCAGCCCGCCAACGATGCATTGTCTCCTGTTCATTACAAAGACGTGTTCTGATTTTCTTTTTTTCTCCCCCCTGCCCTGTAAAATGACACTCGGCGCTTTTCGGTTTGAACGTCTTTGTGTGGAATTGCTTTTGCGCCTTAGTTTGTTACTCGTAGCTAAGCTAAGGATTTTTATTATTTTTGTGAGGCAGTGTTTTCAGGACAATGCAGTCATTGGCTCCTGGCCACTTGTAGAAAGCCATTTTGTTCAGCGCCACAAAGTCAATGCATTCATTTATTTTCGCTAAAGAATAAGCCACTGTGTGGACGAGAGCTCAGAGCATGCAGAGAAAGCCAAGGGCCACGGTGGAAAACACAAAAACATGACGGCTTGAGTCGAGAGAGAACATCTCTCGTTGGCCTCGTCAGTGGTTTCAGCTTACTGCTGTTGCTTTCCTTATTTAAGGAGACATCAATGCATCCATTTTATGAAGTCAGCCACCTCAAACAACAACATCATTCGCCTGTCTTTCTTTTCAGACATCGAGGACTTGCCCCCGGCGGTTCAGGAGAAACTGTTTGATGAGGTCTTGGATCGAGACGTACAAAAAGGTGACAATTTCTTTAATGACATAACTTCATAAAAGATGAAGGAGGGGTGTTGTTTCTCAGCAAACACAGAAAGTACACTTTTATGAGAGACTTATATTGTTTGAACACACGCCTGTTTTTCTGATCTGTGTGACACTCAGCAGCCTTTATCGTGTCGAGCAGTCGCTGCTCCGCTCGTCAGCCTCATGGAGTTTTCGGGGTTTCTCTGATCTGTGATCGGTGATTTGACTTTGTCTCAGCTCTCAAACACACATTTGCGTGTCCATTTGAACCCGTGGACCTGTGTCCGTTTGTGTGTTTTCACTTCATTATGAGTTTTAGCACAAGCCTCGGATACCTTAATGTCAGATTTAGGGATTACAACACTGCTTCATAATCTCGTTAGCTGACCCTGCAAACTCTTCCCCATATTTATACAGAGTGATTGATATGTGTGCAATTTCAGAAAGATCCTAAGACAAGGCAAGTATGACCAGTGAAATTTCACTCAATAAAATGAACGATAAAATGTTGTCGGAGTTTTGAAATGTAAAAAAAAAAAAAAATCAATAATTATTTTATTTTATTTTTTTGGGGGGGGGGGGGCTTTTTATGCTTTATTTTGAGAGAGGACAGTGGATAGAATCAGAAATCAGAGAGATCGATCACATGAGGAAATGGAGCCACAGGTTGAATTGGAATCAGGGTCGCCCACCTGGAGGATGACAGCCTCCTTCCATGGGGCACGCACACTAGCCACAATGCTAACAGCACCCGCTCTGTGTGTATTTAGTGCATAGCTCCAAAATAAATCTTCAAACCAAACAACCTCTTCAAGTGTCGCATTGACCGTGTTCGTTTACTCAACAATCTGTTTGATCTGAAATCATTCAACCATCACAGGCTCTGCTTGAGTGTTGCGATGGGTCATTTGTATCGAGACTGAGCTTCATGAGGGAAAGCAGCAGTGTCGCTGGGCCCTTACTTCCTGACCCTTTGTTCACACTCAACCCCCGATCCCACACACCGACCATCTCAGTACAACGTGTCAATGAGATCTCCCTTTTTTCTGTCAGAACTCGAGGAGGAGTCTCCCATCATAAACTGGTCCCTGGAGCTCGGGACGAGGTTAGACAGTCGACTGTACGCCCTGTGGAACCGCACGGCCGGGGACTGTCTCCTCGACTCAGTGCTGCAGGCAACGTGGGGCATCTACGACAAGGACTCTGTGCTGCGCAAGACCCTTCACGACAGCCTTCACGACTGTTCTCACTGGTGAGGAGCTGGGGCTGCAGATACATATTTTCAGGAACGCAATTTCATTAGTGTCATAAATCTTAAATATCTATATTGAAGACGAGTTAATAAACGGGAGGGGCTTTGCATCAAGTTGTTGTTGCGTTAGGTCACACCAAACATCTGTTGCTTTATCAAGTGTTCAAAAAGGTTATATTAACTTCTGTCAGGATCAGAAAACAGATGAAGCTACGTTTTGTTTTTGCATCACTCATGTTTGAAATGTCGCTCAGGGTAAGAAGTTGGGATAAACACTTCAATTCCACAGTATCAAGATTGGAGAGTTTTAAATAGAACACGAACACAGAAGCTCAGCCTGACTTTACGTCTGACGTCTACGTTACCCGTGAGGAAAAACACTATTCAAACATAAGGAGTCATCACCGTGTTACCGTAGCCACAGCAGTTCAGGAGCGACGCGGGGACTTAACAGTCGACACCCGTCTTCACAGAGAGGTCAAACGACGTCACAGACACTAACAGCAGGCGTCTTCATGCATGCGTGTGTTTGTGTGTGTGTGTGTGTGTGTGTGCGCGCTCGGCAGGTTTTACACACGCTGGAAGGAGTGGGAGTCGTGGTATTCCCAAAGCTTCGGTCTGCACTTTTCACTTCAGGAGGAGCAGTGGCAGGAGGATTGGGCCTTCATCCTCTCCCTGGCCAGTCAGGTACAAGCACACACACACACATACACACACACACACACACACACACACACACACACACACACACACACACACACACACACACACACACACACACACACACACACACACACACACATTTGCATAGAGGCAAGGAGCTGGATGTGCTTAAAATGTGACACACTCATGTTGAATGAATTATGCAAGAAGCTTTACTGCTCTCACTGCTGTATAATACTTAATCTGTAATGGCCTGTGAAAGTGCATCCTGTCTGTCATCAGCACTTCTCTGCCTCTCACTGCTCTGCGTTACCTAATAGACCAAGTATTTGGGTGGGTTGTTATTATATCTGGGCGTGAAAGCGAAGTAATTGCGTGCGCTATGATGTTTTTAAACACCTGGCAGGGAGAAAGTACAGCGTGCAAGACCGCTGTCTTTGTAGTTTCACCGACTCAGTAACGCTTTTCCCCTTCCCCTCTTTGTGTCGTGTTTTTCTTTCACAGCCGGGATCCAGCCTGGAGCAGACCCACATTTTCGTCCTCGCACACATCCTTCGTAGGCCCATCATTGTTTACGGTGTGAAGTATTACAAAAGTTTCCGCGGCGAGACGCTTGGATACACCGATTTCAAGGTGAGCAGAGAATCAAGTGTGTGTGTGTGTGTGTGTCGTTTTGGTGATAGCGATGAGTGCAGCTCCAGTCCAGTGGGAGTAGAAACACTTCCTCTGTGAAATAGATTCAGCCTACATGTGTCTGCATAGCTAACATAGCCGGAATAACTGCCCCTCTGATCTGTTGGTAATTGCTATTTACATCATGTATCTGTGCCTGCTCTGCCATTTAAGGGTTATTTTAGAACAGTGTGACTCAAAATAACAAAAGTAACATAACAAAATACACCCGCCGTCATAGAAGCACATTCAGAACTGTTTTGGGAAGCCATGCATGTTACACACACACACAGAAAGAGGTCCACTTCCACATATGTAAACAATCAGAGCTGCAGTCAAACAATCCCACGAGGAGCGCGCAGAGCCGGGTCGACGTTTACAGCCGGTAGTTAAAACAGCCTGGACCCAGTTTGCCTGCTGAGCGACGGCGTACAGGAGTTGATGAAAGTGCTCTGTAATGACCAACTGCTTGACGTAAAGTCTGATGGATCTGTGATTTACTGTTACCGTGCCAGGAGCCAATGTCAAACACACAGAGGGAGGCGTACATTTGGGCGCCTATAAGGAGGTGAGCCGAGTGTAAAGCGGGGACCCAGTAAAACCACAGCGGTTTACTGGGAGAGCAGAGCAGCTCAGCACAGGTTTTTCTCCTGACTGCTTCAGTTCTAAAGGAATTCAGTTTTTTTTTATTTGTAATAGAACTGAACAGGAATGAGACATGAAAACAGACTGTGTTAAACCTCCTCTCACACTCACCGTGGTGGTAATAGTATTCATGTACAAGACATACATTGACTGTACTCTGAGACAGGCAATGTATGCTTCTGATCCATTGCATTACTGTAGATATGTACCTTCTAATTCTTCTTTTCTATCAGTGGAACAACTTTAGTTTTGATTCGGGTGCAGAATTGTTAGTTTTTTGAGCAGAGAAGAAGTTGGTGTTTATGGCCCCACATGGCCATTTTGCCCCTTGCACCCTTGTTTGCCAGGCAAACTGCAAAACAACCGATGGAAGCGGGCAATCAAACGTGTTCAGATACAACTGATTGTACCTGAGCTAAAAGGTTTCCTCATTTTCTTAATAAGCTCTATGAACAGAAATGTAGTCTGGAATCCATTTTGGAGATGGTTTTTAAAAAAAAAATGGAGCGACGTTGGAGAGCAGAGCTGGATAAACACTGAAGTTTGAGAGTCTGCGACATGGCAACCTCGACTCTCTGAGGAGGGGGCGGAGGGAGACTTAATGATGGCGTTCACCTATGTGCGACATAGCGTAGCCCTCCGAGTCAAGCTTTACGTAGTTTCCGTACTATTGTTTTTTTTTTCTTTCGTTTCATGTTTATTTTGCTATTCTATTTGTTTACATACTTTAATCTTGTTGGTAGAGCCGATTTAGAGAAATGCGCACAAATTCCAATGTACCTGTACTGTCCCTGTCCAAATGGCAATAAACGTCTAATCTAATTTCCTTTGAGGCAACAACACCACTGGAGACCAAGAATTCTGACATGACTTGAAAAGATGGAGATCATGCTTTACAGCAGTTAGGCTCATATTAGACTTCACTCTTTGAAAGAGATGAACCAAGGTGCATTTATTCTTAAATATACTGAAACACTCCTGATGTATGCAGTCATTACAATAAAGACATCAATGTGAACAGTAAGAAGACCATAAAAAAAATGTTGAAGTTTTTCAAATACCACTGTTCTCCATCAGCTTGATACAACTCAATCCTTTTGTACACTTAGAATAGGGTTTTTTTGTTAATATTTCAGCACCACACATTACATCATTACACCCACTGTGATGGCTCTAAAACAAAACACTTGTGACACTTAAATTAGTTGTTCAGTGACGATATTCACAAAGTTTAACAAAATAAATGTGCCCATTATCAGTGGACTAAGTCTCTAATGTTTTCCACCTCTTGAGTCGTGAACACAAACTCTCTCCTCTCCTTCCAGGTGTGTACTTGCCCCTTTTGTGGGAACAGAGTTTCTGCTGAAGAGCCCGATCGCTCTGGGCTACACGCGGGGCCACTTCTCAGCACTGGTAGCCATGGAGAACGACGGCTTTGACAATCGTGGCGCGGGCGCCAACCTCAACACGGACGATGACGTGACGGTCACGTTTCTTCCGCTGGTGGACAGCGAGAGGAAGCTGCTTCACATACACTTCCTCTCAGCCAGGAAGTAAGAAGCTCTCCTTTCGAGTTCAAGTTCTGATTGATGTGTTGTCAAAGCTTTTAAAGAGTACGTTTTTGTGGAGAAAAGATGTTTATCGTTGATCCTGAAACGAGCAATACGGCGCCCTCTGATGGCTGTTTTTGTTTCTTCTCGTTCTTCAGATGGGCAACGAAGAGCAGCAGGAGAAGCTTCTGCGGGAGTGGTTGGACTGCTGCGTGACGGAGGGCGGCGTCCTGGTGGCTCTCCAGAAAAGCTCCCGCCGACGCAACCACCCGCTCGTCACCCAGATGGTGGAGAAGTGGCTGGACGGCTACCGGCAGATCCGCCCTTGCGCCTCTTTGTCTGACGGCGAGGAGGACGAAGACGACGACGATGAGTGACAAAACTGAAGTGGAGGGGTGGGGCAGGACTCCTCTCCCTCCTCTCTCCTACAGTTTTCTTTTTTTTCTTCTTTTTTTTTTTCTTCCTTTTCCTGACACGGACAAACTGTGAAAGCCTTCAGGAGAGGACCAGGAACCAAAAGCTCCCCCATCCCCCCCCCCCCCCCCCCCCCCCCCCCCCCCCCTACACCTCTGACAGAAGTCACTGGCTACTCCTTTTAGCACTGACAGGCATAACACTTAATACACGGCGACTCGTGACAAACATGAAACTGACAGACTCCACTGCTGCACAGCACAGATCTGGGGGGAGAATAAAGGTTCTCGAATGCAAATGACCATTGATTTGTTTTGATTTTCAAATGTAAAGGAAAAAAAGGAATCTTTATCCATAGATGTAAATGCATGTGGTTGTTGAAAAGATTATAAGGAAATATACCAGCAATGATTAAAATCAACACTTTATATCCGTTCAGTGTGGGCACTGACTAAAGCACACTTCCAATTTGATCTTTCTGATGTTTTTTTTTTTTTGTTTTTTTTCCAGTTGACTAAGAGTTGGCTTCTTTGGCGTTTTGTTTTTGAATGGGCAGGGACAAAGCCAACAAAAATCCTCTTTAGACAACCAGAGATTGTGTAATATTTAAAGACTTTAAATCCTTATTACTAAGCACTGCACATTTATTAAAACATTTCTATATAAGTAGAGTTATTGCTTGAATCAAAGTCGTATATGAAGCTCTTGAAAAAGGGAGGTGTTTTTTTCTCTTTTACAAGTCGGATCTACACTCATTAAAGTTTAGCACACGAACATTCATGTTGGATCTTTTTCTTTTTCAGACTGAGCTGAGAAGTTTTTGTGTTTGTGCGTGTGTTTGGTTTTTCCTCTCTGAACTTACTCGACATATTTATTGTTTGGAAAAATACTTTGAGCTAATAAGAGCTTTTTGTATATGTTTTTTTTTTTCTCCTTTTCGTGGTTTTGTTAATTATTCGATCTTGATGAAGACACACGTTGCACAGAAACACTGTTGCTGTGAGGAAAGAACCAACAATGACCATCGGTGAAAAGTTTACTTACGTTGTTGGGTGCGATTTAGTACCTCATCTGATTGCCTAAAATCTGGTGCTTTTGTTTTGTTTTGTTTTTTTGGGCTGGCGAGTGTAGGAGTGAGACCAAGAGTACACTTGTCTCGTTGTTTCATACTTCTTCTTTGTCCTGTTTGTTCCTCATAGCTTTTATCAAGGTCACCCCTGATGGTACGCATCCGTTCACCTCCTCTGTAACACCCGTTCGCCATCATGTAAAAGCATCTTTGAAAGTTTTTCAATAAGGTCGTTGTGAGAGACTGCAACATATTAAACCAAAGCTGACAGAAAAAAAAAAGAAGAAAAAACTTAAGATGTTTCTTTTTTTGCTGTGAATGTTTGCGTTTTTTTCCCCCCCGGCCATTGTGTACTGTAACCCTCTTCTGTGTGTCATTCAAGTCATACACGTTTCATACATCACCTGTATGTTGCTTTGTATTTATGCAATAGTTGCAGTTGTGACCATGATGGTTTGTGGATTTAGGCCTGACTTCACTATACAGAGTGTAACGCAAAGAACAGGCAAAATAAGGAAAAAAAAAAATAAAGGAAAACCTTTTTGAATGTCCAACTAAACTGTTTACTGTCTGACGTTATTGAACACACCTTCACTTCAAATGAGTTGCAGTTTGTTCGTGGTCGATTTGACTTGATCTGTTTTTCTTTTACTGTTATTATAAGTTCAAGTTCTGAGTGTATTGAACTGTTCAGCTTTTCAAGCCCTCACGTTTCTCTAGCACCTCCTGGTGGATTACAAATGTATTACACGTTCATATAAGCCAGTCAGTTGATGGTCATACTTAAATCAACACTTCTCTTTGACCAAATATATGTACATTATATATTTTTTTTTTAATGTAAAGAAAAGTTTTTAGTACTTTTAGTAACAAGTGACCTTTGTCTGAGCTTGTGATTCCACTTAGATGAACCTGCACCTTTAACCTCTTGATATTTGTTATACGAGAAAATCAAAGTTAGTCTTCAACATAGTATTTGCATACATGCTCTTTACCAACACTTCCATTCAATGAAAAAAATGAGTTGCTGTTAGGTTTTGCTCCATAGAAAACATTCAACACTCCTGGATTACATACTGTGTCATTACTGTTCTCAAAAAAGTCAATATAGTCTTAACTGCAGCCGTCGTGAGTTTCAATCGGGCCTTGGCCCTTTGCTGCATGTCATCCCTAACTCTCATCCCAAAATATCCCTTCTCTCTTCAGCTGTCTTATCTAATAAAGACAAATGATAAAATATATAAGACATAAAATAACAAAGCGTTAGCATTTCAACATATGTTAATAAGCATGAATATTAACAGCACATTGCCTCATTCAAAACATATCGAGACAGACTATGCACGTCTTTGAACGTGAACTGTGCTTGATTCTTTTGGTTGCTAGTCAGACAGTTGATAATGAGCAGCACTTGAAAAAGGAAGTCTTGGCTAAATGTCCTTAGTACTGTATCTTACCAGCTACAGGAAGTGTCCAATATGCCTGCTTCCCCCGGAGGCTTTGAAGGTGACTGTGATGAAATGTTTTTGCTCATCCGTTATAAGCTCTCTCTTAATACTCTCTTTAACTGGCTGCTGTCCATCCATCCAAACGAACGGAAAGAAAGTGAGGACATTGCTGCAGGTCTAGTGGAATTAAAAGGTGTTTTATTGTATTACTGAAGTTGACCATCAACCTAGAAAAAAAACATGTTTAAAGCAGTTTTAGGGACATATCAGAAACATTTCACAGAGACTGTAACCAATCATGAATCAGAACAGTAAACTTTATTTATTGTTTCCAGCTGCACTGTATGCTATATGTTCACCTTGTACAAGAAACAAATACAAATACTCACACTAAAAACCAAACAATCTGCTAGCAGCCGTCTCTTGCTAACGTCACGGGGGCTAAATGGGATGGATACTGTTGTTCCCGGGGGAATTCGATACCTCCAAGAGCCACAGCTGGCTTCCATTAGAGCGGAAAAACAAAGAAACTACGTGGAGCAGAGGGTGGAGTCTTCTCTTAAGACTATGGTTTTACGAACTTTGAACAGGAAAATACAAATCTAACAGGATTGAAAACCTTGAACATCAAAAACATACATTTGATATATCAAAAAAAAAAATACCACAATGGAGAAAGATTAGGGGACATGAAATTCAAAACTCTAGAATTTTCTTTATCATTCAGTTTTGGACTTATTTGATTTTCATTTTTTTCCTGAGACATTTATAGTTCTTTTTATTTTTCCTACCTCTTTAGCTGGTGCTGTGGGTCCTTTGGGTGCAACAGATATTTGGGACACTTACCAAATACGTTATGGTACCTCACTTCACCAGAGTTGGAAAACTTACAACAGCAATATTT